>NW_026889803.1:34657500-35012500 GCF_033153115.1 Saccostrea echinata
GGTAACATCCTCATAGATTTACTAAGTATGAGATTTTAGAACATTACAGATGCTGATAGCAAGAATTTCTGTAGGAAAAAAAAAACCTGTATCACTGAAAAAATTTAGAAAGTTACTTTTTTGTTGACAGTGCTACATATCTCTCTGCTAGCAGTGTAAGATGGGTGAATTCCATGTGGAATAGCAGTGTGGAATTCTTTATCTTACATTTTGTTAGAGGATGTTACATGTATTTCACAAATGTTTATCTTTCACTGCTGTGTCTGTGAAGTCAAAGCTACATGTACATGTACAACATAGAGTTCAGAGTTCTTAAAAATTGGTGTTCCATAGAAGGTGCAATAAGTTTTTACTTTCCTAAAACAGTTTTTGCATGCTTTTTCTCTTTTATTTAAGATTTCAAGTTTAATCTTGTAGCGTAAACTAAATTATAATACAGTTTTTATGATTTTCAATTCAGTTAGGCCAAAAAAAATTAATCAATAGTTTCTCAGGCACCGCCGCATCAGGTCAAAAACGGCCGCATTCATCAATTTTATTGACATTGTGAAAAGGGAAATAACTCGATTTTCTATTTTTCCAAGTTGATAAAGAAAATTGAGTTATTTCCCTTTTCATAACAAATAATAGATAGACGTTTTTATTAGATAAACAATATTCTTCTAGTCTGTACAGTTCTTTATTAATTAACTTTTAAAGAAATGTTTAGAATAAAATAATTTAAAGTTGAGTACATTATAATCAGTATATTAAGTGAACAAAAAAGTAAGAATCAGTTAATATCATCATTTTGTTGAACTACTAACATGAAAAAAAGATACCTGCTTTTAAAAAAAAAATAAAAAAAAAAAAACCTGCCTGCCGCATTGAAGTTTGAAATTTTTGGCCTGAGAAACTATTAATTAATTTTTTATTGCCTTATTGAGTAAATTTAACACTTTGAAAGTCAGCATTTCGGCTTTACACGAGAAGCGTCATTGCTTTAACACTAACCAAAAAGACTTGAGCAATGAAGAAAAATTGCTTATTATTTATGAGTGTAGGATAGATAACTTTCACCCTTTGGTATTACATCCCATGTAGTCTCATTCTAGACTACAAAAGTGATCTCTTCTGGTGAAATATATCTATATTACATTCATCAAATAAATGATTCTTTAAATATACCAGTGGTATGCATATCAAAGTAGTTAATTTGCAGTCATTTAAAGAATCCCACTGTTTTTGACAGGTGTGCCCGATATGACCAAGTTCCTGCTGGATGCACCATGACAACAGACCCCAGTGACAGCTGTTGTAGAATCCCTCTCTGTACCCCACAACCAGTATCCACACCAGCACCACAACCTGGTCAGACACAGAGTCCCAACCCCACACCACCCCAGGTCCCCGTAGTTACAGGATCTGTCATTGGAATAGGTCAGTGAAATTTTAGCATTAGAGGAAGCAGTGTATGGTTAGTTTGGAACAAGTTTGTGTCATTTCATTTACACATGTAATAGCTAGACGTCTACATGGACATTCTGAGATTTACTTGCACATTACAAATTTTCAAGGCTTCCTTTCAGACTTAAATCCTATAAAATTTGTTTTAAAAGTTTTGATATACATGTATCTGACAATATGGTTTTGCTTCAGGTGTAACCCCAACACCTAGGCCAGGTCAGACCCCAGTACCCAACCCAGTACCAGTGTGTGTCTACAAAGGTGTGCAATACACACAGGGAAAGAAATGGGATGATGGATGTCAGTACAAGTGTGAATGTATAGATGCCAATGCTGGAAAGTACAAGTGCACTAAGAGGTAAATGTACATGTAAAACTGAAAAGTAATGCTAAACTATACACTATATATTAATAATTATCCAATTGCAAATCTTGAATGTGTAAAATTTTGAGAAAATAATTGTAATGAAATTAAGTGAAATGAAACTCCTTCAACTTTAAGGTGTGGAGAGTTTCCAAGCCTGCCTGCTCAGTGTTCCCTGATCAATGATCCCAAAGACCAGTGCTGCAGAGTACCCTTCTGTCAGCCTACACCAGTCAGTACTCCTGCACCAAACCCCATGGTCAACCCAAATCCAAACCCTAATCCTAATCCAGGAACCACCGTAGCCCCAGGAGTAAATCCCACACTGGCACCCAACCCTAACCCCAACCCAACAGGACCAACACCAGTACCTCAACCTAAAAGTAAGTCAAGTTGAAGATTAGTTTTGGATTCCCATTTAGAAGGAAGTTTGTATCTTATCTTGCTGTTACATTTGTCTGTTTTCATTAAAAATTTGAAAATAATAAAATAACACAATTAAAAATCTGCACATAAAACCTGTAAGTGACTTACTTGTAGACTTAAATTACTTTAAAAAAATTTAATGAGGTACATATAATAGAGCTTCTTCTTCCTTTAACACTGTTTGAAAATGAATACTTGGGTATCTGTGATTGCAGACATTTGTGTGATGAATGGTCGCACCTACACCCAGGGACAGCAATGGTACGATGGCTGTGACAGAATCTGTAGATGTGAGGATGGAAGCACTGGATTCTACAGATGTCAAGACAGGTCTGAAAGTTCCCTTAACTTCACTAAATCTCACTATTTAAAACACTAGAGAATTAACTTTCAGATTGATGGGGATTTACAAATGTACGTGTATTGTTACATCATTAATCGGGAAACCAGATATTATATGTAGATCCATTAAAATCTATGCAATGTTAAGTAATATTAAGTTACATGTAAAACAAACCATTAAAGGAGACATTTACAACATGTAACTCATGAAAAGAATGCACCGGTAGTGTAGATTATTGTTTTTTTTCTTTTGTTTGTTTATTTTTGTTAACATTTTAGAACTAAATAACTCCATAAGTACATGCAATTACATTATTCTATGCATTTTGTGAAAAAATTGCTACAATGTACAGTGCACTTCCTAAATATTATATTTTGGATTTCAGATGTCGCAAATACGACTCTGTTCCACAAAACTGTATCCTTGTGGCAGATCCTAAGGATCCTCAATGCTGTAAGGTTCCCTCTTGTATCCCAGGACCAAATGGTTTCCCCACCCCCACCCCAGGACCTGATGGATCCACTGTTGCCCCACAACTCATCACCGATGTCCCAGTAGGTGTAGTCACAGGATACGCCAAACCAACACCCACAGCCACACCAGCTCCAGTTCCAGTGGGAGGAACAACTGCCAAGCCTATGCCAACACCTGCTCTCCCAGGTTGGTTTTCTTTCAAAAGGTTACTTTACCCTTTGATATCAGAGGATATGCTTAAAAAATACTTCGCAGTAACCAAGAAGAAACTTATTGTTATGTAGGATATTTTTGGTTATTTTGTAGATGTTTGTGTATACAAGGGAGTTCAGTATGCTCAAGGACAGAGATGGCAAGATGGATGCTTGTATAACTGTGTCTGTGAGAATGGAATGACCGGCAAATACAAGTGTACTGAGAGGTTTGTAATTTCACAGAAACATGGAAATTTTATTAAAGTATATAAATTTTCATCAAAAATTTCTTTGGTTAAAATGAATTTAATATATTCAAAGAAGAAAAGGCTTAAAAAATCTCAGTGATCATAACATCCTTACTGTATCACAGATGTGCAGCCTACCCAGCCTTGCCTCCATACTGTAAACTGGTACAGGATCCTAAAGACTACTGCTGTCAACAGCCTTTGTGTAACTACCAGACACAAGCCCCATCTGTTCCTCCATCACTGACCCCCAGCCCTGCCCCAGGACTCCCCACAGTTGCTCCAAATCCTAACTCCACACCAGCACCCAATCCTCTGGGTAAGCAAACAAGTTACAGGGCTTATATATTAGGGATGGCAATCGATTACAGAATTGCTAATCGGTTAACCGCAAGACGTTCCGACCGATTAACCAGTTAATTGTTACGGTATCAAAATGCACGTTTTCTTGACAATTGCTTTTCAAATAGCTCTGTCCATATCTACACAAATAGACCCAAATAAGACGATAGAAGTTAAAACATTCCATTAGTCTTGATTCTGGATCAGAAAACTACAGGTACACATTTTTTTTATTTAAATTTCAATAGACAAGAAAACATTGAGAAAACCATGAAAAAAGCCTTCTTTGATAATTTTCCAGAGCAGATGTCACAAAAGTTCTTTCTGCATTTTCACTATGATAATCAAAACTACATGTGAACTCCATAGCCCTTAATTTACAATGTTTGTTTAATATTTAAATTGGATTGAAAACTGAAAACGACAAACACGCTAATTCACAGTGCTCCGTGATTCAATTATTATCATTAAAGAATTACAGGACAGTCGGAGTAACGACATGGTGTTTTCACAGTAATTAACACTACATAAACTGACCAATTACGCTACGGCCTCAATCTGGAGATTTATAATTACATGTACGTCCAAATTAGATCCGTTAAATCCTAAATGATCATCCTTTGTGCAGAGATTTCTTTTTTTTTTTAAATGATTTTTTTTTAAAAATGTGTTTAATTTAACAAATATTTTATTTTTTTCCAATTAACCGATCACAAATTTTCTAATCGATTGCCATCGATCCGTCCGAGTAATCTGTTAACCGGTTACAAATTGCCATCCCTATTATATATTTATAGTTTTACTTATGATCGCATATTTACTTTTAGTAATGGATCGATCTGTTAGGTTTGGTGCAGTAGAACTTAATAGTTAGCAAATGTTTCCTTCATCAATACAGAACATCAAGAATTGCATGGCAGTATTTATGTGCATGTACAGTCTGTCATTTTATTTTATGAATGTTGATGCACATACATGTATGATGCTTTGCAAATTTTTCACTGAATTGTAAACAGTTATTTTCATAATTATACAACTGTACATATACCACAGAAATGGAGATATTTCAAGCTGCAGTATTTCAAAAAGCTTCATTAATCCACATCTCTGTGTTAGTAAGAGATTTCAACTGATGATCACATTATTTAAAGGTTTTCATTTCAGCTGTATGTGTGTACAAGGGAGTTACCTACCAGCAGGGAGACACCTGGAATGAGGGATGTGTGAAAAGATGTCGCTGTGATGATGCCAGCAAGAATATCTACACTTGCTTTGACAGGTAAATTTATTACCTCCCCCTTGTTTATTCATGCTATTCCTGCTTTTCTGTTTTATTTTTATCTATATTATTTTCTTCAAATGATATCTGATCACGCAAATACTACATGAATTCAGGAAGTTTTGAAGTGTTTGAAATATAAATTACATTCTTCAAATTGTAGATGTTGCTGGCACCATAAAGGTGTTGATTTTTAAGCCAACCAGTACTATTTTTTATTCAGTTCATTTCTTTCTGTGTAAAATGAATTATTTACAGACTTACAAAAGAATCTAATTTGTTTGCTTTCTTTTAGGTGTCCATCCTACAAACTGAACCCAGGCTGTGTAATGACCACAGACCCCAATGACCCCTGCTGTCAAGTACCCTCATGTACAGTGGTACCAACACCACTACCTGTTGTTACACCATCTCCAATGCCAGGATTGAACACTGTTGTGCCAGGAACTGTCCCTACCCCTGTTCCATCAGCCTACCCATCCCCAATCCCCACAGGGCAAGTGGGTACCATTGTAGGAAAACCTCAGAATCCTCCTCTCAGAGGTCAGTAGAATGTTACTGCACTGTAAAAGTAAAGATTTGAGATCACCTGTCAGGGTCCATTAGACTGATTTTAATAAAACTTACCACAAAGCATCCTTGCGTAATGAGGATTTAACCTTGATCTAACACATCTGTAAGAGATAATTAAGAGTTTGTGAAAATATGGTTGGGTCATTTAAAACTTTTCAGAACCACTAAGCAAATAATGACAAGACTTGCCTGTAGGTGGAAGCCTTTTTAAATCTATTGAAGATTTGGATTTGTTTAATTAGTGCCCAGGAATGGCCACCTTAAGGGCACTAAAATTAGTATAGATATTTTACATGTATAAAGAGAAAATCTCTTTTTAAAAAATGATAAATATTTAGATAGAATTTTTAAAAAAGAAAAAAAAAACAGAAGGCTAGAAAAGGACCCCCAGGATTTACACAAATGAAATATATGACATTATTAAAATCTTGTCAAATCTAAAGGGCTACAAATTATTAAGTAATAAGTGCATCCACAAGTTATGTTCCAAGCAGGTATGGGGCTACAGAAGGGATCCAAAAACATATAAATTTCTCTTTATGATTATATTCATATGCTGTAAGGTAGACCTCTGTGGTGACACATATTTTACAGCATTGTGTGACTACAAGGGAATGAAGTATGCAACTGGACAAAAATGGCAAGATGGTTGTCAGTATGACTGTGAATGTATTGATGGAACAACTGGACAGTACAGATGTACTGAGAAGTATGTGTCCTATAGTATAGATTAGATCATTTCTTTCATATTTCTTTCTACTGTATACTAGAAATTATTCACTGATTTTTTAATGTACATGTATCTGAATATGTTTTTAAAGGTGTCCAAGATATGCCCAGATCCCAAGTTACTGCTACTTGGCACAGGATCCTAAAGAGCCTTGCTGTAAAGTCCCAGTTTGTAATGTTGTTGCCCCCACACCACAACCAGGGGTAACCCCCACCCCAGGAGCAATTAAGACTCCCCTTCCAGGATCCACTTTCCCACCAACACTGATGCCCCCTGTGACTCCAGGACCCTTACCCACACCACCACAACCAAAGAGTGAGTTTTTTTTTAATCTTTTTATCATAGGAAAACAATTAACATCGTAAAGTGTTGATTTTTCATGTATTTTGAGGAATGTTTTTTAGTTTGGTGTCCTTATTTATAGACAACATCCTTGAATATTAGTTTGTTAAAAGTAATAAGCGTAAAAAGTATCTGTATAGAAAAATATTACAAACATATATATATATTTGAACATTGTAGATGTGTGCATCATGAATGGCAAATCCTACACACAAGGACAACAGTGGGATGATGGATGTAAACAGATTTGTGTTTGTGATGATGGAACAACCGGACACTACACTTGCAGATCAAGGTAGTGCTATAGCACATAACTTTTCCAGTTATACATGTATATGTATGTATTATTTAATCCTACAATTATTATCAGTGATGTAAAAATTGGAACTATTCTGAATTTCAAATTTTGTTTCAGATGTGCTCAGTATCCTAACATTGCACCAACTTGCATCATGGTTCCAGATCCCAATGATCCCAAATGTTGCCAGATTCCACAGTGTGACCAGACCAACCCCAACCAGCCATCTGGAGTCACGGGCAGCATAACTGGCACCAATCCCCCAACACCACTACCAAATGTCACTCCAACTCCCAACCCTAATCCCAATCCCAATCCCAATGTCAATCCTACACCAAATCCTTATCCAAATCCAACACCCTACCCAGGAGGCACCTACCCACCCTATCTGATTCCATCAGTCAGACCCAATGTGACACCAGTCCCAGGAACACAGACCACACAGGCACCTGTCGTGACTCCTCAGCCTAGTAAGTGTAGAGACCTTTCATAGCCTTGACCCAAGTCAGTCGGGTGATCTATTGCTATGGGTTCCTATCTTCCATTGTTTGGAGACTTTATACATTTGCAGCTTCTTCTCAGTAATAGACCAACAAATTTTAACTAATTTAAGTATGTATTATCTGTTAATCCTGGGGAACAAAAATTATGGTTTGAAGATTGGGGATAGAGAGAGAGAGAGAGACCTCAGCCAAATTTGTATGATTATAGTCATTAAATTATCACTATCAAAAATGTATCATTCCACTTGGGTTGGTCATATATTGAAAGTTTGTGTTGGGATTAACTGGATTATGCATTAGATTTAAAATGCCCCATATGTTTAAGAATCTGCACTCCTGAGGATCTAGGAGACAAGCTTCATGCAGTGTGATGATGAACACAACATCTTCACAAAATAAATATACTGTGAAATCATCATTGTTTGGAGGTGACCAGTGTTTGTGGATTTTGTGGGTCACCATTCCCCATCAATTTACATCCCCATGATCTAAAACTTTGTCATATTGTTTAAATAAATTTTTCAACTATACTAGTAACCCACGAAATAATGTCCTATGATACCAGTAAATTTTGTTTGCCCACAAACATCAACCCCCACAAATTAAAATGATTCCCCAGTATCTCACTTGAGTCCAAAATTCAAGTCCCAGATGGGGCTGAGTTGGTCTTAGGATAAGAGATTTATGATACTTAGGTGACTATAAAAGGCCATGAGCCTCTTGTTCTACTAAAAATTTATTTTGGAGGATAACATGATTTTTTTTTATTGTCAGAGGTATGCATATACAAGGGCAAGGCCTACACTCAGGGACAGAAATGGAGAGATGGATGTGACTACAACTGTGAATGTCTGGATGGAATGACTGGCAAATATGTGTGCACAGAAATGTAAGTTTGTTTTACAACCTGTTATTTTTTTTTCAGCACATTTTTTTTTATAACATCTGTTGTTTTGATACCTAGATGCAAGTATCAACTTGAAAAAAAAAATGTTAAATTCACTGAATGTTGATGTTGAATACAGATTACAAATGAATTTAAATTCCTATCCTACAGCTGTCCCCGGTACCCCAATCTGCCTGTGGGATGTGTCATGGTCAATGACCCAGCCAATCCATGCTGTAAGAAGCCAGACTGCAGTAACCCAACTCCTGTGCCAGTTCTGACCCCAAGTCCGAAACCAGGATTCAGCCCCACACCAGCCCCCATGAACACACCCACACCAAGTATGTTGTATTTAATAAGACTGTAAACATGGATAGACACTGGACTTAAGTGAACTACATGTATTTGGTTTGATTGTCATAAAGTGTTAAGTATTCTTCATGGGAAATGAATACTACTGTTATGTTGTTAGATATATGTATGTATGTATGTATGTATATATATATATATATATATATATATATATATATATATATATATATATATATATATATATATATATATATATATATATATATATATCTCTATTACATATTACATCATATGCCGCAAGCAGGTTTTTCCTTCTTTTCCATATGTGCAAGTAGTTTATTTGAAATAATACTAATTTGAAAGGCTTTAAAAGGAGACAGTAAGATATAGGAGAATGTGTATTCCATAGGCATTATCAATATCAATTTGAAATTAGTTGCAGTGTTAAAGTTTGCTGTGTTTTTGTCTAATTAAAGAAACTGTGAATAGTTTTTCTGCTAAAATTGTATTAAAATTCCCATGCTAAGTTGTGAAAGGAAATCTAAGTGGCCTTATGCTTATCTGAAGTAATCCACGATACATTTCCCTTATTCTTTTTTTCCTTTATATTCTGACAAACTTCAGTATAATAGTAGCAATATTGGTGATGTACTTGATGTAGAAAGCCCATATAGCATGTGAGAGACTGATCTTGCTTGATTTGAATCATCTTTTTCTATAGGTTTCTGTGTCTACAATGGAATCCCCTACCAGGAAGGCAAGACATTTGAGGATGGCTGTGACAAGATCTGTACCTGTGAGAATGGCATGTCTGGTCATGTGACATGTAAAGACAGGTGTGTTATGTTTTCTTATTTTTGGAGTACATACTTATATCTAAATCATTATATGTAAAACCATTACCATACTTACAGGTTAGGTCAAATTATGTGTCTGTAGTCAAATATCATGAAACTAACAAAACTTTGTTAATGTTAAAAAAAAACAACAAATACCTCTTGTACACTTAAAAGCAATATTTATCTCTTGTGATTTTTTTTTATCACCCATATGATTTATGAGGTATAAAGTTATATTAAAATGTTTATTAGATACAATATATCTCAATATGCTGTTTTAATAGATGCCCAACATTCCCGCCACTGAAGGCTGGCTGTAAGATGGTGACAGACCCCAATGACAAGTGTTGTCAGACACCAAGCTGTGTTGACCCCACTACCCTAGTCCCATACAGCCCAGGTGGTACCATCAATGGTGGGAATGTTCCCCCTCAACCTGGCTCCCCTGTTACTGGTGGCAGAAGTAAGAAGGGGCTTTTGTTGTACCAAAACTGTGTATCAATAAATAAGAAATTAACAAATCTGATAAAGTAATTTGATGATCATGAATTCTGATAACTTTAGCATTCCAAAAGTATATAAACTAACTATTATTTGTAACAACTTTAATTCATGATTAGTCAGTTTGAAGTCCATTTGCCACATTTATTTTTGTGACTGAAGAAATATTTTACACGTTAATAAATACGTGTAAATGGAATTCATGAATGAATGAAGGTTGCAAAACTCATGGATATTTCTCTCGGGTTTACAGTAATTCTTGATGGAGTAGTTTTGAGTCTGTTTTTTTTTTTTTTTTTTTTTTGTAAAGCATCATTATTTGTTGATTTGTAGATGTGTGTGTATACAATGGAAAGGTTTATACCCAAGGACAACAGTGGGATGATGGATGTACCTACCACTGCGTGTGTCTGGACTCCAGCACCGGTCACTACCAGTGTACAGAGAAGTAAGTTCTGCTTTTATGATGTATAATTATAGTATGATATCAGAACTGATTTTAAAGAGGATCCATACTTAATAATTGAATATGACTTGGCCATTTCAACATGGGCATGAAGTAATACAATTTATTGTATTTTCTGATAGGCTTTTTAATGTAAAATCAATCTTCATAGATTTTACCTTTTGTTAGTACCAAAATATAGGCAGTGTTTTGTACACAAGAACATACATGCAGGTCTTTCAAAATTTGCCAGTACTCGGTACTTTTGTCTGGCTGAAATCATGATTGTACCAGCCAAAATATTTGTTAGAGAAAAAATTGATAACATTATTAATTAAAATCACTTTTAGAAGGTACCTCCTAATTATGTTTAAGTACCACCTGTTTCTAATCTTTTTGAAAGCCCTGTATATGTACATGTAGATTCAATATTAAAGACAGTTTTATGTCTTAACAGATGCAACAGAGTTCCACAGTTACCATCTTACTGCACAATGGTGAATGATCCCAATAACCAATGTTGTCAGATGCCCTACTGCCAGAACCCCAACCCAACACCTAACCCCACTCCTTCACCAAATGGTTCCCCCACACTTGTAAGTGGTACACTGCCACAGCAAAAAAATAAATGTTCAGTCTTCATCCTCCACATTTGATGGGAATCATTTGGACTTCTGAAAATAAATTTTGAGGAGAATTCTGAAAATGCTAAATTTAAATTTATTACAAATATTTTTTTTATTTTTCAAAGGTGTATTTAAATAAGATGTGGAATATTGCATCATTGTATGAATGCCTGTTTTAGAGCTGAATTTTTTTTCATTAATAGGTACCAAGCCCAGGACCAAACCAGAACCCTACACCAGCTCCCAAGCCTAAAGGTTTATATATTGTTACTTCTTAGTGAGCATTGTTACATAAAAAAAACTCAGTATTAGTGATTATGAAAGTAAAATGTTTTTTCAAGTGCCATTGATTTTATTAAGAAAAAAATGAAATGTAACAGTTTTAAATAAGTTTGTGTTTTGATGTTGCAGATGTGTGTGTATTTAAGAACAGCCAGTACTACAAACAGGACCAGCAGTGGTATGATGGATGTAATGCTGTGTGTCGATGTGAGAATGCAGCCACAGGCTATTACAGATGCCAGGAAAGGTAAGTTTTAGGTGTTTTGTCTGGAATCTAGTCCTCTTTATGTTGATAGTAGTCTACTGTGATCCAAGAAAATCACAGTGTTTGTGTGAAGATTTTTGTAGGGTAGTGAGAGTTAAGAAAACTTTTCGGTTCACTTCAGGATTTTGAATGTCACTTTAATTTTCTTTAATTAAAAAAAATTGTTTGGTTTATAATTTCTGTAATACTATATAATTAATGCTTTTCACAAGCAAAACTGCACCAATTTTATGAATTAAGACCAGTATAAAGTAAATTTTCAAATAAATTTGAGTTAATTTGTGGCAGGTTAAGTTAATTGTTTGTTCATTGTTTCAGATGTGCAAGATACACCAGCGTACCATCTGAGTGTACTCTGGTTCCTGACCCCAAAGACCCTTCATGTTGTCAAGTACCTAAATGCCCAGTAAAGCCCACAGCTGGCCCAGTGCCCACACCAGGATTTGTACCCACACCTATCACTGTTAAGCCAGGAGTACTGACTGGTCTTGCTCCTGTGCCCACAAATCAACCCACCCCTGCCCCAGCCCCTGGTCAGACACCTGGACCAACTCTTGCTCCACCTCTGCCCAAATCTGGTATGTTGATTCCCAACATTTGTTTTTGCACAATTATGGCATTTCATAAATTATGAATTTGTCCTGATGAGGAATATACATATAGCATATTATATTTAATTATAACAGGATGTTACTACAAGGGTGTGGTTTACAACAAGGGAGTGACCTGGTCTGATGGCTGTCAGTATGACTGTGTATGCTTGGATGATATGACAGGACAGTACAAGTGTACTGAAAAGTAAGCTTTTCTTTCAAATGCTGTTTTCAAACCTATCCCAAGCTCTGAAAATATTCAGAATACATCTACATTTCATGTAATTCATTTCTCTTTGTATGAATTGAATTGATACGGGTCACGCTGTGTTTAAATTAAATGCTTAATTTCTTAGGTGCACCAAATATCCCAACCTGGATAGTCACTGTGTTTTGATTCAGGACCCACAAAACCCATGCTGCCAGAAGCCTTACTGTGACTTTGTCAACCCTACACCATTCCCTAATGGCATCCCCACTCCACAGCCTATCATGACCCCATCACCAATGCCAGGTAATCCCTCAGTGGCCCCCAACACTGTACCAACACCGGCCCCAAATCCCACTAGAGCCCCACCACCAGGATACTGTGTGTACAAGGGTGTCTTCTACACTCAGGGCCAGACCTGGAACGATGGCTGTGACAAGACTTGCCAGTGTGATGATGTGACAACTGGATACATCTCCTGTCATCCAAGGTTTCTTTTTTTGTTTTGTTTTGTTTTTTTTTCCATGAAAGTTGGCCCCTGAGAATTATTCCACTGTGTCAGTTGGTTTATTTCTCACAGATAATTTCTGATCAAAATAGCATTCCTATGCCTGAATGTTATATACATGTATATAATGCATGGTGCTTTAATAGTACTGTGAAAGAGGTCATTTTTGTATTTAAGAGTAGGCATCAGGTACATGTAGCTTTTGTAAGGAAAGAATTGACTGACTAGATATCCCAATTTCCTTCATTATTTGTAGATGTCGTACCTACCCAAGTGTTCCAGCTGGTTGTGTCCTAAGGACAGATCCTAAAGACAGTTGCTGTGTGGCCCCAGACTGCAACAAGCCCAATGCTTTGAACCCAACACCTCAACCTACTCCCACACCAGGACCTGGTGGCATAACACTGAACCCTCAGGTGAACCCCAGCACTAGTGGAGTCATGATCTACCCCTCACCGGTCCCCACTGGAAGCTTTATAGGAACTGGTATCAACCCAGGAACCAGTGGTTCAGGCTTCCCAGGATCTATCATAACTGGAACTTCAAGTAAGTTTGTTTACTCTTTTATTCTCTGATTGTTTAGTGTACATATATTCTGGGTGAAAAGAGAGAAAGATTTGATAAGAGTGTCATAGAAGGATGTAACATAAATAAAACTGTGAGCTAGTGTTAGATGTACATGTATATACAAGTCCTTGAAAAGCAAATATGGATGCCAGCATTTCTGAAGAATATCAAGATCACAGGATTCTAAAATTTTTTGCTGTTTATTGAATTTTATAACTTTATTTTTTTTAACCATTAACTTTTTTTTGCAGGGGCCTGTATTTACAAGGGTGTGGCCTACAACCAAGGAGATAAATGGGAGGATAACTGCCAATACAAGTGTGAGTGTATCGATGCCAACCGAGGACAATACAAATGTACAGACAGGTACATGAATCTGTTATATCCATCTCTGTGTTCTTAAAGGAACCAACCTGTATGCAGATTAATCTTCATAACATAACCTTCATTGATTGTGAGATTTGAACATTGACCTGAAAATCAAATAATTGCAGCGTTTGAGGATTTTACATTTTTTTTGCTGCATTTTAAGTTATAAACTCTTGGGGAAGGGGGTGGGTTAGAAGAAAAGGTGATAGCAAAAGTAGTAATTACAGCCATTATAGCCTTTCATTTAATGAATATTTTTTCTGGACAGATGCTACACATACCCACCACTTCCACCACAGTGCAGCTATGAGCGTGATCCCAATGATGCCTGCTGTCAGAGAGCCAAATGTTCACCTTACATACCAACCTACAATCCAACAGTTGGTCCAAACACAGCACCTGTTGTCACACCCTCACTTGCACCTAATACACCTGTTGTTATCAACCCTGGCACTACCAAACCTATTGGTGGCTCACAGCCCACTGGACCAGTTATCATCAATCCCAACACCAACACACCTTCTACAGGATCTAAAACCACTCCCAACCCCATTGTTATTAATCCTGGCAGTAATACTCCAAGTAGTGGCTCTAACACAACACCAAAACCTTCAAGTAAGGGGAAAAAACAGAATTTATTTTATTTTTATCACTTTAAATACTATAAAACTCTCTAAAAAAATAAGTTCTGATGTAAAACATCCTGAATACTTTTACATGTAATTACGTGTTACAAAATAACTGAAAAAGTACATGTATAAAGCAGGTTGATACCTAACTTTGCAGGAGGAGCTTGTAACTCTCATTACCAGGACACTATACATATTGATTTTTTTGTTGCTGTTGGTATAATGCATATAGCTTGATATACAATGTTTTGTAGACATGTGCTTGTACAAGGGAGGCCTTCATCCACAAGGATCTAACTGGCAGGATGGCTGTGATTACACTTGTTATTGTGTGGATGCTATGTCCAACAGCTACAGATGTCAGGCCAGGTCTGTCATAGACAAACAAACAAATGGGCTAATAACAAAAATAAATATAGCATTGGAAGTTTACAGAGTCCTTATGACTGTGACAGAATTTATGGTTAAAGGCTGAAACTAAACATTTTTAAAATGTTTATTGGTACAAATAGGGGATAATTAGGCACTTTGAACATGTTACACAGATGTATTAAGTGCATCTCCAAACATACTTGTGCACATGCAGTTCTTTTTACAAAAAAAAAAAAATTACTCATGATTAAGTACATATACAAGTGTAGCTCCAGTAATGAATATTTCTGAATTTCTGATGCCAAGTGCTTGCGAAGCTTGACCTAATGCATTAGAGCGTATCTTATTGTTTTATCATGCAAATTATTTTGTTTACAGGTGTAAGACTTACTCCTCCATCCCATCCTACTGCCACCTGATCCCAGATCCCGCAGACCAATGTTGTGAGAAGGTGGAATGCACTGCTCCCAATGGTCAGGTCCTGACCCCACAGATCCCAAGTGGACCCACAGTTTCCCCAACTCTGGCCCCCAGCATTCAGCATGTGATCCCTGTAGGAACCCATCAAGTCTTCACAGGATCAGGACAGCCTAATTTCCCTATTGGTGGAGCCCCTGGAACCTCTGGAAGTAGAAGTAATCAATCTATTAATAATAATCCTGAGGATGCACAATTTAAAAAGTTTTTTTTTTATTTCAATTGAAATTTTAGAAAATGGCCATGAACAAAGAAGGGGATTTAATGCTTTAAATTCTAAGTTGTTAATGAATGGATCCAGAAAAAATTTCTAATTTCACCCATTTTTTTTCTTAAAAGGTGGCTGTGTGTACAAGAGCACAGTTTACCACCAAGGACAGTCCTGGGATGATGGTTGTAAATATGTCTGCAGCTGTGAAGATGAAGCCACAGGTCTTTACAAATGTACATCTAAGTAAGTTCTTTTTGCTCAGTCTGTTGTTATGTACATATGAAATGAAATCCAAAAGGTACTAATCAGAAAAATTGCATTTTAGAAAGGGTAAAACTGCTGTCATTTAAGAAATTTTATAAAAAATAATTGTTTGTAACAACATCTGAAAATTTGTAATAATGCTTTATTCAAAGAACATGAAGGAAAAAAAGTTAGTCTATTCATAAAAAGATGTTCAAAATTTAGAGATGTTAAAGTTGGAGTTACCAGTAAATCTTTGATTTTTTAGTTAGTCTTTTCATAAATAGATGTTCAATTTTATTTAGAGATGTTAAAGTTGGAGTTACCAGTAAATTTTGGATTCTATAATTGGATATAACACCCATTTTTCCAACAGGTGCCCCACTTACCCACCCCTGCCCAGCTATTGTAGTTTTGTTAATGTACCTGGACAATGCTGCCCCACTCTGAGCTGTAACAGTCCTGACTTTGGCAAATACAACCCTGCTCCCCAGCTGTACCCCACACCAGCTCCCTCTATTCAACCCTCACTGGTACCCCATGTCATCAACCCAGGATACAACCCAGGAACCAGTGGCAGCAGCCATGTAGTACCTGGCACAGTGGCAACAGGATTCACTGGAAATAGAAACGGTATGGAATGATGCTGCATAGCAAGTTGTATGCTTTGATGTACACAACTAATATATTCTGTGCATAGATCTGCATATATTTCTTATATAACATACCCATAAAGAGTACGCTATCTAAATTTTTGAAACAAAATAAATGATTTTTTTTTTTTTCAGGTTTGTGTATCTACAAAAATAAACTGTACAATCAGGGTGACAAATGGGATGATGGATGTGAATATTCTTGTGAATGTAAAGATGGAAACAGTGGATACTACGAGTGTACACCTAAGTGAGTTTTGGTAAAACTATGTTTTATATTGAAATTGAGGAAGGAAAGAAATGTATAACAATGAAACCAAGAGGTATCTCAGTTTAAGATTTCAAATGCCTTGAAATTCTGAATTGATGAATCTTAAAGCTGAGGTCAAGACTGATGAACAGATTAGCAAATCCAGACTGGAAATGCAAGTGTTTACTTCTCAATTGTGAAGCTAATAAGTAAATTATATTTACGATCAGATGCCCGAACTACAACCTACCTGCAAACTGTTATCTCATGCGAGCTGGAGGAGACTGCTGCCCACAGCCCATGTGTAGAAATACAGATGGCAGCACTGTCAACCCTCTGACCTCTCCTGGTTCACAGTACCCCGTGTATGGAACCTACCCCGGAGGCTTCACAGGATTCAGACCTGGATATGTTCAACCTTCCCTCTCAGGCACATCATTCACAAACCACTCCAGTAAGTTTATTTATGTTTGGCCACAAGAATTACAATGTCTGCACATCTGTCTATGAAAATTGATTTTATAGAAATGGGGGAGGGGGTATTTGGCAGATAATATAGAAGTCAGAAAGAGTGAATAAAACAAATCTTAGTAACTATAACAATGTTGTGTTGGATTTCAATTGTTGCATTTTGTGGCTGTTAGAATTAAGAATTTGTGCTGTCAGCGAAACAGTTGTGCGTACTGTGTGTAAATTTAAGAATGTGTCCATTAACATTACCAGAATTAAGAATAATTCTGAAAGTATGCATTAATGCAGGATTTTACCTCTAATGCAGAAATTTAAAAGGAATTGAGTAAAGAGAGAAAATGAGATCTTTTAATTATATATCAAACTTTATCTCAAGATAACATTGGAAGTGGTTTTCATTTGGATTAGAATGACTGGACTGTAATTTTGTTGGTTCCTAGATGTGTGTATCTACAAGGGATCAGTGTACAGACAAGGTAACACATGGGAGGATGGATGTGACTTCACCTGCACCTGTGTGGACGAGTCCAGAGGAATATACCAGTGCACTGCCAGGTAACCATTCTCAAATTTCATACCAGATTATAAGCTCTGAACAAGATTTTTCAGTGAAATTGAAGATAACCCATATGTCTTGTCTATATCGGAGAAGTTATTTAAGTAGTTGTTTTCTTTTTTAAGAAATTACTTGGCTAGCATATCATATTTTGATGAACTTATTAATAAGCTGTTTATATTTTGAGAATCAAATAGAAGTACAAATATTAATTCGTATAATCTTAAATGAATTTGTTAAAATGCATGCAGTCATTTTTAGCTCACCTGAGCCGAAGGCTCAAGTGAGCTTTTCTGATCACATTTTGTCTGTAGTCCGTCTGTCTGTCCGTCTGTAAACTTTTCACATTTTCGACTTCTTCTCCAGAACCACTGGGCCAATTTCAACCAAACTTGCCACAAAGTATCCTTGGGTAAAGGGGATTCAAGTTTGTTCAAATGAAGGGCCACTCCTTCTTCCAAGGGGAGATAATTAAGAATTTGTGAAAAATTAATGGCATCATTAAAAAATCTTCTTCTCAAGAACCACTGTGCTTGAAAATATGAAACTTATGTGGAAGCATCCTCAGGTAGTGTAGATTCAAATTTGTTCAAATCATGACCCCTGGGGGTCAGGTGGGGCCACAATGGGGGATCAAAGTTTTACATAGGAATATATAGGAAAAATCTTTAAAAATCTTCTTCTCAAGAACAGCAAAGCCATGATTGGTCATATTTATATGGTAGCATCCTCAGATAGTGTAGATTCAAGTTTGTTCAAATCATGACCCCCGGGGGTCGGGTGGGGCCACAATGGGCGATCAAAGTTTTACATAGGAATATATAGGAAAAATCTTTAAAAATCTTCTTCTCAAGAACAGCAAAGCCATGATTGGTCATATTTATATGGTAGCATCCTCAGATAGTGTAGATTCAAGTTTGTTCAAATCATGACCCCCGGGGGTCGGGTGGGGCCACAATGGGCGATCAAAGTTTTATATAGGAATATATAGGAAAAATCTTTAAAAATCTTCTTCTCAAGAACAGCAAAGCCATGATTGGTCATATTTAAATGGAAGCATCCTCAGATAGTGTAGATTCAAGTTTGTTCAAATCATGACCCCCGGGGGTCGGATGGGGCCACAATGGGCGATCAAATTTTTACATAGGAATATATAGGAAAAATCTTTAAAAATCTTCTTCTCATGAACAGCAAAGCCATGATTGGTCATATTTATATGGAAGCATCCTCAGATAGTGTACATTCAAATTTTTTCAACTCATGACCCCCGGGGGTCGGATGGGGCCATAATGGGCGATCAAAGTTTTACATAGGAATATATAGGAAAAATCTTTAAAAACCTTCTTCTCAAGAACAGCAAAGCCATGATTGGTCACATTTACATGATAGCATCCTCAGGTAGTGAAGATTCAAATTTGTTCAGATCATGACCCCCAGGGGTCAGGTGGGGCCACAATGGGCGATCAAAGTTTTACATAGGAATATATAGGAAAAATCTTTAAAAACCTTTTTCTCAAGAACAGCAAAGCCATGATTGGTCATATTTACATGGAAGCATCCTCAGGTAGTGTAGATTCAAGTTTGTTCAAATCATGACCCCCGGGGGTCGGGTGGGGCCACAATGGGCGATCAAAGTTTTACATAGGAATATATAGGAAAAATCTTTAAAAATCTTCTTCTCAAGAACAGCAAAGCCATGATTGGTCATATTTACATGGAAGCATCCTCAGGTAGTGTAGATTCAAGTTTGTTCAAATCATGACCCCCGGGGGTCGGGTGGGGCCACAATGGGCGATCAAAGTTTTACATAGGAATTTATAGGAAAAATCTTTGAAAATTTTCTTCTCAAGACCAGCAAAGCCTTGATTGGTCATATTTAAATGGAAGCATCCTCAGATAATGTAGATTCAAATTTGTTCAATTCATAACCCCCCCCGGGCCTCTTGTTGACAAAACTTATCATGTGATGCATACAGTGTTTTATAACTCAAATGCACTGGGAGACCTTTTCACTCTATAAACTTTTCACTCTTTATTATAAAATATAATCATTCCATTATCTGACTGATTGTTTCTTTTCACAGATGTAAGACCTACACTTCTCTCCCATCAGTCTGCAGAATGTATGATGTTCCTGGTGAGTGTTGTGCTGAAGTCAGATGTAAAACCACAGACACTTCCCCTACCCCTCCAGTCATTGGTTTCTCCACCCCCAGACCTTACCTGGACCCACTCTGTCATGACACCATTGACAACTGCAAAAACTATCAAAAGGATGTAGCCTGTCATGGAGCCTATGAAACCTGGGCTAGATCTCACTGTAACATGACTTGTGGATTCTGCAGTAAGTAGTGTTGTCTGTATAAATATTGGAAACATGAACAGATCAAGCTTTAATTGCTGGTTTGTTTGCTAACTAAAAGTTGATTTTATTTTCTTGGGGCTTACTCTCTGAAAAAAATTTAAATTACACAGAAATGAATTCATTTCTTTTAATATCTTTTCCCTATTGTGGATCAGAGTTCTGATAAACACAAGAATCTGCGTAATAGACTGAGCAAAATTGTTTTGGATGCAACTTTATTAAAAACTATGCAGGCTCATTAGTTGATGCATCCTTAATAGCAAGAAAAATTGGGTGTTTCAAAAATGGTAGATTTCATATAGTTGTCAGGATTTGTTTGAAATCAGAAACTTATTAAATCAGAGATATCTTAGTAGTCATCTGGAATGTAAATACAATATTTCATGATAAATTGTCTATTGTGATGCATGACAAACTCCGATAGTTGTAAACACAAGGTAGCAATTTTTCATTTTATTTAGAAACTATAATTACTGCCTGTATCCATGTGGCATGACTATCTCATGAATTTCACCCACGGTAGACAAATTTTATTGCATAAAATAAGTCTACTAAATTGAAGTTTTTTTTTTTAATTTCATTGTCATTTGGGGCTCAAATGGGATGCATCAAATTTAGCTGGGACTCAACCTTTGCAAAAACCTTAAGACCAGGAATTCAGTTCACAAAATCATAGTGAAAACCCTGCTAAACCCTGTAAAAAAGATATTTTGTTTTTAAAAAATCCTCTTCTGTTACTAGTATATAAATGATTTAAAGAATATTGTGTACTCAAATTTCATTTTATATTTTTTTAGAAAAATATAGACAGTGTTAAAAACAAACAAAGTTGAAGTTGTCTAGATAACTAGTCGCAAAAACCTAGAAACATTTTGTAAAAAGAATGAAGTAATTCTTAAACTGTATACTTGATGGACCTTTTCAGCCCCATCAGTTGTAGTGCCAACAGTCTGCACTGATAGAATTAACAACTGTGCACAATATGGTAAATCAGTCTGCCAGGGAACTTATCAACCATGGGCCACAGACAACTGTGCCAAATACTGTGGACTTTGTCAGAGTGAGTCAAATCAGAGAGACAACATTTCCAATATGATATTTCATTTAAAAAAAAAGAGGTTTTTTTTTTACCATAGATATCCTAAACATTCACCAAGCATGTTCAAATATAAACCAAAGATATTCAATCCTTCAATAGTTCTTGCATTTAAGCTACCTTTAAAAGCATGAAAAAACAGGTTCATATGATATCTCTCTTCTTGTGTGTATCACTGGGATATTTTATACTGATTGTTCAACTATTTCAGGTTATATCACAAGGATAGAATACCACTATTTTTTGTTATTTTAGCTTCTGGAGGATCCCTAGTAACTGTGTCCCCCACACCAAACACAGGTTGTCAGGATAAGATCAATAACTGCCAGGCTTTTGGAAAGAGTGCATGTACCGGACAGTTTGAACCCTGGGCTCGTGACAACTGTCGTCTCTACTGTGGTTTCTGCAGTAAGTAGGAAACAGTTGCAATTGGATATCTGGTTCATCTAAATCTCTAGCAGTAACTGAAAATTTTTAATTTGTAAAATTCATATGTTTTATTGAAATCATATTCTAAGACTGGAGATTTCATTTGGTTGTTTAAATTTGAGGATTTTTCATGAGCACTCAGTAGATGATAATTTTCAAAATCAGAAGCATTTGTTTGAGTACTTACTGAAATTCAACATCATCTAATTCTACACGTTATATTATTATAGTAGACCATGTGTTGCCCCATTTATGATTTGAATCAGATTTTATTTATGAATATATACTGATTACTTAACAATTTAATAGGTTCCACAGGATCAGTGATCAACTACCAGGTTCTCCCTCCTACAGGTATGTACTGATAATTGTTACAATCAACTAACAAAAATCAGCTCTGTCTTTGGCTCCAGTTCTTACATTAAGGCTGCCATCACAGCGTATGCTATGTTTCGAGGGTATATTGTTGAAATTGTAATCAGATTGTAAAGAAACAGCTGATTTTAGTCAAATTTATATATTGGAGTTGAGATTTGATATGACTTGTTTTTCATATATCTATTATGCGATTTATTATGTACAACTAGATTTGTATGTGTACTTATGAAATTAAACAAAAATGTTTTTAAATGAAAATCAAAACTCTCTACTTCTTCATGTACATGCCAGGATAAATTCTTTTAGTCATAATTTGTTCACATGTAAAAACCTTATATTTTTATTGAAACAATTTGAATTTTAAAATAAAATTGATTTAACTTTGTATGGTCTTTTCACAGGTTACACAACGCTGATGAAGGGTGTGGCTGGAGTTCCAGGAGACATGTACCAGATTTGGACAAGCCCAGCTACAATGAACGTCAACAACCCTCAGGCCATGTATCTGACAAATCAATTCAAAGGTCATTACAAAACAGACCTCTCTCGTTGGAACGACATGTGTTTGGACAGGGTAATTATTACTATTGCCCATTTTTATTAAGATTTTAAGATATTGATGGTTGAAAATAATGAAATTTGTTTTCACTCGCTTTAAAAAATCATGAAACTTGGTATTGAATTGCAGATCAGGGTATCGATCTACAAGAATGGACAAGAAAAAGCCTACATTGAATTCAACGCTATTGGTGCCAACCAAAACAACTGGTTTGATCCCAGCAGAATCATCTCCTCTAGCTATACAGACATTAGAACAGCTGCCAAGGAAGTTTTCAGTATGATGGGGTCAGTTTACACAGAAAATTCATCTCATGCTAAATTTCCTTATCACATTTCACAGATGTAAACTGCTCAAGTGAGTAGTAATATCTGAACTAACAAGACATCTGCAGTCTAAATCATACTTTGAATATTTCAAGGACTTTTTAAGAGAAGAAAAAAAAAAGCATACATGTAATATAAAGATTTGGGCATATATTTTGATAAATGGGGAAATATAATATTTGTTGTTCATCAGTAGTTTTTGATGATTTAACAGTGACACATCCACTGGTCGCGAGTTCCTTATGAGCCAGCATTCTAACTCTCAATGTGACACTTACGGATGGATCATGATATCCACTCAGAATAACTGTCCATTTGAGGCCAGCTCTGGTGGCAAGCCTGCCTTCTTGTATGCACCAGGCCAAACTTCTGCCCACTTTGAACAAAGTAAGAACACGCAGTATGCTGTCCACTTACGGCATCTCGAGTTTTGTTGAGTTATAGCTAGTCATTCATCACCAATTGCAGCACTGCATATTATTTTTATACACTTGAACTTCGATATCTCAAATACCAATTTCTAATACCACAGATATGTAGAAGCGAGTTGGAAGTCCCAACTTCTCTTTTTTTAACCTTGATATCTTGAATCCTCTAATATCTTGGAAGTTTTTTCTTGGTTCCATTAAGTTCCAGATAATGAGGTTTGACTGTATATTATTTTTTAATAACTGTTACTGGCAGTGCAGTAATGCATCACTTGTGGTTGTAGAACTGGAATGATTGCCAGATGCCTGCTTATAGTGATATCATCTTGAAAATCTACATTTCAAGCAATACTGCAGTGACATAAGATATTTTACTAATGTCTGAAAATTTAACTTTTCAGCTCAAGTTGGAACTGGAGATGTTCTAGCCATTATGGGACATCAGGGAACTTGTAAGTAGATTTGATTTTGGCAACAGATATAAAATTAGGTTAAAGGATATTGCCAATCTGAATTGATGAATTTTCTCAACATCTATGAAATGTGGATTATTTTTCATTTATTTCAGGCATTGCTACTGTGATGCCCACTCAAATAATCACAAGCAGTAAGTAAACAACATTTTTTTTTAAATATTCATTCAGTATATTCAAATTCACTCAAAAAGGGCCCTAGCATTATGAGCTATCAAAAAGAAATACATGTATGTGTGAGCTATGCTATCTGGAATTAAATTTGAAAGTAATTGTAAGGACTTGCATGTATTATTTTTTTCTGTTGTTGTAGGTTATGCCTGTGTATACAACAACAAGGTCTACAACCAAGGAGACAGCTGGACAGATGGCTGCAAGTACAACTGTACCTGTACCGATGCTAGAAATGGAAACTACCAGTGTGTGGAGCTGTAAGTGTCTTAGAAAGGGGCATAATCTGCTTAGAAAACATTAGTGCCAGACCAGTGCTGTAAATCCATTTATTCACCATTGCTTTCCTTGCAAACAAAAATAAGGATGCTTTTTTGAAAAATCCATGCAAGTTATAATCCCTGGCAATTGATAACAATTTTTGTTAGGAATATAAATTCCATGTAATTCCAATGATTCTGTTAGAGAATTTTTATGGAAAATTAGTATGTCGCATACGTGTATATACTATGTCATGTCTGAAAAATTTGAATAAAGAGCAAGGGCCACTTTGGGCCTTTATTGGCCCTGTGAATTTCTGGAAAATTAAAACTCTGTTGTTTTAGTCGACAAGACAATAAATATCACTTGAACCCTTGGTGACTGAATATCTACTAAAAATGACGTAATTTTCTTCCTAGTTAATGCATTATGACGTCATGAATTGCATCATTATTCACATATTCTGAATATTTCTTCAGAAATGGCCAAAAGATGCTATTTTTTCAATATTTTGTATACAGCACAACCTCTGATCCAAAATGTGCAAATATATAATGAAAGAACTGCTTATGAAGATTATAAAACATATTTTAATTTTTGGATCGAGGGGTGTGCTCATATCTTAATTCTTTGCTGAAGGTTCTCAAATACACCTGTTTTCTGCAAAATTCGAAAACATTGCAATTTTACATGACCCATTTATCAATACCTGGGCTATTTACAGGAAAGTTTGTTATACAAAATGAAAGCACAAAGTCTCTACTTTATATTGATGTTGAAAATGGGACATAGGGTTTTAGTCAATAAATTGGTATATCTACAGGGCCATTTTATGCATAAAGTGAGCTCTTTCTTTGACTCTCTTGTTAATTAATATTTTGTAAATTTCAGGTGCCCAACCTACTCTCAACTTCCACAAGGTTGTTCCCTTGTCAAACGACCAGGATCCTGTTGTGCTGTACCAGATTGTGGCAACCATGTCTACAACCCCAGCAGCAGTAACGCAGCTGAGAGAGGTACAGGCAGAGATTAAGGGGGACAGGGATATAATGAGGACAGGGGGGTAAATAGGTGCCATGGTAGATAAGAAACAGGAGACATATATACATGTAATTGGAAGGCAGATAAAAATTAGGGTAGAGATAACTATGGGATGAGGATAAAGAAAGTGTTTTCTAAATTACTCATATTTAGTATAGGAATAAAGTTTGTTGGAATTTTTGGGTAGACTAAAGTATTACAATTCACAACTGAACTACATATACACTTGAGGTTAAACATTTTTGCCTGTGTTTGGGGACAGGTGAAAATTTAGGCTACCTAGGGGGTGGAAAGGAAATTCCAATAATTTTTTTCATATTCAACGAAATTGTGATTCAGAAGTTTTATCTATGCTAAAATTCATTTATGATGTTTTTTGGAGTCAATAGTTCATGTGATGAGGTGGCATTGAATATTCCTTATCTTAAAAAAAAGGATAAGATTTGAATTAGGATTATGCATTGAAAAATGTACATACATGTACATCTGATAAGCAGTATGTGTACTCAGGCATATTCTAGAGAGGTAACAATCCATGTGCATTTCTATGACATCAATATGGTGAAGTCCAAGATTAACATGGGACATTTTCTATGCCTGTCTAGGTCTGTGTTACTACAAGGGAGATGTGTACTCCCAGGGAGAAAACTGGAATGATGGATGTCAGTACAAATGCACCTGTCTTGATGCCACCACAGGAAGATACCAATGTAACCCAAAGTAAGTTCACTCTTTAATAAAAGCTGTATATTGGAATTCGAGAGCTATGGAATACTTTGCATATTCATATCCATCAATGGACGGTATTATTGTGATATGGGAATACTTTTCTTTTGTTTAAGGTATTACTGGTATAACCCCGAATTTTAAGTTTTATTGTGTGCTCATCAGCTAATCATTTTCTTTTTCCAGATGCTTGAGCTGGCCAAGTCTGCCTGCAGGCTGCGTGTTGCAGGCCCCAGCACCAGGACTATGCTGTCAACAACCCAAGTGTCCATCTAATGTACAAATCAACTTTCCCCCCGGATACCAAATAGAATAAACAGATTCTCTCACTATAGGAACATTATTTATTTGTGCAATGTTTAACAAAGACTATACAATTGGTGCATACACTCTACAATTTGTTATATAATAAAATTATATTTTGTTATGACTGTTTCTTTTATTTCACAAGTTCTGTGGCATGTTAAGGTTGACAGCAATGTGCCATAGGCAATTTTAGTCAACTGAATCACTTTTGATCTTCTTGTAAACAACTGAACTAATTTTAACCAATTTTGGTATATACATGTAGCATCTAAAGGTAAAGGAAAACATAATTTATGGATTTCATCTGGGGCATAAGGGATGGGGCTTAAACCATCAAATTAATGTAATCTTTAAAAATTTTATTCTCTCTTGAACATCAAGCAGTCAAACTATTGGTATTGTAATAAGAATTGATCTCAATACCAAATTTGTAAAATTCATGGCCTTAGGGTCAGGGATTCTGGTGTTAAAGCAGGACTCTATTGATCATATGGTGAAAGTGCATTAATACCTTGAAAATCTCAGCTCCTGGGTATCAATCAGGCAAACTAAGTACATGTAGTACGTAATTGTAATGAGCAAGGGTATTTTACCAGATGGATGAAAATCATGACCACTATGTGCAATCGTGTTAGGACTTTAACTGGAGAATCATTTCAAGGAAGATTATAAATGACTTGAAGGTGTGTCATGACCTTGATGTGGGTCATTTGGGCAAGGTCATTGGCAGAAAAAATATAAAAGAATGAGGGCACATTTGATTTGAGTCCAGCACTTTAAGTGAAAATTTCATCGATCCATAATAACTCGACATTCATTTCTATATAGATATCTTGGATTCTGATGACAAAAGAAAGGAAATAATTTTCAGATATTGTGTTTTGATTTGTTTAAATATGTTATGAAATATTGCCAGATGAGGCATTTGGTACAAATGTTACAATTTTAAACACACTTTCCTGTAAATTTAATGCTTTTTCTGGGTCATCTCTCCACCAGTTTTAAAATGTTTTTGTGTGCATTTTAACAAAATGAGCAAACATTTGTAAAAAAAAAAAAAAAAAAAAAAAAAAACAGGCCCAGGGGCCACATCGCTCACCTGAGCACTCTGGCTAGGAAAAAGCAGAAATCAGTTCAGTCTTGAAAAGTTTAAATATAAAACTGGTTCGGGGGGGGGGGGGGGGGGGGGGGGGGGTTGTTTGGTTATTTGAACTAAAACTTGAATCTAAACTGTATAGGGATGCTTTTGAATTAATATGACAAATAATGGCTTTGCTGTTCTTAAGAAGAAAATTTTGATTGATATATCCTTTGTATTCCTTTGTATGATCCCCTGTTATGGCCCCTCTATTCTCCAGGGGATCATGATTTGTACAAATTTGAATCTACATTACCTGATGATGCTTCCATTTAAATATGACTAATCATGGCTTTGCTGTTCTTGAAAAGAAGATTTTTAAAGATGTTCCCTATAAATTCCTATGTAAAACTTTGATCCCCCATTGTGGCCCCACCCTACCCCT
This sequence comes from Saccostrea echinata, assembly GCF_033153115.1. Classification (NCBI taxonomy): domain Eukaryota; kingdom Metazoa; phylum Mollusca; class Bivalvia; order Ostreida; family Ostreidae; genus Saccostrea; species Saccostrea echinata. The sequence continues at coordinate 34,685,408 of NW_026889803.1, forward strand.
GGGGGTCATGATTTGAACAAATTTGAATCTACAGTACCTGAGGATGCTTCCATATAAATATGACCAATCATGGCTTTGCTGTTTTTGAGAAGAAGATTTTTAAAGATTTTTCCTATGTTTTCTTATGTAAAACTTTGATCGCCCATTGTGGCCCCACCCTACCCCCGGGGGTCATGACTGGAACAAACTTGAATCTACACTACCTGAGGATGCTTCCATATAAATATGACCCATCATGGTTTTGCTGTTCTTGAAAAGAAGATTTTTAAAGATTTTTCCTGTGTATTCCTATGTAAAACTTTGATCCCCCATCGTGGCCCCACCCTACCCCCGGGGGTCATGATTTGAACAAACTTGAATCTACACTACACTATAATTTGATGAGCTCACTTGCAGTACCTCTAGTTAGCACTGGCATTCAAAGGCATGTAAAAATCTACTTTCAGAGATTTGCTTGGATATCTTATAGTTTACCTTCTTTGGACTGTGCCCTAAGGTTCAAACTCAAACCCTCAGTGGAATAAACTATTTCATTGATTCTTTACTGCCATATATGTCTTGCTTGATCTAAACAGGAGCTGCAAAGTGGATTTGAAATCTAAAAATTTTAGTGTTTAGGTCATGACCCCCCCCCCCCCCTTTCCATATGCATTTAAGGGTGTTGAAATTTGCACAAGTACTGTACATGTAGTACACATCTTCACTGTTGCATTTTTTGATTAATAAATCACTAATTTTTTTTGGTGGGGGGAGGGGGGAAGTTTTCATGGTTTTTGTGGTATGAAGGGACCCATAAACTCATGTCCCCAACGAAATGTGAAATTTCGAATGTGACAACTCAACACTTTAACCACCATCCCACAAACCATTATTTTACCTCAAAACTATGAAGATTTGACCCCACAAAAATATATGATTCTCAAGTATTCCTTTTTTTAACTGTTCTTTGAGTAAGAGAAAGTTGCTCATTTAATATTTTATTTTATTTATTACATATCAATGTACAGGTATATAACAGGGTGCATTTTTGTAGCTACTTAGGTGGACCCTGCTGCAAAAGCTTAACTTGTTCATCCACTTAAAAAGTACATGTATAGGTCAGTTGCAGCATCTTAAATATTGCTGCACTCTACAATCTAAACAGAACTATCCTGTACCAAGATTATTTTTATGCCTCACCACAAATATGGCCGGGACATATAGTGTTTGTCATAGTCCATTTCAGTAAATTCTTTTGGTTAAAATGTTGTCTAATGCGGAATGTTGTCTAATCCAGCCAATTTTTTCGGAACCAGTGGTGTCCGGATTAAACAAGTTTTACTGTAATAAGATATTTTTATCAAACTTCATATGCTGATACACATTGATGAGAGCTATTTAATTGCATCAATATTTTTTTACCTTGACCTTCCCTTTGACCTTGACCTCACTTTTCTTAAATTAGTGTTTAGCTCAGTCCCCCCCCCCCCCCCCAAAAATGTGTATTCCAGATATACATATTATCAAACCTTACATGCTGATACTTATTGATTAGAGCTTTTTAACTACATCAACATTTTTTACTTTGACTTTTCCTTTGATGTTGACTTCACTTTTCTTTAATTTGTGTTTAGCTAAGTTTCATAGATATTATTCAACATATTTTAGTCAAACTTCATATACGATACAATAACATATTGATTAGAGCTGTTTAACTGCATCAACAGTTTTTGACCTTGACCTCCCTTTTCTTAAAATAGTTTAGCTCAGTTTTAAAGACACTATTCAAGGTATTTTAATCAAATCTTAAATGCCGATTCATATTGGTGAGAGCTACTCAACTACATATACATTTTTAGCTCACCTGAGCTGAAAGCTCAAGTGAGCTTTTCTGATCAGCCTTTGTCTGTCGTCCATCTGTCGGTCTGTAAACTTTTCACATTTTCAACTTCTTCTCAAGAACCACAGGGCCAATTTTAACCAAACTTGGTACAAAGCATTCTTGGGTGAAGGAGAGTTTAAATTGTTAAAATGAAGGGCCATGCCCCTTTACAAAAAGTGATAATCAAGAAAACTTTAAGACAAAAATAGGGTGGGGTCATTAAAAAATCTTTTTCTCAAAAACCACTGGGCCAGAAAAGCTGAAACTTATGTAGAAGCATCCTAAGGTAGTGTAGATTCTAAATTGTTTAAATCATGACCCCTGGGGGTAGGGCGGGGCCACAATAGGGAATCAAAGATTTACATTGAAAAATATACATAGAAAAATCTTTTAAAATCTTCTTCTCAAGAACCACTGGGCCAGAAAAGCTGAAACTTATGTAGAAGCATCCTAGGGTAGTGTAGATTCTAAATTGTTAAAATCATAACCCCTGAGGGTACGGCAGGGCCACAATAGGGAATCAAAGATTACATTGAAATATTGAAAAAAAAATTTTTTAAAAACTTCTTCTCAAGAACCACTGGGCCAGAAATGCTGAAACTTATGTGGAAGCATTCTAGGGTAGTGAAAATTCTAAATTGTTAAAATCATGACCCCCAGGGGTAGGGTGGGCCACAATAGGCATTATACAAGGGGAAGATCTGGTGAAGAACAGCAGGGCCAAAGTAACTCAGGTGAGCATTGTGGCCCATGGGCCTCTTGACTTTAAATATGTGTTTAGCTGAATATCAAAGAAACTATTCAAGATATTTTTATCAATCTTTATATGCTTATACTTATTGCTGAGAGCTATTCAATGGTATCAACATTTTGACCTTGACGTCTCGTTCAACCTTGACTTCAAATTGGTGTTTAGCTTCATTTCAAAGAAAATATTCAAGATATTTTTATCAAACTTTATATGCTTATACATAATGATGTAAGCTTTTCAATTGCATAAACATTTTTAACCTTGACCTTTCCTTCGATCTTGACCTAGCCTTCTAAGATATCTTTTTAGCTCTGTTTCGAAGAAACTAAGATCATATTTTTATGTAAGCTTATGCACTGATACATTATTTGGTGAGAATTTACCAACTGGGTCCATTTCTTTTTTTTTACCCTGACCTTCCTAGTGACCTTTGACTTTACTATATATTGTGTAAAAAACTCAGTTTTAAAGAAACTATTCAAGACATTTTGATCAAACTTCATACACCAATACAAATTTTCATGTTGCATTACTAATGAACCCTGGGTAGAGCATTTATATCCTATGGACATATTTCTAGTTTAAAACATGGATTAGCTTGCAACAAAAACCACAGAAGTTTGTGACCATTTTGGAGATCCAATAACAAGACTACATAAGAAAGCATCCCATTTTGGGGTAAGTAAAAAAAAAAAGACCTAGATGTATTTTTAACAAATGATCAAAGCACTTTACCCACATTTATTACTCTCCATTCTTAACAATTAGTACAATAATAATAACCAGTCTTTGACTGATAATACAATTAACAAAACCAACAGGGAATAATAGTCCTGTGCTGCCATGATGTTTCTCCCAACTGATGGATATTGGTTTATCACATCGAAGTAATCCATTGACCTATAAGCTGTCTCCTGAACATTATAAAGATAGTCTTGAACACCAGATCATGTTTTAGGCTTAGCAGGCTCCATACAGTTTCCATCAGGATATTTCTCTTTGAACCTGCTTACAATGTCTGGATCCTTTAATCTTACGCCCTCTAGCTGGTTGCCTAGGGTAATCCTGAAATACCCATAATAAATAGTGAGAACAGATCATATACAGTGTACATATGTTCAAGGATTGGGGTTTGTGTATTACATGTATTCAAATTTATTTACATGCAACCATTTTTTTTTACTGTCATTCACTTTGTCGATCTCGGTAAGGTTATCCAAAGTTAATTCTACATTTAACATCATCTGCGCGTGTAGGTTTCGGAGAAATTGGCACTTTGGAAAAACAAGCAAATCAACATTTTTTAATGTTTCTGTTCCAGTTAGCTTTTACTTTTAGCACATAAATACTTAAGTCCATAGAGATAAACAATAATTGGGCCCTAGTGAGGTATATTTGAGCTAAGTTTAATCAATCTATCATTTAAAGTGACAGTTTACAAAGAAATGATAATTTAACAAAAAGCCTGAACATGATTACAAATATTGACAGTATTTTAATTCATGTAGATAAGTAAATACTCAACTGTTTTAAAAATTTGTTTGTTTAATTTGTTTCCTCCCTCCCTCTTAGGTTTTGAAGTGTATAGGTGATGTTAGACATAAAATTAATTTCAGCCAGCCTAATGTTAATAATAAGGGTAGCCTTGAACAGAAAATTTATATGACATGATTGTTAATAATGATGATAACTCACCAATTTGGCTGGACATTATGAGGACGACCAAATAACTCCACTTTCCTTGTACCTGGAGATAATCTCTCTATAATTCCATAGACTTCATCTGGTTTATGACTAGTGGCCCTCACCTGTTCATAATATACAGTTTAAATAACATGCACGCTTGACAATCTTTGACCGTTCCTTACTGTTATCTATCATTTATAATATAAAAAGAACTAGAGGTACTGTGAGCCAGCTCACACAAAAATGATATCCCTCGCTGCATTTTTGTAAGTTGTAAATGTGACCTTGAACTTGCCAAAAATATCTTGGCCAAGAAAATGATCCATCATCTGGTTATAAGTAATATTTTAGTGAAGTATGGATCACATCCAACATTTCTCCATTAGAAAATTCTAGACCTGTCATGAACTTTACACTTTTTATACCAGTGACCTTGATCTTATCAGAATGATCTTGAGTCAAGGTTAGGACACAGCCATAAGTCATAAACAATTTTTGTACCAAGTGTGAGCTTCCAATGATTCTCCATAACAAACTTATAACCCAGACAATAATTCTATACTTTTTTTGTCAGTGACCTTGAATTTACCTGAATGACATTCAATCAAGGTCAACACATCCACAAGTCATAAAAAATTTTGCAGCGATTATGAGCTTCAAATCAATCTTCATTACAAAGTTATAGCCCAGACAAGAATTCTATACCTTTTCTGTCAGTGTCCATGAACTTATCAAAATGACCTAGGTTAAAGGTCATACTCTCTGGTCATAATCATTCTCTATAACAAGTATGAGCTTCCAATGATTCTCCATTGCTAAGTTATAGCCCAGACAGGAATTTTATACCTTTTCTGCCTTTGACCTTGAACTTGCAAGAATGACCTAGATCAAGGACATGACAATACGCAGGTGAGTTAAGGCTAGATTAAGGCATTTCTATGCAAATAAACTAATTAAAATGCTTAAGGACTATATCTATTATACAGGGAGAGTTAAAACTTATTGTCTAATACATACTTGCTACCCACGACATGAGATAGCCAGTACACATTATGACATCATATTATGACGTCATTGTTCTTTACTACACAAGATTATAATAGACATCAAAAAAATGCTTCGGCGCAAGGGCATGCTCTATTTTATTTAACTAACACAAGGTATCTTTAGAAGCAAAATATTCCAATGTTTCCTGGTATTGCTGCACAAATATCAACAGCTCAGTTGTATAATTTCTATTTGTAAAGTTTTAAGTTGAATTAGTGTAAAAATGTACAGTCCGGTATAAGTTTCCTCAAATTCCGATCAAATGAGAAAATGCCTAGGATTTGTGCAGCAGTTTTATTAATCTATAGAATATTCTCCTTAGCATTATACAATTTTTATGTAAAAATAAATAGGGTTATCCCTTGCGCCGAAGCTGTTTTGTTGATATGTTTTATTACCTCCAGTAGACAAGATCAATGACATCATAATATGACGTCATAATGTGTACTGGCTATAACATCGTGGGTACTAAGTATGCATAAGAATATAAATCAAAACATTCTTTGAATAATAAACATACCTCTTAGGCATTTTTATTAGCTCATTTACATAGAAACACCTGTATCTAGCCTTAACTCACATGCGTACCTCTAAGTCATGAGTAATTTTTGTAACTTCCAATAATTCTCTATTACAGAGATATAAGACAAGAATTTTATACCTTTTCTGTAGTAACCTTGAAGTTCCTAGATTGACCTTGGGTCAAGATCAAGACATTCCCTCTGGACTTGAGCGATCTCTGTACCAAGTATGAGCTTCCAAAAATTCTCCATTACAAAGTTATAGCCTAGACATGATTGCATGGACAGCTAGACAGATTGACAGGGTGATTCCTTTATACCATCCCAAACTTTGGGGGGGGGGGGGGGGGGTTGTAATTTAAAGGCCATTTGATTGAATAGAAACATTAGTTTATATTGTATATACATGTACTTGTAAAACCCGGGTTGAAAGAGTTTAAGCTGCAGATTATACAGTATAACTTGGGTAACTATTGAATTGATTCCTTACATAAATCTATCGATTTACCTCTGCTACTAAAACATCACAGTCAAGACCACGATTAGCTCCCTTGGGATTACCTTTCACACCAACCTAAAAAGAAAACTATGTCTATAGTATAGTACAGATGGACACATTATTTGGTACTTGAGACACTGGAACCAGGAAAGTTAAAGTTTATTATAAGAAGTCTATTGCTGTGGCTTTCAATTAAGGAATAACTGTCTAATTTTTTGGTTTCATGATGTGATCAATCCATTGGCTTGCGTGATAATTTGCATAAACGCCAAAGGCGTTTATGCATAAAATTATCACGCAAGCCAATTGATTGATCATCGTCATGAAACCAAAAAATCTGACAGTTATTCCTTATATTTACATGCTCTTGATTCTGCAAATTCACGTGCTACAAGCCCTGCTTCTGTCTCTATTTGTCCCACCCCGCACTTAATTTTTTTTTTACCACGCCTATCGATGAACCAGTAGATTTATGTAGAAATAAAGTATTTTTACTATTTGAAATTTTATCTCAGACAAAGACATTGGAAATGTAAATATTTCAACATATATATACTGTAGAATCACTTATTTTCGAAGGGTCAAATTTTCGTGGATTAAGGAAAAATTACTGGTTCGAGCGGATTTGAATTCAAAGTTAAAGGAGAACCACTGTACTGTAGTACAATTTTTTTACATTTCGTGGAGAATACTGTGGTTTAAAATGATCCAGTAGCTATGGCAAGTCAAAAATGTTAAAAATAAGGTTTGATAAGAAAAGCTTAGTTACAGAGCTAAAATACCACTTCCAATTTTTTGATGAATGAAAGACATACCAGACAATGTTCTTTGCCATGATTCAGCCAGTGTCCTGTTCGGCCAGTTCTGATAATTCTCTGTAGCTGATTGGTCTTTACCCAAATCAGCTCATCAATACGTTTATACCTACATGAATTTAACACATATCGTCAGTACATTTATACCTACATGAATTTAACACATATCATCAATACGCTTATACCTACACGAATTTAACACATATCATCAATAAGCTTATATTCAAACATATATTATACAAATCAGCTGATTAATACACTTTTATCGTACATCATAAATTCAAGACAAACATAAAGCTGTAGTGACTAATGTAGGTAGAGTAATGTCCATTTTTTATGTTAATATAGAGTATTTATACTCCCCTATATGTTTACTGAAAATTCAAGCTTTTTTTGTAGATGATAGGACCTACCCCCAGAGATCTAAGCATTCCCTGCCTAACTCCATAGCCCTGAAAGAAAAAATAATTAATTCATTATACATGTAGGCTCCATATATACATTGTACATGTACATACACATGTGCATATATGTGCATTCATAGTCCCCAAAATGCTATTATGATGAGGCAATACATAAAAAACAGTATATAATTATACAGACATGTAAATTTTATTATCTTTAAAACTATTCACAGGCCAACAAGAAAATAATATAAGACAATAATGAAACGCTGGTATATTTACATGTACATGTAAGAACTACTTTAAATTTGCTAAAACAAACCTCCCAGTGACCCAGAGGAAAATAAATCCATCGTCCTGAAGTACTGGAACATCTAGCTTTCTCATTTCATCGTCCTGCATTGTACCATATGGAAGTTCCATGTGGATATCCCATGGTGGATCAGCCATGACTACAGCACATTTTCCTAATGTTGACATGTCAAAGTGTCTTAGGTCACACTGGATCCACTGTTAAAATAAATTAGGTCAAAATATGATAATATATATATCCTGAAATTATCATCAGTTGGTGTAACATGTTTAATCTCAATACTGTGTGTAATCAGAGTTTTAAAATAATACATATATCTAAAATATATGTATATTTCTATGATATTTTCATTAGACTCCATATGTGTTTATGTGAGTACATGTACATGCATAATCAAATAAAGAGCTCGGCATAAGCATGCGGCATAAGCATATTTTTGCCCCAAATGAATGCCAAATTTTAAAAATCTCTAGAAATGTGCATAACTGTATATGTTGTATAAAAAATCTGAATTAACAAAAAATATTATAGTTTGGAAGAGATTTCTTTTTTTTACCTGAATGTCAGTGAAATTACAGTTAAAACTGCCAGCAGCTGCATTATTTTTAGCAAATTATGTACAGTTGTACTCCCGAATCTCACATTCTGAATACCATGGACATGTCAAAGTGAGTTGGAACAGCAAACTACTTTTTATTTTTTCAGTATTTTAACCTCAATATCTCAAATCCTCTGATATCTCGAAATTTTTCTCATAGATTTTGAGATAACCATGTATGATTGTAACTTGAAATTGTATTCATGACAATTCCAATTTGCAGCCAAGAATTAAATAAACTGCCTACTTTATAGTTTGTATGAATGAAACAAGGTTTTTCTCTTTGTAACCATCTAGTACCTGGGGAGGAAACATGTGAACATCCCCATCATTACTTTGGTCAAGTACAGACTTGGCCATCATCAACTCCTTTTTCATTCCTTCCATTTCATTTCTGGCAGGATAATCAATCTCATAATGGACATACTGAAAAACATTTATAAAAAAATTCACATCTGGTGCATATACATGTATTAAGGAATCTACAACTTGGATGAGTTTAAACTAAACTCTTCAGAAACACAAATTACATGTATATTCCACAAATCTATCCACAAAAACAAACCTTGCATGTGTCCATGTGAAAACAGGTATTGAGAAATGAACAGTCACCAAGAGATTCTACAAGAATTCAGATAAGCAATCATGAAATTGACAATTGTTAAACCTCAAAATTGATCAAATTGGCTTCAAATTACAACTATAAATTAATCAAATGAGAACAAATGCACCAGTGTCTTTGTCAAGATCAGAGGGAAGGGGGATAATATTTGTTTGAGAGAAGAGAAATAATGTCACACTTAATTGTGTTCATGGAAGGGAGACAAATTGGTCAATTATATTACCATCTGTATGTTTGTGTATGATTTTTCTGAAGTGTAGTCTATCACATTTCTCTTTGGATTCTTTTAACCTTTGACACTCCTCCTTAGTTCCATACTGACAGAATTCTTGCACTTGTACACCTGGAAAATAATTAATGTGGGAATGGTGGTAATAAGCTTTGAAATGTTCTGATTACCATCATTGTCCACAAATACTGAACTTACATGTATATCAGGAAAAATACATATTTTGGAGCAGCATAGAAATGCAGCTAAACATGCAATGCCATATAAATTTGTATATGAATTATGTTTCTAGACATTGACAGTGGTAAATCATGACTGTGCTATGCAATGCATGACTTACAATTTCACTGCATTTTGAATGCACTGAATTTAGTTTTAAAAAGCATCAAATTATACTTACCTCCCTGAGACTTAAATCTTTTCACTAAGATTTGCTCCTGTTAAAGAGAATAAAGATTGTTTCAAAATGCTACATTTCTCCTCAGAGAAATGAAATGTTTACAGATTATGTATAATTCGGCAAACATCCAAATGCTTTTACAGTATCTTTTCTCAAGACAGAAATTAAAAAGATTTTATCTCTTTTTTTTTTTGTTTTTTCTTTTGTTTTTTTGTTAATTACTCTGAGAATATTTACCTTTGCTGTGGGATGTGCTAATAACTGTTGAATTTCCTCATTTACTTGCTTGCTCACTCTTTCTTTTGCTGATTGCATGGAAAGCAAACTCTTTAAAAAAATAGAAAAGAGGAAATGTATCACTGACATTAATTTAAACAACTTTGCATCAACTTAAAACCAATGCAGTGTTTCATGCACCAGCATCTGATATATGTATTTGTCTTTTACATGTACATGTATTTCTAATCAATTAATTAATACATGTAGATGAATAATTTCATTACTTTTCTTGCAAATTCAAGAGAATCAATGAAATCAATTTTTCAATACATAAATGTACCAGTACATTTATTAACATGCATATCAAACTAATTAGGGGGTTTACCTCAATGTCATCAATACCTGCATCTGTACTCTGCTGTTTAGATTGTTTCTGTGGTCGCTTTTTACCTATATCATCATCATCTCTACAATAAAATTGATACAGAGAAAAGTAAAAGAAGATGATACATATGTCAAACTATAAGTATATATAGTAAATGAAATGAATAATTAAAGCGTACTCCTCTCTTTTCCTCTTCTTCGATTGTGGGTTTTTTATCACAGCTAACAACTGTAAAATAAAATACATAATCATCTGGTATTCTGTTTTATACAACCGGTAAGAAATACCTGTATAAATGTATGGAAGAGTGCATTAAATGTTTTTCACCTTCATTTCAGATTTTGAAATTTTTTCATTCAGAACACTGAAATCTATTTTTACTATCAGTTCTTCTGAATAAATACCTATCTGTCAAATCTGAAAGACCGATAGCAAGTGAGCATTTTCATAAAGCTGCTTAAAATGATATTATGAGTTATATGCTGCAATTTCAGGTATTAAAAAGGAATTTACATTACAAAGGAAAAGAACATCAAAATATATTTTACAACATAATGAAAGAGAGTCATCACTAGCTTAAGATTTCAGTTTTACTGAACAGGTATAATTCTTTCGGGACAGTCCAGGGGGTTAACAATTCATGGATATACATGTACAATAAATAGAAAAATATAATTAATCAATTAATTATCAGTAATAAAATGTTATAGACAAACCTTTGTTAGATCTAAATCTTGAACAATATATTTACTATTCCCAGATGAAGGACTCTCTTCTGTGGTAATACTGCAAGAATACGTGATTGAAATTGATGAAAAAATGGGTATATCATTATGATATTGAAAATGTTTATTTCAATTCATTTCATCGAAAGGATATTCACAAAAACTCATTTTATAGTAATGAATATGTTCTAAGAAAACATGATCACCTTATCAATTGCTGAGAAGCAAAGTTCTGCAGTAAACCTTCAATAGTAGCTAAAGTAACACCTCTTCCTAGGGCTTTTTTAGTATGGTCTGCAATGACTGCTGCATTACATGGGATATCTAAATTAATGTCACATAAAACCATCAGCACTTTCTTCTCTACCTCTGGATCTGACTTCATGGGCTCTTGAGCTTCTTTCTGGGGTACATCTGGTTTGGACAAAACTTGGGCTGCTTTGGGTACTGAGACTGAACTGGTATGGGAAACAACCAGGTCTGGTTTACTGTCCTTTTTTGTTCCGTCTGCATAAGTAAAAGATACCGCTGTGAAACACAAATATTGTACTAGCGAACATTTTTTATCACAATAGATCCAGGTCATAAACTGATGATTGCAACAGAATGCGTTTTTTTTTTAAATTTGAATACATTAAATTTAAATTTCATATACAAATGAATATATAAGGATTACTGTGTTGCTCATAGTATTATTCAAGAACTATTGTGTTTTTCTTGTTAATGAAAAAGTGAAGTTAATAGACCTGTGACTGAAGATTGTGATGATTTTGATATTTCTGCTTCTAAACCCTCTCTTTCCTTCTTCCTCTGCAACATACGCGCTCGCATACTACTAAGTGACATTTTGATTGTTTAATATTTTGGTCTTCAACAGCTAACTATAATTTTTTCAATCCTTGCCAAAATCAAACGTTTCAATGACTACACGCGAACTTGAATAAATAAAATCCAAACAGGAATTAATTCGGAATTTTCAAAAATCGATTTTTAAAAATGGAAAAATCTAGTATAAGAAAGAGAAAGATTGAAATATCAAAGAAAATGCATTTATTATAATATATATATCCATAAAATGGCACTATTCTAGAGAAAATCCATCCGGAATGTGCTTTTTTCCCTTTTTTCACATGCGGTTTTTAATTTTATGCACTTTTTTTTATAAGCGCCATTTATACGCAGATCATAGCGGGACAATGACTACACACGGCAGAACCACTGGCTGGCCCAAAGGAGCAAATCCAGTGTCGTATGCAGCAAAATATGGCATTACAAACCCTTCTCCAACTTTAGATCGCCCAATCCATCTGTACGTATTATATAAAGATGTTGCACAACTTGAATTTATCACTCAATTTGTTTATCCAATACACTGCATTATTACTGGCCATTAGCTGAGTGCTTGGCTCGGCATTTCCTTTTGCCCCATTGGCACCCCAATAATACCCCAAATGAAACACCAATAACATTTATATAAAATTTAAATTTGAAATAATAATATGTTGACGGTGCGACCATTAGGGCGAGAGCAGATACCTTTCAGTTTTAATTAGAATCGGGCTCGTCAAACCGCACGTGACATTTGCAACGTCTAGACTCTGACGTCATATGGCGTCGTATGTGCATTACCCAAACGAAGTTTGAACAGTGCTAATTTTAATCAAAAACATTTAATCTACTATCTGTCTGCTATACATGTATATCCATTACATCAAGGTGATTTTATTTTTTGTTGAATATTTTTGTTGCTACCGCGAGAATGAAGTTTGCGACGAGATGCATTTCGCTAAGCATTATGGGACCACAGGTAACTGCGGAAAAAAAATCATTTGGATCAATGTGCAAAGTCCGAATTTTCTCTTCGCCCAGATGTTGCTTTAAGAGCTCGCAGTGACGAGCGGCGCTTTGCGCAGCTTGCTGCGCTCGCTCTCACTAAGGTGTATGTTTTTGATCGATTTTCTCAAATGTACTCAAACACTGAACAGGGCACAAGATCTTGGTTTAGCTACATGTATGCAGTATACTGAGTATAGCTTGATTTAGCAATTTTATCCTAATCAAACTTTTTTTCTTACATGTACAATTTTCTTAGCATGTTAAAAAAGTTGCACTTAGGTGCAGTGAAATTTTTCAACTCTGAAAACAGTGTACAGACTCAAAGGAGCAAATCCAGTGTAGTTTGCAGCAAAATATGGCATTACAAACTCTTCTCCAACTAAAGCACTCAAAGTTCTAAAAGTTTTTTGGTTATATAAAGCGATTGATTTGTGACTGCACAGTAACTTCTCCCTTCTGGAATGAATTTATAAAGGAGGTCAGTTATGGTCAACTAGATAATTGATTGGTAATAATTCTGCACAATGTGAAGTAATCAAACTGATAGCCATGCCTCAACACACACAAGATAAAATACGAGATAAAATACAGTTAATTTTTATCTCAGATTATCCGTGCATCCCACCTTAAATCTTCCATTGTGTCATGAGATTTGAAGATGTAGATGTATATGAAGGCATCTGATGGTATCCACAATAATCAGCATTCAAATGGTCACACCTATTCATATTTTGTATGTTTTGTTTCACACTTGACTAATACAGTAACTTTTCCATTACCGGAGAGGAAGTCAATCAGTTCATATCCGAGTCAGACCATTTGAATGCTGATTATTGTGGATGCCATCAGATGCCTTCATATACATCTACATCTTCAAATCTCATGATACAATGGAAGATTTAAGGTGAGATGCACTTAATCTAGGTTGTGTCATCTTTAGTCATATGTTGGTAGGACTTCTATTACAGAATCTAAATAATGCAAACTTTTGAAGGCATTGTTGAATTTTTAAAGAGAAGATTCAGTTATTATAATCTTTTCATCTTTAAGCTGTCTGTATGAACTAAATCGTGACTGCCTTTGTTTTGTTTGCTGTTATTGCATGGAATTGTTGTAGCAATGGAATTCTTGGAACATTACACCTCTATTTAAAGCCATGCAATAATAGCCTAAGTAAATTTTGAAAATCTTAGTTGAACATTCTGGATCTAACACTAGACAGAAAAAAAAAAAGAAAAGAAAAAAAAGAAATAGCACATGAACTGGGTACTACAAAGTTTTACAACCTCATTTTGTTATCCATGTTATCATGGTTATTGATATATCTTTATAGGGAGCTAGCAGAATTGTCAAAAAAAAATTTCATCAGTCTTAGACATTTGGCACATTTGGTATGACAAAGTAAAAGGAATTGTCGGACCAGACAAAATTTTGTCAGACCAGATACATGTACCTTGTTTTGTACATAACTGCACCACAAATGACAGTTAATTTCCTTTATTTTTTCAACATCATTCCATCTCACAATTTTCTTTTCTTATGGATAGCAAGACTTTAATCAGAGGTATAAATGATTTATGTTTATTCTTTAACAAATTTGATCAAACACTGTCACCATGCCATCTCTGTTATTTTTGTGACCTTCACCTGCGCATCCTGATCTTTTGAAAAATTTGCAGCATACCTGATTTTTTTTCAAAGGGTCATTTTGACCGACATTTCTGAGTAAATTATCAGTCCAGAAAATTTTTTACCGGCCTTGTGGACAGGACTTACAGTTTTCAACAACTCTGCGCTAGCTTTGTCTTTTAAATTACTTTTTTTAAAGTGTCATTTAATTAAAATAAGAAGAATCAAGAAAACAGAGTTGAGTGTGTTTTCTTATTTTTAGATATCCATTGACAAACTACACATTTGGAACCAAAGAGCCATTATATGAGAAGGACAGCTCAGTGCCAGCTAGATTCCAACGAATGAGAGATGAATTTGAGAAGATTGGAATGAGACGATCCGTGGAGGGAGTCCTGATTGTCCACGAACATGGTTTACCTCATGTCCTACTTCTACAGCTGGGAACAACATTTTTCAAATTGTAAAGATTTAACATGTTCAGTATAAGGCTTATTTCATTTTCTTTTCAAATAAAAGCAAAGGACGTAGTATTGAAAATACAATAGCCAAGGATTTATATATTAGAGTCTGTTCAATACAAAATATGGCGTCGAAATCAAAGGAATGATGACGATAACAGTGATAAATAAACATCACAACTGAAATCTACTTCATTCCATGACAAAACACTTGTCATGGAAGTATTAGATAATTATCAAAACGAGCAGGAATGGTCAGGTTGTGGTTAATAGTAGGCCAAGTAGTTCTACACACCGATGTCTAGACGTTTGCATGGTTAAGACTTGTTTTCAATGTAAATTTAATGTAACAAATAAAGATTTTTCAAGTTAAATGTATGAAATTAAGGTTTAAAATAAATGTAAATAACCGAACCGAAAACCCGAAACCGAAGCGAAAATTTACAGAACCGACCCGACCCGAAAAATTTTGGAACCGTAACAGCCCTAACAGCAACTATTTCACAAATATAGATCAGGGAGGGAAAATCAATTAATATTTGAAAAAAATATATCTTTAAGCATGACTGTGAAAAGTTAGTTTGTTGCTATGTGTACCAAGAAATTTCTAAAATAAATTGTATACATATACATGTGTGTACATATTTGTTTATATATGACTTTCAGACCTGGGGGAGAATTAAATTCAGGAGAAGATCAGGTTGAAGGATTGAAGAGATTACTTACAGAGGTAACCCTATTTTATTTTGCGTATATTGACAAAAACAATTGTAGGTATTAAAACATGTACATGTATTTTAATGTGAACATTGAGTTATCTTTCTCATTAATGCTTATTTTCATTTCTTGTGTAAATGACTGTCCCTTTTCTTATGTCAGTATAATAATCTGTGTTAAATGATTTCAGACACTAGGAAGACAAGATGGAGGAACAATGGAATGGGTGGTGGAGGACACAATAGGGAACTGGTGGAGGCCAAACTTTGAACCCCCACAGGTATAAAGATACCAAGAGGACTTCAGCTAGAGTCTGGAGTCTGACTATGTGAACCCCCACAGTTAAAAAGATACCAAGAGGACTTCAGTTAGAGTCTGGAGTCTGACTTTGTGAACCCCCATAGGTATAAAGATACGAAGAGGACTTCATTTAGAGTCTGGAGTCTGACTGTGTGAACCCCCACAGGTATAATGATACCAAGAGGACATCAGCTAGAGTCTGAAGTCTGACTTTGTAATCCCACGCAGGTATAAAGATACCAAGAGGACTTCAGCTAGAGTCTGGAGTCTGACTTTGTGAACCCCCACAGGTATAAAGATGCCAAGAGGACTTCAGCTGGAGTCTGTGTGAACCCCCACAGGTATAATGATACCAAGAGGATTTCAGCTGGAGTCTGACTGTTTGAACCCCCACAGGTATAAAGATACCAAGCGGACTTCAGATAGAGTCTGGAGTCTAATTGTGTGAACCCCCATAAGGATAAAAATACTAAGAGGACTTCTGCTGGAGCCGCAATTTTACAACTTTTGATATTTATTGTAAAAGTTTACCCTTTTGGCCAATTATTGTGAAACTCATTTTTATGCCCTCCTTCGAAGAAGAAAGGGCATATTGCTTTGCTGCTGTCTGTCTGTCGGTCCATCAAAAGTTTCCGTTCATTTTCTTTGCAAAGGTTGCACATAATGAAATGAGAAATGAAAATAATATACAGATTTATCACAAAAATATCTAGGTCAAATTCTGATTTGGGTAGATCGAGCAATTTTTGACAGACTTATGCCCCTTGGACTTAGAAAAATTCCAATTATTTGCAGTTTCCTTTCATTTTCTATGCAGAGAATGCACATAATGAAATGAAATTTGGTATACAGATTTATCATAAGAATATTTAGGTCAAGTTATGATTTGGGTAGATTGAGCAATTTTTGACAGAGTTATGCCCCTTGGACTCAGAAGAATTCCAATTATTTGCAGTTTCTGTTCATTTTCTATGCAGACAATGCACATAATGAAATGAGATGTGGTATACAGATTTATCATAAGATTTATCTAGGTCAAGTTCTGATTTGGGTAGATCGAGCAATTTTTGACAGAGTAATGCCCCTTGGACTTGGAAAAATTCCAATTATTTGGGGGGGGGGGGGGGGGGACATAAGTGTTTCACAAACATCTCTTGTTTAAAATAATTTTATTGTAATGCCTTTTAATGCCTGTATCTTTTCATCTTGTTTTAGTATCCATACATACCAGCACACATAACCAAACCAAAGGAACACAAAAGACTTTTTCTTGTGCAACTCCCAGAAAAAGGTAATGTTTATGAAGCTCAGTGACTGTAAATCCTTTATCTCATACACAGTCAATGTACCTCAACTGGTGTATAAAGTTAAACTATGCCACAAAAATAATCTACATGTATATAATAACTTTTTGTAAATCTTGACTGTTAAAAGTTTCAGCAAAGTTGATGAGGGTTGTGTTATATGACTTAATGTGCATTACAATAAACATTTCACTTTATATACATGTAGACAAGGTACTTACTCTCTTTAAAGCTACATGTTCATCATAGAATAATGAGTCTGAGATGATGTATTAGTATATGTACATTACATGATAGGGTTCATAAACATAATTGACAAATTCACTGGTAAATACATATACATGAGTTTCCTAATGTAGAAGTGAACATTTATTATTGCCTGATTTTATACATGTAGAAGCACCATTCAACTTTTTGAAATTGCACCTCGAAAACTCCACCTCGAAAAAGACCCAAAAACAGGCGTTAAGTGCAGTTATCCTTTCTACTTATCTGTCGATATTCAGACATATGTATACACATATATGATTGATTCATGTGTATCAATATTGTAGTCTTTTAATCATTTAATATTTAAAACAGAAGTGGAGGAAAAGGGAAATCATGAAATATTTATTGATGATTTAAACACTGGGTTGTGTGCAGTTATGTCAGCTTGTGTGTCATTTTAACAATTATAGATTATCATGATTATCACATGCCATGAACAAATGCCAGTAGATATTTTTAACCCCCTCCCAAGTTTTGTTTTTAAATTTTAATCAGCTTCATTTGCATACCTGTACATGTAAATGGATGGCAGAAAACAGAATTAGTTAAAAATGAGGATGTTAAATACTTCAAAAACTAAATGGTATATAAGAATTTTTTTTTTTTTAAAGATGAACATTTCTTTGATAATTCAATTAACCATTTGAATTGATTATTTATGTTATAGTTATCAGGCAATATCCATCCTCTGTAATTATAGTAACAAGACAATGGCATTCTTATTACTCGTAAGTTTAACTCATTATAATTTATCACACGAGATTATCCATTTTTAATGGAGAAAGAAACTCCTTTTTTTGCAGCATTATTTGCAGTCCCAAGAAATTACAAACTGGTGGCCGCTCCCTTATTTGAACTCTATGATAACAGTGCAGGATATGGACCAATCATCTCAAGTTTACCACAAGCACTAAGCCGGTGAGTACTCTGTTTTAGTCAGTTGACATCAAAAGTCTTATGAGTACATGTACATTGTTTCATAATGAAATGAAGTTGCTTGAGTGTAGGTTGAACTGGTTCATACAGATGCTTTCTGACATTAACATTGTAGTAATTTGATTAGTTTTTATTTCTACGTGGTCTTTGTTTGTTTTGGTTCTTTTTTTTTTGTAAAATTGACAAGCTGAACATAAGTTGTGATCCATTACTTTGGTGGTTCTGACCATTATCATCATTGGTTTACTAGAGTTATTTTTCTTGTGCCTGAAAACAATTCCATTCCTTTGTCCCATCATTCATCTCTTAGTTTTAATCAAGGATGTACATTTGTTTTGTAATGCTGGGTTGTCCCTAAGAATTGAAATAGCAGGGGGCATAAAAAAAGTAGAAAGGATTTTTGGGTTCCTCCCCTAACAAGGGGTTGAGGGGGAACACCAGAGCAACCAGGGGATAATATCAGTATAGACTGGGAAATTCCTTGGCCCCAGGGTCTTAGGGACAAACCTGAAATGGGTATTTTGAATATCAAAATTAAGATGAAATACATGTATTTCAATTACCCGAAGATTATGTACAAATACGATGAAAAAATTTAATCATATGAAGAGTATGTACATGTAAATGTTAATTGTTTTCCAAAAAAGATGTTGGTTTTCCCTTTGTTCTGATTGGAACTCAAAATTTTCTGCTGTTCTTGGATGTTCTAACCATGGTCGTCAGTATTTACAAATTTTGTTCAAATATTATGGTACCATCAAAGGTTTAGCTACAGGTACTGAATGTCAGGGCTTTCAAAAAGATTAGAAACAGGTTTTTGAAAGGCCTTGAATATTCTAGATTAAAAAAAAAACTGTAATATTAGTTATTGCAACCTAGCTTCATAACTAGGAGATAATGCATAAAATCTTCATGGTGTGACTGATACCAATGACAGAGAAAATTTAGTTTACAAGCATGTACATTTAAGTATTAAATCATTACAAGAAAATAGATACTAGTAACATGTATAAGAAATACATGTACATATAGACATGGTAAATTTATAGTTAGATAAATGTTAATTATACATTCATGTATAATATATCATGTATAATATATGATACATTTTGGGCATATGACTAAATGAAGATGTTTTTATCACAGTGGTCAATGCTCATAATTCTGATAATTCAGGGTAAGATAATTTCCATGACCACTCATCCCCATGATGATTTTGCTCGTTCTATATATGCAAAGTAATTCAAATTGAAAAAGATCATATGACATTTTAGATTGCTGTATCATTTACATTGTGTCTGTTATACACATGATATATATTCATTTATTAAGAATCTGGGTCTCATGTCAAGTCTGAAAGCAGTTTGTTTCATTCTGTTGAAATCATTACTGAATATAAAACAATAAAAAAAAATTGTCCCAAATTTTTATGACGTCCACTCCTCCTAGGTCACTTTCCATTTGTCCAGGCCGAGTGGACAAGTGCTTTTTTGTACCCTGTAATAGGTTTAAGATGTTGCATGGTGCTGCCAAGGCTTCTTAGACTAAAAAAAAAAAGAATATCTGTGAAAATTAAGAATTGTGGTTCCTCCAATAGTTATGATTAGATTTCAGAGAGACTTGGTACATGTATAGAAACACCAGAATACATAATTCTGTTAATGTAAGACTTTAACAAAAAGAAATCCCAGGTGAAACTTTTCTCCACTATAATTGATTAGAAGTATGAATCGAGGTTCAGTTTTATCATGCTGATATTCAGTACTAATAAATATTTGATTATGACTGGTAAGTTACATAAACATGTTCTTTTAATACTAGAGAAGATATTTGAAATCTAAAGTGAAGATAGATGTAATTGTACAAGTTATTTTGACTTATTAGTTATCTTCCAAAATTAGTGAGACTGATTCTATTTTTCTAATTTCATCACCTAGTGTACTTCATATTAAATGCCCAACATGTGAATACTTTGAGGCATTTACATATAGAAGATGAAAGTTACCATAACAAAAATACAAATTTTATGTTAATTCACATGTTTTACAATAACTGGTAAAACGTCTAGTCCTGGAAAGCTTGTTTTATCTATTTCCTCTTTGTTTTGGTTTTTTAGGTCACCTGAGTCACTCAGATGACCTATTGCTGTCTCTTTTTTCCATCATATGACCTGTGTCATATGTCAGTCATAAATTTTCAAACATTTCCAGTTTCTTCTCTGGAACCTTTAAACCAATTTCAGACAATTTCAGGATATAGCATCTTTGGGTAAAAGGGAATAAAAACTATGAATTGCATGGTCCCTGCCCCTCTGGGGCCTGAGGGTTAGGTCTAAAACCATCAAAATTAATTGCAATCTGCAAAAAAAAATTTTCTTTTCTCCTTGACATCAAGCAGTCAAATTGTTGGCATGATTGTAATAAGCATTGAACCCTTTACCAAAGATGTGGAATTCATGGCCCTAGGGTCAAGGGTTCTGGAATTAGGGTGGGACTCTATTGATCAATGTAGTGAAAATGCATAAATTCTTTGAAAAGCTTCTCTCACTGGCAGATTTAGAGGGGGGCAGGCCCCCCCCCCTTTTGTGTCCAAAATATACATAAGATTTAATAAATCAATTTTTTTGATGTGGCCATGGGCCCCTACCCCGACCCCAAACTGGTCGGGCCCTCCCTTTTCAAAATTCCTGGATCTGCCATAGTCTCTCCCCTCTATATTTAGCAGACAACTAAGTGCATGGTTATGATGAGCAAGTAAGATCTTCCAAAATTGTGAAATTCATGGCCCCTGGGTGAGGGATTGTGGTTTTAGGATGGGTTCTATTCATTATATATTGAAAATGCATAAATTCATTGAAAACCTGGGTATTCAGCAGACAAACTAAATGCATGGTTTACAGGTTATGATGAGCAAGAGTGCCTTTTCCAAACTTGTGAAATTCATGGCCCCTGCATCAGCAGTTGTGGTGTTAGGGCAGGGCTCTATTGAATATATAATAAAAATATGTTATTCTTTGAAAATCTTATTCTTTGCCCCTGGGAATCTATGAGACAAACAGAGTACAAAGTTGTGGTGGGAAAGGGTGTTTTTACTAGATTTATGAAATTCTTAACTAGTGCTTCCAGGGTTCTACTCTAGTGCTGGGCAGGGCTCTGTTGATCTTTTAGGAAAATCTGTTCTCTGAGAGAAGTTATTTGGAATCCTCTTTGTTAATTACTTATGATATGTACTGTTAGTAAATAAAGGTCAATTGAATAAAAAAATTATACAAGACATTGTTATTTAATATACCGTATAACGGGTATTTTCTGCCGTTGTCCAATTTTTGCGGATAGGACAAATCCGCAAAAATTACAATCGCAAAATATTTTTCAATTATATTGATTCAGATATTTTATACATGCAATTTTGATAAGTGGTGCGTATGTCTGACAGGGTTAAATTCTCATTAACGCAAGAACCTGCGTTCCAGACGCATAAAAATTATTATCATTATCTATATATTTGAATATTTTAATCATGTTAATAGATCGCATAAGACATCTGTTAGAATAAAGATTTTCATTGTTGTTTGGGGGGACTGACACTGCATTAATTCTTTTCAATTGGGACTCAAAATATTTTACAAAGACTAATTAAAAGACAGTAGTCTAATTAAGCTTAATACCAGTTCTCATGCACCTTCAATCAATATGTCTTAAAGAATTTATAAAACATAAACATGGCAGGGTTCTGGTAATTCATAAAGTTTAGTGATCATACCCCATAAATAAATTTTTGCGGTATAATGCAACTGCAGAAATTGAAAACGCAGAAAATAATTTGCTACCTCTTTGGGATAAAATCGCAAAAATTTCCAACCACAGAAAATACCCGTTATACGGTATAATACAAAAAGTACTTTTAAAGTTTTAATGGTCAAATAGACTTGTGAATAATAGATAAATTAAACCGTATATCACCTTATATTTGTACATTATTTAATGTAATTCAAAGACCAAGAGAGGGCAGTGTGAGAGGGATTCTGCTGGATTTACTCTGTGTATACTATATTATGTGCTCAAGCACTGGAGACATGGGAGAGTATTAGCACTGGCAAATAGAGGCAAGCACATGTAAACATGGTAAACCGACCTACTTTATGAGTTGTTGTGGAGTACTAGGTTAACTTTTTTTTGTTGATATCTGATCATCCTATTTCTCTTTGGGCAACATATCTTCATCTATCAGTTTATATTGTTTTATTTCATACTTCTATAGATCTTTTACAGTGCTATATTATACTCAGGTGACCATTATGGCCTCTTGTTATTTTTATTTTTAGCTCACCTCGACGAAGTCGAGATGAGCTTATGCTATACCCCCGGTGTCAGCATTAGTGTCGGCGTCCCGGTTAAAGTTTTAGGAGCAAGTCCATTCCGAAGTAAATATAAGCTCTACCTGGACCAAACTTGTATGGATGATGCATCTAGGGATGGACACTACCACACTTGCTTCGGATGCTGGATCTGACCTAGATTTTCCAGTTGAGTGACCAGGTTAAAGTTTTTGGAGCAGGTCCACTCCCAAGTAACTATAAGCCCTACCTTGACCAAACTTGCATGGATGATGCATCTAGGTATGGACACTACCAGATTTGCTGCAGATGCTGGATCTGACCTACATTTTCCAGATGAGTGACCAGGTTAAAGTTTTTGGAGCAGGTCCATTCCCAAGTAACTATAAGGCCTACCTGGACCAAACTTGCATGGATGATGCATCTAGGGATAGACACTACCAGACTTGCTTCGGATGCTGGATCTGACCTACATTTTCCAGATGAGTGACCAGGTTAAAGTTTTTGGAGAAGGTCCATTCCCAAGTAACTATAAGCCCTACCTGGATCAAGCTTGCATGGATGATGTATCTAGGGATGGGCACTACCAGACTTGCTTCGGATGCTGGATCTTACATATATTTTCCAAATGAGTAACCATGACAATGTGTTTGGAGTAGCTCTATAATTATTTATACATGTGTGGCCTGTTATGATTTAACTTGCATAGATGGTGCATTCCAAACTTGCTTCGGATGTAGGAAATGAAAGACATTTTCTTGATTAGTGAACAGGTTAAAGTTTTTGGAACAGGTCAATTCCCAACGAACTATAAGACCTACTTACACAGAACTTGCATGAATATTGTTTTCAGGATGCACACTAACTATAAAGAAAATATGATGTGAGATTTGCATTACTTTTACTGATAACATTCGTCGAGGTGAACTTCGTAATCTTTGATTACCTGTTATTTTTTATTTTTATACTCTTTTGCATTATGTACAGCATAATCTGGGCTCTGCATCTTGATATATTTTGTAACTATTTATTTCTAATATTAATCTATTACCTAAAATGGGTTTTTGCACTGGAAATACCTTTTCCTTCAATGCATGTCACACATTGTAAGACAAGTTTGTAAAGATGATTTTCCATAGGATTTACTGAATAAACTGACTGACAATCTTAAATATACCAAAATTTACTTTAAAAAATTCAAATATAAATATTGAGAAAAACAATATGGTCTTAGTAATTACGTTTCTTCTGAACCAAATAGAAGGATGTTTTCATGTGCATTGTAACTGAATGTCATATACTTACTATCTGTACTATGTTTTTTCTTCCGACATTGCCCATCCATAAACATGAGAACATTTTTGTCTTCTTTTCTGGAATCCCTGAACCAATTTCAACTTATTTTAGAATATAGCATTTTTGGTCAAAAGGGAAAGAATTATGGACTTCATGGTCTCTGCTACCCTAGGGCCTGAGGGTTGGGACTGTCAAAATTAAAGCAATCTTCAAAAATCTTCTTTACCACTGGACATCAAGCAGTTAAACTGTTGGCATTATTATAATCTATCAAAATTGTGAAATTCACGGCACAAGGGTCAGGATCTCTGGTGTTAGGGTGGGGCTCTTTGAACATCGGATGTTCATACCTCATATAAAAATTGCTTATGACCTAAAAATGTGTCATGATCTTGATCCAAGATCATTTCATCAAGTTTAAGATCACTTTTAGAAAATTTTTAATTCCTGTTCTGACCATAGTTTGTAATGGAAAACGTTAGAGGCTCATACTTATCACATAAATTGCATATGACCTGAGGGTATGTAGTGATCTTGACCCAAGGTCATTTCAGCAAGTTCAAGGTCACTGATCAAAAAAGTACAATTTTCTTGTTCCTTCTCTAGCTCTCAAATGGAGGCTAACTGAAATCTGATACTTGACACAGAGGCTGCTATTGAGGGTGTGTCATGATCTGACCCAAGGTCATTTTGGCAAGTTCAAGATCACCTGCAGAAAAAGTGTTAAATTCCTGTCTAGTCAATAACTTTTAATAGGAAAACATTTGAAGTTCAAACTTGATTCATACAAAAATTAGATATGTCCTGAACTTGTGCCATGACCTTGATCCATGGTCATTCTGGCAAGTTGAAGTCACTGACAGAAAAGGTGTATTTATCATTTTCTAATGGAGAAGCAATGGATGTCCATGTTTTACTCAAAGATTACTTTACCAATTTTAACCAAGGTCATTTTGGCAAGTTCAAAGTCATATTTGGAAAATTGTATATGGGTATTTAAAAAACTTTGCAGCAGGGGCAGAGTTGTCAAAAACTGTCAGCAGGGCCGGTAAAAAATTGTCTGGACTGACGACAAAATATCAGTCCAAATGACCATTTGCAAATATCGGGCATGATGCAAATTTTTTTTAAAAAGATGGGGATCAGGGTGTGCAGGTGAAATGTCTTAAAAACAACAGAGATAGCTGCATGGTGACGATGGTCGATCAAATTTGTTGAAGTAGAGACATAAATCATATTGTTTATGTTATATGTTTCTGATTGAAGACTCTCATCAAAGAAAAGAAACTTGAGAGATCGAAAGCTGTTGAAAATAATAAAGGGCTTTTTGGTGTTGTGATTTCTTTTCCTTTCTTAGTGTACAAAATGAAATTAATTTGAGTGACAATATCTCTTAAATAAGTCAAGAAGTCTTATGACAGAACTGTTGTAAGATAAGTAGGACAATCTAATTTAGAAATTTACAAAATATGGGAAAAATTGATTGAGTAGGTGTTTTTCAGCTCAAGATCCCTTCGACCTCCATAATGATATCGTGCATGAATTGTATAAGGAAAGACTGGAATTCCTTCAAATTCCATTGTACACAAAAAAATGCTGTCTTGTAAATTTACAAGGATCAGTTGTAGAAGTTGAGTATAAAAACTAATTTCAAGAATAAACAGCACCTGATATACCTGTAACAATGTTTTTAGAAGTATATTAATGTATTATACGCCGTTCTCCTTATATCATGGGTTCCATTGTATTGCGTCATTTTCCAAAAATTAGGATACATAGCACATATCCTTTTTTGTTAATGAACTGTCTGTCATCTGGTTGCTGACTCGTGTGATGATGAAAAAAGTGAGGGTTACACATTAGAGAAAAATTTATTGAAGTAAAGAGTAATTTTACAGACTTCCATTCCTGTTATTTTTTTCTTAGACCACTGATCATATTTTGAAAGGTAAAGTTATTATGATTATAATTTGTTTAGTTTTCATGTAGATTCAATGTTGATTAAAAAATAAAAAATTGTATTTCATGACGGTGCCATTTAGCTTTCATGTATTTAAATACCGTGGTACAATGATACTCTCCAATTTAGGAGGTAAATAAGACTTCCTGTTTTAAAATAGCTACAAATTAAATGAAGCAAGCTTGGAAAATAATTTGCCACTAAAAATTTAGCTTATTGTTAGGTTTATGAATAGCATTTGATAAAAAGTTAAATTAACAATTTGGAATAACTTTTTTTTTTACATAAAAGAAATTGCCACGATGTTATGAGGTACCGATATACAAGCTTGTGATCATGCTTTTGTCTTTGTTGGCACAAAGATTAGAAAACATAATCCCTTTAAGATCTTCTCTTATTTTTAATTGCAAAATTTTCATGTCTGCAGCATCCAATTCAATGTGCAGTCATCCAAAGTCAAATTTCCTGGGATTCTTATGTTCAGAAATCTATTTATAAAAGACTCCATAAATGTGACTCCTGGAGGTAAAAAAAAATGTATAGAATTATTAATTAGAGCCATTTTTGTTGTGAATCAGGGAAATTCTTGATTCCTTCAGCCCCGATGATTACGACCCCCTGGTCCTTTTCTCACTCTCGTGACTCACGCCTTCTTTAACTCAACGTTTTTCTCTGGCACTCTCAGTCCATTGCCAGGAATGAAAGTGACAGACCATTCTCATTTTTCTAAATTAGTGAGTGTGTGCTGATTTCGATAATTATGAGAGAAACAAGTCTTTGTGCAGACTCCCTGAGCTGACAAGGGCGAGGCATAATGAAGGAATTATAGCTCATCTGCATACAATGAAAAGATATGGTAACATTTTACATGGCTTAACAGTTCTGAGTCATTACGTACCCATCTGGCAATAAATAGTTCTGCCCAGAAAATTCTGGGTTTCTTAACTGCTCAGTGGGGGAGGAAAAAAGTCTTCTTTGTTAAGAATCACTCCTCAGAGTTGCATCAGTAATTAAGAATATGCATTAATATTGTTTCATGAAATCTAACCCCCAAACTAGTATACATGTGTATATTGATTTTTTCATTATCTTTTATTCAGTAGTTAGATAATTATTAAGAACATGACTTTTATTTCAAATAAAATACTAGAAAACATTTGATTGTTAATTCTTTGCATGATCATTTTTTTTTTAATATGATCATCAATGAAGGATGCTGTAAAATTTTATGGGGTTTTCCTGATAAAAAAGTAATAAGGCATAATTTCATGATTTTTTTTTTTTTTTTTTTTTGGGGTTTTTTTTTTTTTTTTTTTTTGGTTTTTTTTTTTTTTGCTTAGAACATGTATTAATGTAAAGTGGGAATAACCAGTTATTTCAGTTATTATAATGTATAAAGTCATTAGAATAAGTTACTAATATATGGAGGAAAATGATTTTAATATTGCAGATGTTTTAGATTGTTTTTCAAAGATTCATCTACAGAATGCTTTATTCATGAACAAAGCAGGCAAAAAGATACCCAAGAATATTTTTCTGTCTTTTAATTGCTCATCCCTCATTTTGGAATTCCAAACTCTGGGATGGATCGGATTACACGAATAATTAAAATGAAGCCATCATAAAATGTCTTGCCCTCTGAGCTAAAGTGATTTTTCTAAGAAACAAAATAACGATTCTGAATGAGTCAACCATCTTTGGGTATTTGTCTTAACAGCTGAGCATTGTCAAAAGACACAATACCCCATAAATTTCAACAAATCATTTTGCAGATAATTTCCTTTGTATGCAAATCAGGGAAGGATTTTTTTTTTTTGGCTGAAGTCATTCTTGGAATCATTTTTTGGGGTGTGAAGATTATGAATCATTTTCCTTAATTAAGAATTAATACAA
Source organism: Saccostrea echinata (assembly GCF_033153115.1). Lineage (NCBI taxonomy): Eukaryota > Metazoa > Mollusca > Bivalvia > Ostreida > Ostreidae > Saccostrea > Saccostrea echinata. The sequence continues at coordinate 34,713,421 of NW_026889803.1, forward strand.
TAGTCTTCTTGATTAAGATAATTGGATGTCTTTTATCAGGGGTTTTTATCGCCTGTCTCCTTGCAGGGCTGGGTTTTCTGGGAGTTATTAGATATATAATGTGTCAAGGTTAGATCACACCTGCAGTACATTCCATTGTCAGCTTCAGGTATTTCATTATTATAATATCTGCTACTGAACAGGTTGATGGCTTGTACCTGTGGATGCTCTTCCTTATTCAAATCGGATGAAAAGTACTTATTGACTTGGGAGTTGCTTTCAAATTGTTTTTGTGCATTTGTCATACTAGATATTCCTGATAAGACATGCATTTAAGAATTTATGGTGTTGCAATAAGAATCCAATAATTAATCTATCTAATGAAGTACAGAGGAAGACAAATATACAAATTGAAATTGTTTGAAGTGTTATTGTCATGAAGAATGTTTGTCATATACCTAATGTGAATGTTCTACATCTGAATTTGCAATGAGCAAAATAAACAAGTTCATAGTGGACTTAGATGTAGAAAATTTATAATACTTAAAATAAATTCATGCATTTATATTTTTGCTTGGATAAATGCATTTTTTTAAAGGGCATATGTACTACAAGAAAATGAAATAACTGAGTACTGTAATGAAATACATCTGATAATGTAATCTTTGCTGTATTCATATTTCAGTGTAATATTTTGACCCTTGCTCTAATGTACTCATTGCATCCTTAGATAAATGTAAACACAGCAGATTTTTTAATGATTGCCACACATTAGCCTTGGTGGCTGATTACTGGATAATGACAGCTGGTGAATACCTGAGCATGCTCAGGTAATTGTTATGATACCTGTGGATGAAGAGGTAATATTACACCTGGATCAATAGAGTGGATTGGCTCAAGGTGTATTGACAAATGAGAAAGTGGCACGTGTTGCATCTCAGTTATTATTTTAAAAAAAGTGCATCCTCAAAAAAAATGTTTGAAATGTTTTTAGGAATTATATAATGGGAGAATGCAGAGTATTAATTAAAATTGGAATTTGTTTCCCAATTAATGAATCCTGATGTTATGTTATGGACTTGTTACATCTCATTTAAAAACAGCATATTTTACGCTGGTTTAAAAACTTGGGTTTTTTTTTTTATTCTTCGATACTTAAAGATGTGTGTTATGTGTAGATTATTGATGAATCACAAATTTAGATTTCTCAATTAATGTACTTCAGGAAAATTCAGAAAGGTCTTATTTCAATACATTTATAAAATCTTGATAAAATTAAGACATTGGCTTTTGATGATGACCCTTTAGGTGGCCCCATTTCTTTTCTGTTGAGCTACCAACCTGTTATTAAGACATCTTTGTCATCCCCTAACAAAGACAAGTCATTTGGTGACAATTGATAATTTCTCCTTCTTCCTCTTGGCTCCTTTGTTACAGCAAAACCTCTGTCAGTCTGTATTAAAACCAAGGCTTTCCTTTTCTTTATACAGGGGCTTCAGTAGGGGGCTACTGCCAAAATTGCCTTGTTCTAGTTAATGTTAAATAAGAAATCATTATTTTGTGTCTTTTATGGAATAATATTACAAAATCACTGAAGTTTTATTTACACTAATTACCATATATGGCTGACAGAAATGAACAAGTTTTACTACTGAAATTGTTTTAAGTATCCTGAAATGATTTATTTGTTGATGTTTTAGCATGAATCGGTACATAATCTATTAAAGCCAAGTGGTTTGAACTTTGAAAGTCATGGGTAAAGTTCTTGGTCAAAGTTAGCATAAATCAAAACAGCTTTTCTCACCAAATAGAAGTGTTAGATACACTTTTAAAAAGATGTTTGGTGCAAGTGTATATGAAACATGGTACATGTGTATAAATCAAACTGCAGTACATGTACGAGGGGCATTTGAAAAGTTCTGAGAACTGCTTGCTAAAATATTAACCATTTCACGGAAGTTAATATGTTTGATACCATTGAAAAGAGCTGGAAAATTTGCACTTATATTAATTAAATGTAATTTTCTTACATTTATGACGTAACAACTCCAAAAATGACATCAGAATCTCGAATGTTTGGCATACTGAAAAGTCGTGTTTTTTGTCCAAATGAGAGGATTGAAAAAGTGCTGTCAAAGACTTATTTGAAATGATATTTCAAACAAAATTTGCATGGAGGTAGAGTTAGACTGTAAAAATGGGACCGTAAATCAGCAATTCCATATTTTATTTTTTTTGCTTGATTAATAAGCACGGTAATGTTATCATAGGCGTTCATAAAAGATTTTTATTTATATGACATAGCTGGATTTTCAGTCAATTATTTAGCTCTCCACTATATTAAATAAAAGATATTCTATATAAAACTGAAGTGTAACAATGCAGTTTTCCACAGATGTATCTTGAGTATCAGGACCCTTGCCGTGTACGAATAAGACGTACAAAAGTCTTCCCCAGGACTTGTTTCTGTGCGTATTTTTTCATATTATTTCAACTTCGGCGATCCAAAACTCACAATTCCTTTTGACTTTCGACTCAAAAAAAATACGTCTGAGTTCCATTACCATGTACAATCTTATTTATTTTCCATGATTTAAAAAGTTCGAACATATCGAGTTACAGTGGGGTCAGAACTACCCCGGCGCCATTTTGGTTTTTACAAGAAAATATAGTACACCCTTAGCTTAACCTCTCGAGCTTTAATCGTTCCCGCATAATTGGTTAAAACACCTGACGAATTAATGCCAGCAAACTCTGTAACATCATCCACTATTCTCCTGTGATTGTCAACTTTGTGATTTTCTCACAGCAATGTCTTTTTTACCCAATATTTTGCACGAGATTCGATAATAACATGCTATGTTTGACACATTCTTAAACCATCTCAGAACTATAGGAACCCCTGAATATAACTCCATATGATAGACTGTAGTCTATGTAAACATTTTTCCAACTGGCAGTTTTGTCCGTTAGCGTGCATCCGAGTAATGAACAAAACTGGACTTTAAAATTTTACTTCACTGAAATTGTGTCTCTTGTTACGTCATTTTTATGGTCAGTATGCTAGACATTTGAGATTCTGACGTCATTTTCGGAGTCATTACATAATAAAAATTACAAAGTGACGTCACAATCTATACTTATAAATTAATAAATTTTGCAAATAAACTCCGAAAATCATACACCAGAGTTCTTACTAACTCCTCTATGAATACACTAGATACAAGATGATGTCCGTAAACTATATTCAGATTTCACTCGCATAGTAAATATCGTACATTAAATTAAAAGTCTACTTTCAGTTTCTATAAACAGCCATGAAATAGCAAAAACGTGAGTACGGTGGCGGTTCCGGTTGGCGGATCTAAGTTACTGGCAATTTTTAATGAAACTGACAACAAGCAATCGTTTATTTTTTCATAAAACGACATCACTGAATTATTCAATCAAAATTTGATTTAAATGATATAAAAGAAATAAGTTGTGATAACCGATTTAAAAGGGAAATATGCAAATTATTTTTGTCATTCACCAATCTTAATATTGACGGAAACTTCTAGAACATCATATAGCATCGAGCCCGATGTTAAAAAGAAAAACAAGGCGATTATGGCTGCGTGAACATTAAACAAAAAAAAAAACATTTGTGTGAATGGTCGTTGAAATAATGGTAAATCATTGATAACACTCCAAGTTGCGAATATATTTATATATATAAAGACTATTAGTAGGTTTTCCTGGTAAATGCGGGGTTTTGAACAAAGTGTATCTTCCTGCAAAAAGCCTGTAAGCTGTCAGTAGAAACTACAATATACATTATTGGAATTTTTCTGTCGGTATTGGTATAAATTCAATTTCCCGCGCTTGCGCGGGATTTCATCTAGTATGTGTATATTTTTGTGATCTGTCCAATGATATCAAATTCAGTAATTTCCGTTAAATGGTTAATATTTTATCAACCAGTTCTCAGAACTTTTCAAATGCCCCTCGTATATCATACTACTCGGACATTATTAATTTGATTGATTGATATGCTGTATCCATCTACACTTCATCTCTTCTTTTTTATATATAAAAGCCATCTTGTTTATCCTCATGTAACTTTCCTGGCTTGCTGAGCTATATACATAAATGAACAGTAGAATACATATGACACATAATGACAGTTTCTATGAGGGTCAGCACTTTCAGTTTTAAGGCTAAAAATTGATGTACATGTAAATTTTGTTAAGACACTTCATAATGAGCAATTATACCGGTACTTCGAATCGAAATTTACTGTAAAAAATATTATAACCTAAGCATGATTCATTGTCATTATTTTTTTCATTATTGTAGACAAAATGAATTTACATACTATATGCATGTACTTAAATATTTTGCCAAGCCAAAACTCTTTGTATCAATAGTGTTTTTGTCACACTGGTATATGCGGTAATCATCAGAAGACCAAAAGTTAATTTAACAATTGACAAGAGCCCCAGACAAGGTACCTAGGGATATACAAGGTATACACTGAGTTTAAGCAATTTCTAGCATCCATTGACCTTAATTTGCTTGATTGACAGGGGTCCCTAGACCTGGTAAATTCAAAGGCTGTTCTCTTTTTCTCTGCCTTTAAGTATACTTTAAGAAAACGGGGTTTTTTTTCTTCCTCTTTTTTTTCTTTTTTACAAACAGAATAAAAAAATTATTTAAATTTTTTTTTTAAGTCGTGCTTATTCTTTTCATATTTAAAATGACAGAAAGTGGTGCTTGTAAAGTTTCATGGAAGGTTATATTGAACCACTACTTGTAATTATAATTATTTATCATAGAAGTCGCCATCCATTTTACTAACCCTATGGGGATGAATTTGTCTTGCGATCAGTAATTACAGTAATCACTGTGTTTACCTTGCTCTATCAAAGTGGTAAGATTTATAAACGTCTTGTGCGTGAGGCTGACATTTTGACCCAGGTTACACTTTCTGGGATCAGACCCAATCTGCTGATGCATTTAGTTAAAAGAGGTTTATAATTACAGGTGTCAACTGTTGGGTAAATTATCTGCACATCTCCAAGACCATTTTGACCTGGCTTCTTTAAGAAGGAGAAAATTAGCATCACGCTCGGAATCTTTCAACTCGCTTGTTTTTTACTCGTTGGAAATGTGAATTTTCCTAAAGTTAATGAATATCCGTCATTAACTTTTTGTTAATGACCATATTCTTTTAATTTCATCATTACTGATTTCAATTTTGGGATAAAATAATTTCTAACATCTTTGCTGACTTCAAAAAAAATCTGTAAAGATAATTCATATACAAATAAAGTAATTAAATTCATGGGGGAAAGGTTAAACCATGGAATTTTTTGTACCAATTAGTAAGAAACCTCTTGAAAACAATTAATGTCTCAAAAATCAAAGATTTATGCAAATCCTGTATATTTGAACAAGGATTCGATTTTGTATGCACACTCATTATGACCTATGATCCTATGACAGGCCATTCTTGACTGCTGCTTGAAGAGCACTGGTCACTTGTCCTGAACTGACCAGCAAAAGTTGCACCAGGTGAAAGGTCAATGGAAAACAATAGGGGTATGCACCCATCTTCACCCAGTGGACAGCAGATGTGCAAGTTCACATGTTGACCACTGGTCAACAGTTCATCTTAGGACGTCTTGCTCTGACCAGTGTCTGCAAGCTCTTAATGATGCTTTAGTAATGTCAAGTTAAATTTAAGATTTTTGCATGTTTAGAAGATTAAAAGATGTCATTTGATTTGATGAAAGATATTCTTCTGCTTGATAATTGTTCCCTACTGTGAAAGGATGGAATTTTGAAAGAAAAGAAAATTAATGTTTCGTTGAAAACCTTGTACATGTTACATGTAGGTCCCTGAGCAATATTATGATCCTGATTGTTTCATTTATATACATCAAGGTAAATCGATCTTGTCAGTGAAAGGGAGATGTTCATAGGGGGGAAAATATTGACTGAAAACTTTTAACAAACAATCATTTGCAACATCAGCATTTCTTGATAACTATTATTTTTGTGTTTGAGCATTGCTTTATATGAAGACTATGCAGATAGTATAAAATGACAATATGTAACAACAACCTACAACTCTTAACATAAATCTCAGGTTCTGAAGATTTTACCAAAGCATAATTAAGATTACTATATCACTGTATTATTTTTTCTTAATTCATTAATTCTTGAACAGAAATTGTAATTACTCACCTTGAAATAAGTTGCAAAATTTGAACAATTGTGCAAATTTGAATTAATATGGAATCAAGGTAACTACTAGCTGTGCTTCTATTTTGGTGCACAAGGAGTTTCTACCCATTCAAAGCAAACAGATGACCAGTGGTCAGTAGAGGGTCATTTCAGGTCTCACCTGTTGTATCTGGACCTGGTCAGTGAGGGGTCAGTTCAGGGTAGACACCTGTATCTCTAGTGACCAAAGCACTGGTCAGTTAGCTTTGTCCTTACAGGGTTTCAAACCAGGGGTTATTTTAGGGTACCACCTGCAAAAAAGGTGAGAGTTCATATCAATGAACATTAAAAAAATAGTGCTTCATTTCATTTTCTTTGTGCAAGTTGAATATATACAAAAACAAAAAAACTTGGGTATAAAGAAAGTATGAAAATTAAACATTATGCAAAATAATTTTCATACTTGTTTTAATCTAGTGTATTTAAAAGAAAAAAATTAAATCATTGTGTTACATGTAGTTGCATTGATCTTTAAAATATGTTTCCAGTCCATCCATGATAATGGTGTTCCTGAATTAAAGTTAAAGCATTCTGACGAAGATGAAATTAATTTCATGCAGTGTTCATTTTTAAATAGTTAAAAACTTGCTGCTTGCTAAGTGTGGTAATATGCAGTAAAAAATGTCTTTTGTTTAATTTACTAGTGTTACATCAGGATAAAGGGACATAAACATCTTAATGATGAGACTACTTCTATAACCTCTTGGAAATAAAGCAATAAATCTCTATTTATTGCTGTGCATTTTAATGGATTTAATAGTTTTCCCCCCACTGATGGCTGAACCATTTAATGATAACATTAGAAACACACACCATATAGGCCAATCACTGTAAATTCGAACTTACCAGGATTTGCGCTGAGGAAGTTATTTGACTTGATTTAAGGTTGTGTAAATGAGAATCTTAAATCGAGAAGTCAACAGTTTTACATGTGTTGAAATAAAATTGGAAATGAAAATTGACATAATCGAAGCCTCATGAAGTTCAGGCTTGCGTAATTATTGCTTTAAGTAACAATGTGTTCCCTCACATGTAGTGTTTGATGGAGATAATGGGATGAATTATTAATTCTATTTTGTGTGCTTGATTTGTGGCTAAATTCAGCAGAAGTAACAGAAGATGTATTTTAATGGGATTGATGAAGAAATTGAATTTTCTTCTCTAATTTACATTAATGTAGAAGTGCTCAAGGAAGCAAAAATTCTACTCGGTTTTGGGACAGCATAAATTTATTTCTTTGAACAGTTTTAATTGATGTTAAATTTTTACAAATTATTTTTCAAACAACAATCCTCTAACAATTTGAATAAATTACTTCTTAATTAAAGAAGTTAAAATCCCTGTGGATGAAAGAAAAAATCAGAGAGAACAAACAGAACTGATTAGAATGCAAAACTTTATTTGCATTAAATTAAATTGATGTTAATTTGTGAAAGATCTGAAATTTTCCACACCATGTCACTGAAACATTTTTTTTTAACAGTACCAGAATTTATCTCCAAATATAACTGTTTATTCAAGAGGGACTATTTATTTTAGAGTTCATTCATTTAAACTAGAATTATTAAGAAATGGTCAAATATACAACAAGCATTGTAAAAGCTAATGTAAAATATACTTCATATATCAAACAACCAGGTTGTTTTGTCAGAAATTGCACTTTGTAGGAGTCTGATCTTAGAAAAAGCTGGAAGAAAATAAGCATAACATTTAACAGTTTAATATCTCTTATAAAATACTGCATTGATTGTTGTATATTTGACCATTTCTTAAGAAAAGTTTAGGAAAAAATATATAAAAAATTTAAAGATTCTATTTTCAAAATTCTTGCATAATTTACTTGACTAAAAAAATGGAATTAAGAATTGCTAAAAGAGTAAGGAAGGTTGTGATTTTGACGACATTTAGCATAATAGGAATCAACATGGAACAATTCTGCCACAGATGGCCCCCACACTCTTGGACCTGCTGTCTGGTAGTCCCTGAAGTCACACCATATAATTCAATCATCTAATCCCACTCCATCACAAAAAACCCTTTTACAGGCCATGAATGGCATCGCTGGTAATATGGTAAACTATTTCATTTCTGGATAAATCAAAATGTTGCACAGAGGAATTGTTGTGCAAGCCTCCTTTTGATGAAATCCCAAGTTTGTATTTGTTATTAATGCATTATAAGGAAAAGGTCAAGCTGGGGTCATTATGATGATTTAATTGCTGTTAATTGCATGTTGCAGGCTTTGTAATTGGAGCCTTTGTGTTTTTGGTATGGATGTTTGAAGTGCACAGGGAAAACAGATCTTAATGTTATTGGAAACAAAATTTATTTCTAATAGAGTCTGATAAGAATTTATCTTGTGACATTAACCTTTGGTTTTCTATGTTTAGTAATCATAATTAATTTACACTGGTTCAGTAGTATTCATTTTATATTGATTAGAAAATAAGCTTGTCTTGAATTTTTTTTTTCTAATGCAAATTATCTTTTTTGTATCAAATTGGTTCCCATCTGTTCCAATAAACCAGTTTCTGTAGGTCCATTCAAAGGTGTTATATCAGGGTGTATTGTTTCAAAGCAGTGTAAAATTTGATTCTTAATCAAATAGCTGTTATTTGTTGAATTTGCTCATATGGCTCCAGGATGGTAAAGTGGCAATTTCAAATTTGACCGTGAAAGATTTTTTTTTCTCTCGGCAGATTAAGTAATGATATCATTACATGGTAATATTCAAGTTGTTTCATTAATCGTATTTGTAAATAAATCTAAACAATACTTTGGTGAACTTACAGTTAAGACAAGGCTTAAAGTATTATAAAATCACATGACATCATCTAGTTCCTTTCTTGTGTGAAGAACTTTTTTTTTGTAACAACAGAAATAAATGATTTGACTATTTGCTGAAATTTATTTGAACATTTTACTTCTTTTTTAAAGGTTCAACTTCATCTACAACTGAAATCTGAACCAGTTTGGAAGGAACTTTTTGGCAGGAAGATCATGTGTTCTGTCATGTGACTGTGTGGACTCAGTGTTATAGAACATTTCAGTTTCAGTGTTAAATCAATCATGTATTTCATCATCTTCTAAACAATATGTTGTCAAGTTTCAGAACTGATTTTCATGTATGTTTGATATGTTCATCACTGATTTTGAAATTCATTAAAGAAAACAATTTGTGTTATTTGCTTTATTTCAGTTGATGGATATGCCCTCAACGAAAGAAGATTGTATCACATCATATATGCATATTTAATTTTAATGGCAGCTATGTACATTAAAGTATAGGGGAGACCTGCAGTAATCAAGCAGTATGTGAGACATGCACAAATCTGTTAGAATGCAAGCATCTGTAAAGTTTTTCGTGATTTCATACTTGTTATGATTGAAGATTTTAATGTGATGTGGTCCATAACTTTTGTATTTTTTTACAATAAGATTTAAGTATTAAAAGAAATATGGTTGATTAATGTTGAAAAAGTGATCTTCTCTTCCAAAAAAAATTTGACATTTACTTTGAAGTATTATGCATTACAGAACTGTTGATTAATGTTGAAAAGTGATCTTCTCTTCCCCAAAAAATTGACATTTACTTTGAAATATCATGCATTACAGAACTGTTGGTAAATGGACATTTGAAGAATTAATTTACTGACTTTGAATGGTCAATAAATGGGTGAAACTTCATGCTAAGTGACCACAATTTTGTGTAGCATGTCAACTTAATTTTTATTCATAGACAAATACCTGTATTTATTTTTGTAGTGTGCTGCCCTGTGTACTCTGTACTTTTCTTTATAGCTTGAGCTAATCACAAAACTGCATTTTATTCCCATAATTTTACTTTTTCGCACAAGGTCTGATGTTAAAATTTTTGCAATTTAAATATCAGACAAAACTGGCCAGTAAGAAGAGGGGAAAATGTGAGCCAAAGATTTCTATCTTTTGAAATCTATGCAAAGTTTTGGACCGTATCACATAAATTATGCCAGTTCTAGCATGTTGAACATTTGCCTAACATTGCAGTGTTGATTCATAGATGTGATAATATATATGCTGGTGCCTATACCTTGCAAATGTAGCTCATATTGAGCAGAAAATAGATTGTTTTTATCCTTTGAGTTAATTTATTGGATATTTAGAAATGTAACAAAGGGTCCATGGGCTACATGGCTTTTGTGAGTCACCTTGGCCCTCCTGTTCTTTATCACAAGATCCTAAAAAAATTCAAACTTCAAAATTCTTTATCTCTTGTAGCCCAGCCCTAGCCCTAATGACACATTATTAAAACCTAATTTGAATCAACACACATTCTGAGGATTTGAAAAGAAATGAATCTTATCAATGTGATTTAGTGTGGCCTTGCCATTTTTTTTTCTAAATATATATATATATATATATATATATATATATATATATATATATATATATATATATGTTGGTGCTAAACTTTCCAAATGTAGCTCATATTGAGCAGAAAATAGATTGCTTTTATCCTCTGAGATTACTGTGGAATCATTAAAATTGATGGAGGGGGGGGGGGCAATTTTTGTGGATTGCTAAAATTTTGCAGGTTCGTGGGGACGTAATTTCGTGTATTTTATTATACCTACAAAAGGAAATGTGACTGTAACCCTAGTTTATTAATTCATAAGGATGTTAATTCGTGGATGAGAGGTACCCACAAATTTAAAAAAAAAAAAAAAAAAAAAAAAAAAACTAGAGCCACCACAAATTCTGATGATTCCACAGTTGTGGATATTCGGAATTGTAGCAAATATAACAAGAGGCCCATGGACCTCAAATCATATTTCAATTTGAGTCACCTGTTCACAAGATTTAAAAAAAAAATCCAACCACATCAAAAATCTTTATCCCTATTGTGGCCCCACCATAGCCCCAATGGTCATGACGTATTATTTAAACCTAATTTGAATCAAGAGGATTTGACAAGAAGTGAATCCATACAACTTTATAAATGTGTTTTAGTGTGGCCTTTCCATTTTTTCAAAACATTTAATTTTTATTTCCTTTTAAGATATTGATCCCTTCTTTTGGCCCCATCCTTATCCCTGAGCCACGATTTGAACAAACTTGAATCTGCACTACATGAGATTGCTTGCATATTAGTATCCCAAATTATGTCCCCGTATTTCTTGAAGATTTTTAAACATTTGGACCTTTTATTCCCTTGTAAAACTTTGATCCCTTATCCCCCCCCCCCCCCCCCCGGGCAATGATTTGAACAAACTTGAATCTTCGCTACCCGAGAAATGCTTGCATATTGATATCCCAAATCATGGGACAGTTATTCTTGAAAAGAAGTTTTTTAATCAATTCCCTCTATATAATTTTAATTACTCTATTGTGGCCCCACCTTATCCCCTGCGGTCATGATTTTAACAAACTTTAATCTACACTACCTATAGATGATTGCATACTAATATCACGGGTCATAGCCTTGTTCTTGAATATTGTTGAAATGTTTAAATCTAAATGGATGGCAGAAGAGACGATGCACAATGATATACAAAAAAAGATAGCAATAGGTCACCTGAGTCATTTATGTAGTGCAGTCGAATTCAGTATAAAAACAAAGGCTGAACAATTGATTTGAAATGTCAGTCAAAATACGACGACCCAGTGATAGGTTATATTTGCTAACAAGGTCATTATAACGACTATGCACAGAATTTACGAACAGCTGACTTTAAACGGGGTCGATGAAATCTCTGTAACATCAACTTATCTTTCAGTAGCCTTTCTCGGTTTAAAAATTGGTAGTACTCAAAGCATGCTCTTGGGAGACGTAAACACGACATGCAAGCAATAGTAAAATATATAAATAAGGAAAGTTGACAATGGAAACCCTGAAGTCATTTCCTTTGCATTACGATTGAGTTGGTCGCCCGCGTGGCACAGTGATTAGAGCATTTGTTCTAGAGTCGCGATGTAAGGAGTAGATCTTTACGTCGCAGATTTGTGAATCCACTGCGGGACGTGGAGACCGGTCCTTCGGATGAGATCGTATAAACCAAGGTCCCGTGTTGCAGTAGGTGTTGGCACGAAAAAGATCTCTCGCTGCTCAGTGGCCCTTAGTACCGAGTATAGGTCAAAATTTGCAGCCCTCCATCGGCAAGTGGTGGTGTTAAAAATTCTCGAGAGGGACGTTAAACAATAAACAAACAAACGAGTGAGTTGTAAGATGGCCTTTATCGTCTTTAGTCAGTATAACACCCAAACATGAAACAGATGTGGCAGACTCTGTGGTGTCTTTTTATTTCGTTTTCACTGAAAGTTTACACTAGGAAATTCGCGAAATTGAAATTAATGCACGCTATTCCTTGTACAAATTTCAAAGATAGACTACCTCAGTTAAACACATAACCTTAAACCGGTATTAGTTGTCACTATGGCTACTAAAAATCTTTCAGAGTATTCCTTACCCTAGTATGTTTTGCAAAGATCTCAAGAAAACTTGGTACACATTGTGGAGTTTATACAAGATTTCCATTTTTTTTTAAAAAAAAAAAAAAAGGTTGTACACAAGTATACTGCATAACAATATAACATATTTTCGGTGTGTAATTTTAGCTAACCTGACCGAAAATCAGAAAAGCTTGTATGTCATGGTAGAGTTTCTGTCACCCTGTTATGTTTAAAAAAATGCTACTCCTCCTAAATTTTGGTCCGGTACAAAAAAAAAATTACATACAATGCATAGACTACATGAATACATACTAGAATTTAACGAATGTTGAATGTAATGAACAATATTGCCATGGTTACAACAAATAGAAAATTATTTGAAATTGTTTGAAAATGCTACCCTTCCTAAAGTTTTAGTCTTAACTCGATAAAACTTGGTACACTGGTATGCCACACACATATTCACGATTACGATTAGTGATATTGTCAAGACTATTAAAGATATTCTTTCAAAATCGTATCTTTCCCACAGTTTTTGTCTGATTTTGATTTAATTTGAGAAGCAGACTTCACCAAGACTCATAATTTTATAGATACATGTAGGTTTTTATTTGATGAAAAGTGTTACACTGATCAATGCATGTACATGATTTTAAGCTCACCAGAACCAAAGGCTCAAGTGAAGTTTTCTGAAATTCGTCCGTTGTCTTTGTCGTCGTAAACGTTTCACAATTTCATCTTCTCTAGAACCACTAGACCAATTTCAACCAAATTCTTAGGTGAAGGGAATATTTTTTTTTTCAAGGGCCACGGTCTATTTAAAGGGAAGATAATCAAGAAAAGGCAAAAATAGGGTGGGTGTCATAAAAAAAAATCTTCCCTAGAACCAATGGACCAAAAAGAAACACTTGTGAACATCTCCTGACATAATGTATATTCAAGTTTGTTCAATCATGACCGCGGGATACTTTGGGACCACAACATGAGATCAAAGTTTTACATGGGAATATATATGAAATAATGTTTTATAAATCTCAAAAACAGCAGGACCAAGTGGTGTTAACATACAAGCATCCCCGGGTAGTGTAATTTTTTAATTTTTTTTTTAATTTAATTTAAACATATTTTATTGAGTAATTCAATGATTGGGCAACAGGCAAGGCCTATGCACACCCTCTCCTTGTATAATAGGTCAAGACATAGACATTGAATAATAATACTTGAACATGGTAATAAACTTGCTAATAATGGAAAATAAAGATTCATAATCAAGTATTATTCATCAGTATCATAAAAAAAGATGATAACCCCCTAACTGTATACAAATTATTTACATACTGTTCCAGCTTTCATATGAATATTGTAAAAATAATATATATATATACATTCAACAGAGTATTTAATATTATAGTGTACTCAACTAAGGTAGTGTGCTCAAATCAAGGCCTCCGGGGGTAGGGTGGGGTCACAATAGGAGACCCCATAAAAATAAAGTTTTACAATGCAATAAATAGGGAAAATGCTCAAAAATCTTCTTAAAAAAAACAACAGAACCATGATTTGTGATAATAATTTGCAAGCATCCCCAGGTATTGCAATGCAAATTCAAATTTGTTTAAATCATCAAATGATCAATTAACATTTCCATAGTAGGTTTTAGTTAACTAATGTGGGTGACGCAAAAAATCTCATGTTTCAGTCATTTCAGTATGCTTCAAGCAGTTAATGTCTGGTTTCACAGTGGAAAAGGAAGCAAATTGTCTTCCTTGTAAAGGTTTACATAAAACTGACCTATTTGTTCTCGAGATGAAATTATTAAATTTTACAAACTTTCTATCTGATCATCTCAAGGAAGTTAACAGACCAAATACGTCAACAGCTGGTCAACATTTTATATGATTTTTCAGTTACTTGAACAGCAAACACTCTGTATATGTTGGTCTGTGATATTTCCATAATCAAAGGATGCACGTTTTTAAATGAATTTCTTAATTTTGTGTGTTGTTGTTACTGGAATCGGAAAGGTACAAAAGACTACGAAATGGTGCCTTGCTTCGTACTTAACCATGTAAGTTAATCCATATAAATGTGATGTAACAATGAGACTGCTTAAAAATGCTGCCTTTCAGACTTTTAAATTCGTCTTATTTGTACAATAAATCTTCATTTAATGATCTCGTTTGCCATCTACCTATCATGAATTTCTCTAAATGTTGTATCTTAAGGATAAATCGTCGTCGGACAATGCAACAGCTGTCCAATAAGTGCGCTGGACTTGTGGAGCATTCGTTAAATATTCATAACTCGGTGACAGTTTTGGCTTTCTTTCCCATAATTAACTCTCAAGAAGCTTAAGTGTTAAAAATCAGAACACAATTCCATAAATAAAGAATGCGAAAAGATCAAATTAAATGATTTTCTCCGAATGTATGAATAATTTATCTAAGTGAAGAGTCCAGCTCGGACAATGTCAGCTGCGCGTGGACAGATAGTCCCCTTAATATTAAATGTTCTATCAAATTAAACCGAATCTTCCTTTGGCGTGTGTCTATTGTATCTTAGAAATGCTTTTGTTCATGCATTTATAATAATTATATTTTGAACACTGACAAGCGCAGCAGGCTTGCAGTTTTATTTCCAATGGACAATGCCCTGACGTGCATCCTATTCTTTCGTTTCTCGTTTAAAAAAAAAAAAAAAAAAAAAAAAAAAAAAAAAAAAAACTCGTGTCTTATTAATCTGAATATGAATCTCAAAAAGAAATATATTTTGTTCGCTATTTAGACATTCGGCTATCTACAAAATCCCATATTCTCATTTTATAGCTTTGAAAAATAAGTAGTTGTAATTTGATTTTTTTAAGGGCCAGTTTTAATTTCTAATTATGTTTGACCTATACACTGTCTTCTGTAATTTTTATTCTAATTTTACCAGAGCGGATGAAAATACGCCTAAGTAAATCAAAAAATTGAATTTGATCATGTAAAGAAATAAATCGTTCATATCAATACATTGCATTTGACTTTTTAAGACACTTGAATAAAAAAATTGATCTCAAGAAGAAATACCGGTAACCCACTGGTGAATTTTCTGTCGTCTCTCTGATAATCTGGAGGGGAAAAAAATGAAATACTACTCCCCATGCAGATTTATCCTACTTGAAAACACTTTGGTATAATTATGTATAGTATACTTCTGTCCCTATAAGCAAGTTGATTTTCTTTTACAGATTGGTCAATATGCAGGCAAATGTTTCAACATGCAGCGTATGTACATGTTAACATCCAAGATATTGTTCAATACATAATTTCCTTAAGAAAGACAAACTATGTCCAGATATGACATTTGTCAGATGCAACTTAATTACGTCAACATATAAATAATTTTATTTACTTGCAACAATCATTTGAATGAAATCAGCTACAATTGTATACTATACATGTATATTAGGATATTTCTACCTTTTCTGCAGTTTTTTTTTCTCTGACCTGATCAAAAACCGACGCATTAAAAGTAGATTTTGTACTACATCAAGATACTCACCTTCTTTCAATAATTTTGGTTGATAGACATTGTTGCTGTTTTGGAAGTGTTCCTTCTACAGTTTTTATATAATCTGTATAGAATTGAATTTAGACTACGTCTTATAATGTGACTTAAGTTTAACTGTAATGAATAATAGTGATACTGTTTGTAAAAAAAATATAGTTTACCTTTTTCCCGACAGTTTTGCTTCTCCTAAAATTATCCTGGATATCCAATGCCTTTGTAAAACTGTTCGTATTTAAATAACAATTATGCATATTGCAAAATGTACAATTGTCTATACAAGACGACAAGATTTTTTTTCTCTGAAGATTGTATATATATAGTAAACATTTATCAAATCAAAACACCCATGCATTCAATTAAATGCAATGTTTAATTTAAATTCATATTTCTAGAAACACTAAATATATATTCGTATTCATTTCAAAATTTTGATTATCAACGGAGGAGAATTAGCCCAAATGTAAATTTTATCAGTGGATAAAATTAAAAAAAATATATCTTATGTGAAATTAAAAAAGATGTCTAAAAAACAAAACAAAAAAGAAAACAACAAAAAACACTCAATTATTTTATATATATTAAAAAAAGAAGAAAACGATTTTTTAAAATAAAGAAACGATGGGAGAAAAGAGCTAAAAACCGAACTATAAATCAGAAGATACTGACCAAACTCGTCTGCCGCAGGTGGCACCAGAATATGCCCGGAATTTCACCACTGAAATGACACTCCTCTGTCTTTATTTCATTGTATCTTTTCTAGTAATGTATTAATAATAATCATGATGATAACATTAAATACAATTCATGAAAAGCAGGGGCACGTGTTTAGTACAAATCAAAGTCCTTTCATCAATCCGACATTTCTTTATTCTTGCTAAATTGAATGCCGGTCTTCAAATAACCAGAAAAAATTGAGATTTTTAATTTTCATTAATGCAAATATCATTATTAACCATTCTTACTTTTGATGACAATTTTAAAATTACCTGTTTTAAATAATTTTGCCTTTTTCTTTTTTTTTTTTTTTTTTTGTTTGCAATATTAGACAATAGAAGAGACAAAAATCATTAAAATTTCAGATTCAATACGTTAAATTTAATGCACATATACTTGAATCATTAAAATAATATAATTCTTTTAAATAATAAACCGAGTATGCACTGTGTTCCCTGTCTTTTTTTTTTTCAATCGGTAAGTGATATAAAATTTCTGTTGGAAAGATAATTGCGTCATTAAATTCCGTGTATAATTTAGATTCTAAAGTTTTTGGTATGTCTGTTGGAAATCGAAAAGTTAACTTCAGAGACGCTTTTGATAATGATCATAAAAAAAGAATTAGAAGTTGTCATTATACTGGAGAATTTAACAATTTAAACAATACTGCATTACAGTCCCCCCCCCCCCCCCCTTAACAATAAGATAAATTGTCTGTTTTACAAATATATTTACAATACGTCATAACAATACTCAGTACAAACAGATCGCCTGACAGATTAAAGATGAACAAAATTCAATCAGCTTTAGTTTGAATGAGAGCAACTGAAAATTTATAAGGGTTGTTATTACTTTATCTTCGCGATGCTGTCGATTTTCTTTTAAGTTTTTGTGATCATTTTGAACAGAAAATACGAGGCACTTATCGCACAACTTCATCATAAAATTCATTTGAAACCTAACACTGCGATTCCATAATTTTCCCATTCTGGATGGTAATGTTGGAAAGACTGTTGAACTCTCAATTTCTCTGGAAACAATAGCCGCTGGCATCTGTTTTTGGTTATGTCATTGTATTCTTTCTTCGTCACTTCTGTCATTGCTTTCTCCCAACTGTTGCGCTGACTGATGTAACAAGTTCGCTTTGTTGTTGATACCATTTAAAATTTTATCATCGAATAAAGGTTAGCTAAGCAAAAGATGGATATCTGTTAAAAGCGTAGCAGAGAAATTCTTGTCGCGCGTGCCTAAACTGACCTTAAGAATCAGGCTAAGGAGTTTGGCATCAAAGGTAAAAGCCAAGCGATTTTCTGTCAGAGACTATATTAAACAAATAATACCATTGCTGCAAGTACCCGTTATAGATATAATCCTGATATGAAAGAGAATTATTTTGGGCATGCCCTCTGCCGCTAATTTTTGTGTAACAAGCTTTGGTCGGATATAATATCCAAGTTAATTTTGGTGGAAATTCAAAGAACAGAAGCAGATGGCCCAATCTGGGTATGACATGCAGACCATGCAACCGGTGCAGCTTCCAGCTTTTTCTTGTGCAAGACGATTAAACGGTATAAATAGGATGTAGTATTGTCCAGTGGGCTATTTTCGTAACACAGTGTAATTGTTATGCGGTCCACAATGTGCGTCCACTCTCTGTTGCAGGTTGAGTGACCGATTTTCGTCATCCTTGGTGCATCCATTAAGTGCTCTGTCTTGGTCATTAAAAAAAGTCCTTTGTAACCTTAAATAAGTTATGCCTCGATTTACGTGCATCTTGAGTGCATTGGTCGCAAATGAGATGTTATGTATTATACTCGCCAACTGTTGGGATGTCAACTGCGCGCACCTGCGAGCCTTCACGAAAGTAATGTACAATGTACCTGTAAAAAATGCTCTACCTGTCTTATTACAGGAATAAATTACTCGATAAACCCATAAAATAATTCATATCGCAAAGTCAAATTGATAAGACTTGATATGTATTTTACGGATAAATATATTTACTTACTTGATCTAATATATATATATATATATATATATATATATATATATATATATATATATATATATATATATATATATATATATATATATGCTATTTTTTATCATGCCTCGATTGATGCTTCATTTCTTTTAATCGATTTTTTTCCATTCGAGATTGTAAACACATTTCATCTTCCCTAAAAGTTAACTTTTTCATAAAATTGTTGTGCCTCGATCTTGCACAACAAACATTTTACACGTACATATTTATTTTTTGAGTTTTGTTCCTTCATATTTTCACTGTTTGATAGTTGATATGTTTTTCATGATATTTTTCTTCAAATTCGACTTCTGTCTCCTTATTTCTTTCACTGTTTAATCTAATTTTTTATTAATATCTTTCATTCCTCAAACAAATCCTTGATCCGACAGAATGAAAAAAAAAATCTATAGAAATAACGTATTTTCCCACCGTTACAAAGGCGTTTGCGTTAAATTCATATCACAGAAGAAATTAATCGTTATAGGCAAACAGGACTGCTACAGGTAGAATAAAAAATATTGAGTTTCTGTGGACAGGTAGTTTTCACAACAGGTGGTTGTTTATATAGGAGAACTGAGATGAAGCAAGAATCAATTGTAACGATATTCAACTTTCTAAAGACCTACTTCATTATTTATAGACACTGATACACATTGTCAGGTGACAAATGGAAAAGAAATCTTTTTAATATATCCTATAGTTTTGAAAAAAAAGGAATTCGGTTTTTCTTAATTGTCCTAATAGAAATGGTCAAAAGAATTGTCGTATTATAAGCAACGACTCTCCGAATAGGGGCTAAATTTTTTTAACTATGAATATTTTTGTGGCAATTTCAACACATTTTAAAATAAATAATTAATCAAGATAATTTGAAATTTGTACACCTCTCGCCAAATCTGTAAAATCTTGGTTTCCCAACACGCGAACAGAATGCTTCTGCGCATGTCTAGACAACGTCCCGATGCCACCTAATTAAAATAATGAAATTCCATTCAAAGATCCAGATGACGAAGCTAGAATAACGATTGAATGGAATAATGGTAAATGTTTGTATTTGTCAACGCGCTACACCACTTTCGTCGCATTGTTCAGGGCAAGTTCAATTATTCATACCAAATATTGCCAATTCTTTGCTGCGATTCGCGGAGGCGCGTGCCGCTTGATTGGCATGCGATCGGGTATATAAGACCGTTTATGGAAGCGTGAGAACGAACTTATCACTTAACTTGTGAAAGAAAAAAGAGAATTTCCCCCAAGAAAAATCTGCAAAGTCACAACCATGTCGACAAAAGCCAAAATTCTGGGAAGAAGTTACACATGAAACAAAAACGAAAACTCTTCTGGAACTTACACGAAGAAAACTCCGAAATGTAGACTTGAATGGCGATTCCAAACTTTTGAAATTTGTTAAAGCTGAAGTGACAGTCAAAAAAATGCCACGATCATTTCTAGTCAAGAAAGTGAAATGTGATGAGGATCGCCAACCAAACCAGTACCGAATCAGGGACGTTTTTGAGGAGTCCGTAGCGAGTCTGAAGGCAGTTACACCCTTCACCCCGGTGGTACAGCCCCTGTCTGTCCGCATCAGTAACGGTAACTATCTACATATTATTTAAGTCTACAGAGTGTTTAAAAGCTCATAAATTGTAACATATCTACCAAGATTGGCAAATGGATTGTCGCACAGTATGTAATATGTATATTTCTTTAATCACTTTATTTCTAAGTAATGATAATATTTTATCAATAATTTGAGCTTGAGTTTACCTTGTGGAAAAAAAATCAGCTGTTATTTTGACTTGTTTATTTAAAAAAAAAAGGAAAAGAAATTAAAAGAAAGAAATTAATTTTTTAGCAGTTTGATTTTTAATTTCAAGTTTATTTCACCGGTATAAATCATTGTTTCTATGTACCTGAGTTTACTTTGATGCTATAATCTTTAAGATGTGTCTATTAATTTGATATATTTGCTCATATTTTCTTTGTATTTACTGGAATCATTAATTTGCAATTTTTCGTTAAAATGTACGAAAAACGAATCTGACATATACTAAAGTTTAAATGCGATTGTGGAATATTCACATGCATAAAGGGTATATTTCATTTAGTTCTATGATTCTTGCTTTTATACCTTATTACATTTTCTGTTAAATACTGAAAGAAGATGCTTATTTCTACCTTCTCTCTTCTAAAATGTACATAGAATGCGCGATCCTTAAAAAAAAAAAGGAAAATCAATTTTGTTTTATGACCCGCATCCCCTTTTGTTTGAAAAGAATTTCACCAAGGAAAATGAAAAGACATTAATAAATAATTAAAATTATAAGGTTAGTTGTCAGAGTATGAAAAACGTTTGTTCCTGTAACGCTTCACAGATGCATGTCTATTGTAACGTAACGCAACTACTACTCCAAGCTACGACGAAATATTGTTCAACAGGGCTCAGATTACCATAAGAAGCCGACTACTTAGACAACAGAACAAAAGTTGTGCATAATATATTCTTCTGTTGTGAAAGAGTTGAATAATCAAGATTTTAATGAAATAACGTGGAGGGGAAGTGCGGGCCGGGAGTTCACTGACACCGGCGGGGGAGTCTTGATACTGGTCAATGCACTTACGGCTTTACCCTACAATGGGCTTTTTTCCCCCAGAATGGCGTTGCAAAAGTGTGCGACTTCGTTCCTTAAGGTCAATTTTTGACAGATTGTTAAAAGAGATTCTTGCCTCCAGGATCTTTTCTTTCGCTTGTTAGCAAGAAAACAAATCTTACTAAGCAAAGTCCTGTCTGATGATCCATTCTTTCTTCACTTAATTAATTTTATCTATGCTGTGATATTTATTTTCATTTATTTATTCATCTATAATTTTTTAAACAAAATCTTAATTCTAGCAATCAGAATTACTTATAAGAAGTCAAATACAAGAGAGCACGCAGTGACCTTTTCAATCAATTTTTGATCAACAGACTACTTATAACTATAACGACATATTTGGGAAGTGCAGAAATGAGACATCGACGATGAAGACACAGTTACAAATAACTTTGGGAACATCATCTTCTGAATCTGTTGATAATTGATATTATGATCCGAACATGAGTTATGCGCTGTCAGTCGGTAATGTTCGAAAGATGCAATTGTTGCCTCTCTAATCTCGCTTCTCTGTCGTAGATTGATATAATTGAGTTATGAATGTAACATAATTCCCCCATTTTACGACTAGCCGTGTAAAAGAAGTTTGATAAGTTGGAATTGTTAACTTTTGTAATTATCACTGAAACAACCATTAAGCTTGCTTAAGGAGCAAGCAACAGTCACCCATCTTGATCAAGTTTATGTCTTAGTCAATGATTGGGAAGGTAAACTCAAGATATACTAAACAAAAAATAATGTAGCAAATTTAAAATGAAGAATACACCGGTACTGTTTTTTCTTGATATAATATAATTCCAGTTTTCTTTCTAAAGTAGGTAGTTAAATGGCTGACTTCTATCCCTTGTAAATTTTAGGTTACATTCAAGATGTTGTTGTTCCAACATTGCCACAAAACTCGGCCACCGTATTACATGATGTAGACTCAAGGAATAGGTTCGAAGAAAATCTTGTTGAAGAAACTCCCTCTCCCGAACCAGTTCCTGATAAAAACTTGGAGGTTGAAGTTCGGACATCTCTCCCTAATATGCACACTGTTGGTTATACTTATGATGCGTTTTTTGTAAGCGATGGAAGAGCAAGAAAGAACGCGTTTGGGATCCCAACCAAAGCCCTGAAACAAAGATATACCTGCAACGAATGCGGAAAAGATTATGCGACATCATCGAATCTCTCACGTCACAAGCAAACACATCGAAGTCTCGAAAGTCACTCAGCCAAGAAATGTCCACACTGTGACAAAGTTTATGTGAGCATGCCTGCATTGTCCATGCATATTCTTACTCACGAACTTAAACACAAGTGCGATATTTGCGGTAAAGCGTTTTCTAGACCATGGCTTCTTCAAGGTCACAGACGGTCTCACACCGGCGAAAAACCATTCGGATGCGCACACTGTGGCAAAGCTTTCGCTGATAGATCAAATCTTCGAGCACATATGCAAACCCATTCAGCATTCAAACACTATAAATGCAAGAGATGTGACAAATCATTTGCTCTAAAATCATACCTGAACAAGCATTATGAGTCGGCGTGTATAAAAGACGGGACCGAATCTGAGACGGGCTCTGTAGTATCCGAGATATCAGCAATCTCGGAGATATCTTGTTATTCCGACTGCTAAAAACTTGTGCACCTTCAAAGTAGACTCGTCACCATTCTAAAGCATTTCAATCCCTGTGCCAACTTTCTGCAGTTACAATTTCTTAAAACGACCCATGTAATTTCTTGTTAACATTTTTCGTAGCAATTTTCATATCAACAAAGAATAGTTCCTATTTTGGTAGAACTTTTTATAGTATTTTACACTTGTTCTCTTTCAATATCATCACCATTGTGTCTTCGTATTGCAAACTGTTGTTTCTCTTTGTAAATATTTGCAGAAGGAAATCAAGCAATATAATTTTCGATATGCACATCCCTTTCGATATACATGTAGCGTTCGAAAGAAGCATAATTTAAAATCATCAAGATTTATTATTTTGCCTTAAAGATGTTCACTGTATAATTGCTTTATTTTCTGTACAAATAATTTGCACAATGTAGAGGTGTTTGAACAACATTTGTTGTTGTCTGTAGTGCTTTTGTCGTTTGCTTCGCTTTGGGTTCAAAGCAATCATGAGTTATCTAGTCCCTATCAACTCTAGTCAGTCAAGAGGAACAACCGCTTCTTCGTTGACCCTTTAATGTCTATGATAATTCCAAGTCGAACATGTAAGAAAGACATCAAAAGATGGTGTCTTTATGTGAGTAGCAAATCGTTGTGTTTTCAATCGTAGACAGAATTTTAGAATGTATTAATTTTACATTGCATTCAAGCTCTCTTTACGGTTGTGACTTTGTACATACCTGACCTTGGTCATGCTGTTGTCTGCTTTGGCAGCTTTAAGTTGTTTTTTGATTATCTTAAATTTTAACATTTTTTACCATCATTAAACATTTTATTTCACATAAGTGCAGAATTTTCACATGTATTTCTTTTCGAAAATGTTTAGTAATAATGATCACCTTGTACATTCATTATATTTCCAAATTATATTTCACTCTTATTTGTTATTTCTTCTTTTCCTCTAACCTCACGAGAGGATTTGTTTTTCTGGAACATGTGCAATATCGCCGCTATCAGTATTACCTTTGTCTTTTAAACGTTAATGTTGAATAAACGACTTTAAAAAAGAACTATTTTGTTATTTTGTAAATAGATACATTGTTTCTGAGAAAATGAAGCCCCCACCCCCAACCCTCCTTTCCATGAAAGTTTATAGCGTCATTTTATTTTCATGCCAGTATAGATCATGCCGATTTTATAATTTCATATCTTGTTTTAATAAATGAGAAAAGATGAAAATAATTACATTTCATAAACATTGTCGACACGCATCAATGGATTTAGTCGCTACCAGGAGTACCTCTGGTTATAATGGACTTACAGATGGTTTTTCAGCAAGTTTAATTTCATGTTAAATTTTTAAATTTAAAGATTAAATCAATTATGATAAAAATGTGCAAAGACACTAATTCTAATTTTTGCAGTACATTTGTCGACCTCATCTTGAATCCTGTACCGCGATACATTGTCCGCCATATCGATCCAAATCTGTTTAAGTTGGTTCTTTACCATTCGAGGTCCTATCAAGCTTTTGTATGCACATCGATCCTCGGTTAAATATCACCTAACCGTTAAAAATTGAAAATTCGATCTCCAGGTAGGTACCTGTAGAGCTAAACACATCAATTTTAATTTTCCAATATTGCAAGAGGTTCGCTTTCACTACACTAGATACTTATCGACAACCTGAACAATGATCAACTGTTGCTTTTCTTCGCTTGATGGAAGGCATTAATAGAGGATATAAATGAAGCTTATTCAATATTTTCTAAAAGAGTCAGGCACCAAATGAAAAAAAAACGCATCGATTTAAGGGAACGTTTTAACATTTGATTTCAATGTCTACCGAGTATCATTTAGCGATGTAAGGTGTGTACATGGAGGTAAATATTTTATTTACCGAGAGCTTGACATTATTTGCCTCAATAAGCACATTTCCAATGCTTGACAAAGTTAAAGAGACCCGCTACGCAATATACTCTTCCTTGAATGGTGTTTTTTTCAAACGTGTTTCAATTCCATTATTAGAGCTAAACAGGTGTACAGACCACAATGACTATCTTAAAGTCTGATATATTTTTCAAAAATTTTCTAGTTTTACACAAAGCTTGCTTTTTCTTAAAAGACACTGGTAGGAGTATACCTGTAATTTGAGAATCCATTTTAATACACTAAACTGGTATACTATAAATGTTTGGTTCTTCCACTCACTTTCCGTTTAAATGAATCAACAGACGAATCCTTCGCGTATTGTACCCCCGGGATGGAGACAAAGGCATGAAGAAAATTTAAACTTTTAAATTTATTCAAGTATTTTATAGATACATCGCAGCAATTGACATCATACAAATTAAACTTTGTATTCAGGCCCGTAAAAGTTTTTCTGGGTATAGTATTTTGCTTTATAATAGTAAATTTTCCTTTAGATGCATCAACTGACAAGATTTTTTTATGATCGTAGGCTTCAAACACGAGGTCCTAAGATACATCAACTGACTAGATTTGATGATCTTAGTCCTCACAGTGTGTGCAAAATAGCAAAGTTTTAACAAAAATAATGTTATATTAATTTAGAAGTGACCTTCAGACAACGCCCTTTGCACTCGGATGATCCCTTGAACAATCTACAACGTATCCTCATCCTTATGTCTAAGTTTGGTGATAATCTGTCCAGTGGTTCATGAGAAAAAGATTTTTAGCAACCACTTTTTTATATTTCTGAATTAGCTCCCCTTATCCCTTTATTTAGTATAACTTAAAAGTCCTTGGCCAAAATCTGTGACAAATTTGTATAAATTGGCCAAGGTTTCTTGAGATACGGCCCACATTCAAAAAACTTTACGCTCACCACACGCCAGGCCATAGCTTAGCAATTGAGCCTTTGGCTCAGAATATAGCTAAAATTATAATACTAATTTAAAATAAACACACATATATGGCCTTGGAGCTACACATTGACATTGATATTCCTAGTAATCGTGCTAAATAAAGATAACTAAGTCTTGTTCATCTTAAATTTGACTTATTATCTGTATGATTAATGTGTGTGTGTGTGTGTGTGTGTGTGTGTGTGTGATTCTTTCAGTAGTAACGTGAATACCAAACTAGATGAAGATAACGAAAAATATATTTTCTAGAGTCAATTTCTCTATTTACGCCAAACGTAGTGAGATGGACGTTAAACAATTAAGAATAATTAATTACTACAAGGATACAAATTTGTCAATTGAATTTCAAAATGTGGGATTGTTTTCTCCTAAGAGAGTTATATTGTTCTTGCATGACAAATTACCGTGATGTTTCAACAGGTTATAACTCTGAAACCGCTCTTTAAACGTATGAAATTTTAATGAACCCAATCAATAAATTTTTTCCCATTTTTTCCTCAGCAAATTTTTAGCGATCTGTGATGTGAATTCGCAAAGCATAAACATTTTGTAAATGCATGACATGCATATTTTTAACGTCACCTCTTTAGATTAAGTTTTCAAAAAATCAAAAAGCGAAATAAAACTTCTTATTCAAGATTCACCATATTGCTTTTCAAGAACGTTTGAAACTTCCTTTCTTGAGTGTATGGTTTAAAGTAATACTGGAATTCATTTACTTCTTAAGTAATCCAACCAAAGAGAGAAACATGCAGTTTAATACCATAAACAAAAGAGGCAAATGATTGGCCTTGAAATACATGTATCTATAAGGTAGTTTTCAAGAAAGGAAATTCATTAATGAGAAATCAAAAGAACTCCCAATAAACCAATTGTAATGCTTATTTTCTGTATTGGAATTCTATCATTCCTTTTAATGGCGAGCAGCCAAACATTGGTCCGGAAGTAGTCAGCTAGTGTAGACGGAGTATAAATCAAACCCAAGAGATCAATCACCGATAGATTTTTCCATCCAGAGGCACGAAGCTGGAATATCTACCTTTCCCCCGGAAGCGATTTATTAGACAAAAGACATTACATTTCTCCTATAACGAGTACATAGCACCGGGCCTCTTTGACTAGCCACAGGTTGATGTTGGATTCAGCATCGATTAAAGTGTTACGTTCCGGCGATCGCGTTTATTTAATTATCACTGGGCTCTCACATAGGCAAATTTTATTTTGTCATTATAAAAGTAACCTTGCAATTTGCTGTACAGAATTTATCCCTATTTGATTTCTGAAGAATCTAACAAGAAAAAGTTTCCACTTATTTCAGGATTTTACAATCCAATTTGAGAAAATTAGTGTGGGAAACGCACAAAATACTGTTGGAACTAAGTAACGTACAGATAGTCAAGTGGGTGGAAAAAAGGGTTCAAGAATTTGTCAAATTGTAAATTTTGTATTTCTGCTACATGCTGAGTTCGAAATTTATAGTACGACAAATTAAAAAATGAACAAGATTATGACAAAGAAATCGATATCCAATAATTGACGGATATATGAAAAAAGGTGAAGGTAGGGAATAGTGATCAATCTCTTAAATCATAAATAATACAATTCTTGAACAGGGCAAGAAAAGGCGAACCCCTGAAAACACCAGAGGTGGGATCAGGTGCCTAAGAGGAGTAAACATCCCCTGTCGACCGGTCCGTCGGTGAGCTCTCTGTATTGTTCAGGTAAACGGAGTATTAGTGTAAGACAGTGGCTTAACAATTGATACGAAATGTCAGTAAAAGTACGACCCAAAGCTACGTTGTATTTGCAATAAAGGTCATTATTTCGACCATAAATTTTTGGAAAAGCTGAAATAATTCCAATGCCCTGTAACATCAATATTTTTCAGAAGCCTACCCCGCTTAAAAATTGATCGTAATCATAGCATGTTCTTGCTATATCGGTTCCACTGGCTTTAAAATTATGGTGTTCATTTTAGAATAACTTCCATTTGCTCTGTCAGTCACTGATTTCTTGAAAATAACCCCATTTAAAATGCTTAAATACAATTTCCCTGCCTAAACCGACAACGGATTATTGTTTGACCTTTTTGAGTTATCTGTCTTTGTTCATAATGTAGCAACAATGTACTGCGCAGTGCGAAGAGAAAAAAAAAAGGAGGGGCGTTTTTATTATTCACATCTTTAAGTGTTTTTTCCCTTTTCCTTTATCATCTTTAAATATTTTATTTTTTCCCTTTTCCTTTGCAATACCAATCAATATCTACAGGTTCAATAAAAATCAGTACATTGTATTCTGGATCTTATTCAACGCTGTGAGCAATAGTGAAGGTACATGTAAAACTGTGTGCTAACATTGGAAAGAAGAATAACTCTTTATATGAGTTTTCAACAGCCGAGTTATTATTTTTTCTCTTAAACAAAACAAGAAAAATATATCTTATATACTACTAGGTTTTTAATGGCTATACCATGCTATGTATATGTGTAAGTATATCTAGTGTTAATTATTGCAAACCGATGAGTCAAATTTTGAGACAATTCAGCAAGGTCTTTAAAAGAATGCTAAAATACAACTCGCATGGACCTTAGAGAAAAAAAGGAGGTGCGTAAACGGGAAACGATTATAAGGACGGTTAATTTTTTAAAAAATAAAATCTTAATTGAACTTCAGAGAGAGAGAGAGAGAGAGAGTCTATTCTAAACTGTATGCTAGTAATCTAAATGTTTCGTAAAATCAAACATATTGTTTCCTGTAGCAAATTATGCATTTATTTACGTAATTAATATTAGATCTTTGACCCATGCATTCATTTGCCACATAATAAAGATTCAGAGAGTGGAAGCGGTTTTAAACAATTTTTATGCAATTTCTACTGCACAAAGCAAAGAATGGAACTGGAGCAAGGGA
The DNA here is from genome assembly GCF_033153115.1 of Saccostrea echinata. Taxonomy (NCBI): domain Eukaryota; kingdom Metazoa; phylum Mollusca; class Bivalvia; order Ostreida; family Ostreidae; genus Saccostrea; species Saccostrea echinata. The sequence goes on from NW_026889803.1 coordinate 34,742,452, forward strand.
ACCGGATTAACAGGGTATTATTATCCTTCAGTATAACACAATCAATCTGATTGTTTTATAGCATGTGGAGTGCCCCTTTGAAATGATGTCATAATAGTAATGTTAGATTACATGGTGTAACTTTTTTATTTTGTCCATAACGGTGTTTAATCATCCTGAGTCAATGACTGTAACATTTTACTATATTTGTGTGAGCTTGGAGCAGGTTGATTTTTCTATAATTAAATTGGGTCAATGTCTGTAATATGTTAGGCCTAAAAAATTATGTTTGTTTCATGTAACCCGACCGACCCATTCAAATTACCCACTGGTGGATTTTTTCTGCCAAATCTGCGTTTGCTCTTTGGTTTGATCAATCAGCTGATTCCATTTATACAAAAAATATTAATTGTATCTTCATTTGAGATATAAAATATGTCAACTTAGTCAACATTTACCTTAAATATAAATAGTAATCATTATTGTAACAACAATTTCCCCCACAACTTTTTGAAGTTCGTTTTCTGCCACTAGGCAGCCATGTAGACTGGCCTACCTGCCTGATATGACCGTATGCGCGGTACCTCATTTGATGAAGGTGACGGAATCAGCCGAGGTTTGCCGAATGGAAATACCAGTCTAGGCAGCTATGTTGAGTGTCCACTGTAAATATAACACCTGGATAATTCAGTCCGGGGATGTTTGACCCCATTATTCATAAGCAAAAAAAAAAAAAAAAAAATCCCGACCTACCGACCCTTGATTTTTTGAGAATGTTACAGGAAACAAACATAATTTTTTTAGGCCTTATCATGCATTATGGTGATTTGGAGCGGGTTGATGAAGTTTGTTTATTCACAAAGATTTAATTTGTTATATATATGAATGTGCTGTTCGCAGAGTTGTACCAAAGTCATTTAATTGTAAATGCATATACTTGTGAAACAAGGGTAGATTGATATATTTTGATGACTGAGATAATTCGAACTGAGATAGAGTTTGGTAGAAGATTAATAAAGTATGCCATTTGTAAATCAGCACTTAAATATGCATTGTAAGACTATGACTGCGTTTAACAGTATGTGATTGTTGTTGTTTAGTGTTATTTAGTTGATATGATATCTGTAAAATAGTCTAAACTTCTGTTGTCACTTTGTTTGACAGTTTTCGCTCTTCATTACGATGCACTTCCGGTATAGAAACTTGTAAAAGTAATTGATAAATTTATCCTTGCATTTGTAGTATAATCGATAAATATATCGAGTTTGAATGGCGGTATTTTACGAATGCTCAGTCATTCGTAAAATACCGCCATTCAAACTCACATTACCATTATCCCAGGTCTGCTGTGCTCCGAGATAAACTGAATATTGTTTTATATTTATATTGTTTTCTTTTTAATATTTGTTGTGAAATACATTTTTATTTAATTGATTAATATGTAAGAATTAATTATGTCATGTGTGTATAGAATTTTGGTAACACTCGTTCACGTGAAAGATCGTGATGTTTTACTAATGACCAATCAGACTGTTTGATATAATTGATCTTTGATTAAAAATCCGATGACATTTCATAATTAATAATTCTGTTAATATCGGTCATTTTCCAGCATTTTCCGTTATTTTCTGTCATAGAGTCATAGATCTATGAAAGTTAGACGCTGAGAAATTTTAGTCACTCCTCTGCTTTATTTTGATTTGGTAGGTCCGTTTTACGGAACTCTTAGATTTTTTTTTTTTTTTAATTTTTTTTTTTTTAATTTTATTTTAACTTTTATTTTTCTCTATCTTTTACTTTTATTTCTTTTTATTTAGGAATTTATTTTATTTTCAATTAATTTAGTTAGGATAGGATTTAACCGCGTAGGACATTAAATAGTAAAATACTATTGTCCGCTATCGATTGTTTTAAGGACTCAACAGTCTATGACTGAGTAGTCTTCTTCATTAATTATTTTATCTAAGGTTATTTTATTTTTTGCAATTTTACTCCATTTTATTTCATTTTTTTTAATGCAAACTACTTAAATGAACTTATAGGTTTGCTATCTTTCTCTTTTATGATGACTAAAGTTATTTATAATTTAACGAAAGTCAAATCTTTATTTTATTTATATTCAGTAATTTAATTTTTCTAGAAACGTAAATTTTCCTCAGTTATTTTTGATAGAAATTTTATTGAAGTACTTGAGAGTTTAAATGTTGCTTCACGTCAAACTAACTTAAGATTATTAGAGTTATCTTTCTTTGCCCTTAGTGATTACAAGCTGAATCTGTTAAATACAGTAATGCTTGTTAGGTTTAACAAGTCAAAGTTATAAATAACCATGGCTTGTGTCCTTCGTTAATAAAGTATTTTAGGAGTTTAACAAGCTAATCTGTTAAATACAGTAAAGCTTGGTGTTGAGTTTTACAAGTCAAAGTTATAAATAACTACGACTTGTCATAGATATTAAATAACTGGAAAGAAACACGTTAGATTTTTGGGGTGGTTTTCAGTCTGTTTTATGATATGATTTTAATTATCTATTTCAATTAAACTTATTTATTATTATTAGTTTGGTATGAATGTGGTGTGAATGTCGTCGTTTATATAAATTGTTTGTTGATAACACACAAAATAAATTTAATTGTTTAATGTTTATAATCTTATGTCTTCTTTGCGGTACATTTATAATAGGGGTTGAATGAATTATTTATACCATGAAAACAATTTCTAGCAGAACCGCTAGCGTTACATTTTTGGCATCAACGGCGGGATACCTTTCATTTTTATAGGTATCCAGAGTTTCGAACCCTTTTATATTTTTGCTAGTTGTTGATAAAAATAAAAGTTGACTTGTGATTTTTTTAATTTTGATTTGTCAGTGCTCAGATAAATATCGTGGGGAAGATAATTAGAAAGAGTCTGATTGTTGTAGAAGCAGATGAGATGTCAGATGGCGTGAGTGTGAGACAGAAAAATGATCTAGGCAATATGAAGACAAAATAAATTCTGATAACAGTTTAAAAACTGGAATTGAAAATCCTTCGAGAAATAAGTGTTACAAATAGTATATCTACTGTACAAGACCCTATGCATATGTCATGCCCAAGTTCAACATCAAATTTGATGCCCAATTCATACATATGAATCCTTTAAACACAAAAAATGTGTCACAATCATTTATTACAAATGAACAAAAACATACAACACCAGAAAGGTGCAATGAACAAATTTTCATCCTAGATAACCGCGGGAGATAACCCTCATCAGTTTTCACTACCAATCCATGATTTGACAGATGATTCGTCTGTAGATGATTTGCATGAATCAGTGCCTCCTTAAAATGTGCGTCCATATTCCTGTCTTCCAGTTACTAGATCAGACCATTCAAATGCTATGAGACAAAATCACGGTGAAGTCAGAAGTAAACAAACAATGCAGTATACCAGCCCCCCTATGTATCAGGTGTCTGGCAACAGAGATGATTTAGCTAATAATTTGAAGGATATGCAGAAATTTTAGACACAGTCCAGTCAGATGTATTAGCACAGTACCAAAAACCCTAGAAGGAGCCACAAGGATACGGCTCAGTCTAAGAAATTGTCCAGACATAGCCGCACATCTAGAAGAACACAATTAGATAGACAGCTTAAGCGGGCAAGATTGATTAAAATTCATCCTCCTCAGATGACTCCACCAGTAGCAGTACATCCGATTCCGATCATGAAAGCGTACCTACATCTATTGTAACTCAAAACAGACGTTCCAGAAAATTTTCTCATAAGTTACCCTGCTTTTCCGGTCAATTTAAAGAGAAACGGGTTGTATGGACGGGCAGATTTGAAGAGATCACAGACAGGGGAAATTGGACAAACAATGAACGTCTTGATGAACTATTACCTGGAATGCAAGGTGGCGCAGGAGAATTTGTCTTTGAACAACTCAACAAAAAGAACCAGGCCTAATTACAAGAAGTTAATTGGAGGGTTAGATAATCGATATCAAGTCATAGAAACTAAGAAGTCACCGGAAGCTAGGTTCAGTAACCGTAGACAGAGACCAAATGAACCTGTGGAACTTTATGCAGCAGACTTAAAGAAATTCTATGCCAAAGCGTATCCTAACAGAGATGAGACTACACGCAGAGAGGATCTACTTCGAAAATTCTTTGATGGTCTCAATGATGAAAAAGTTCAGTTCCAGGTTAAATACATAAAGGAGCCAGATAACATAGACGATGCTATATTCCAGGTGATCAATTTTAGTGATCTTCAAAAAAGAACTTCTACAAAAGCCGATAAACGTCCTATTCGAGCAGTGACTGAAAATGATACAAAAAACAGGAAATAAAAGAATTGGCAATAAAGAAAAGCAGTCCAAAACAGTTTCACAAAACAATATTTCATTTGCAATGATGCCTAGGAACTACCACTACAGATCTCAAAGATGATATATTGAGAATACAAAGACAAATCCAGAATCTTGAAAAGATGTTGTCTGAGATGAATAAATCCTCAGTCTTTCCTCCCAGATTTAAAGCATCCTCAAACCCTACTCGTTATAAGTATAATAATCAGGGTCAATTTGCTCGTGACTGTCCAGTTGGCGCCCAACAAAGTTTCAGAAGTACATCCAGCACCACAATATCCCTGAAATTTAAACTTCAGGGGATCGTAACTGCAGGTCGAGAGACGATCCAGGAGCAGACTTTGAATGAAGACCTATCTGAAAATAAAATAAAAGATACTAGCCTTATTACTGATGATGTTAAAAGAAATTTTGAAAAGTGCCCTGGAATTTATGTCAAAGGAAAAATCAATGATGTCCCTGCTACTTTTACAAAGACAAATCCAGAATCTTGAAAAGATGTTGTCTGAGATGAATAAATCCTCAGCCTTTCCTCCCAGATTTAAAGCATCCTCAAACCCTACTCGTTATAAGTGTAATAATCAGGGTCAATTTGCTCGTGACTGTCCAGTTGGCGCCCAACAAAGTTTCAGAAGTACAGCCAGCACCACAATATCCCTGAAATTTAAACTTCAGGGGATCGTAACTGCAGGTCGAGAGACGATCCAGGAGCAGACTTTGAACGAAGACCTATCTGAAAATAAAATAAAAGATACTAGCCTTATTACTGATGATGTTAAAAGAAATTTTGAAAAATTCCCTGGAATTTATGTCAAAGGAAAAATCAATGATGTCCCTGTTACTTTTACAATTGATAATGGTGCTTCCAGAACCATCTTATCAGAAAGAGTATTTACACAAATAAAGAAGAAACCTGAATTTAAAGATAAACCAGGCATTGTGAATACATGTGGTACAAGATTGACTTTACTTGGTGAAGCAGAATTTACCCTGAATCTGGATGATTTGGTTGTACGACAGAATATCATCATAGCAAATATAAACAATGATTGTCTTTTGGGGGTGGATGTTTTACAAGATAAGTATGGAGTACCTGCAGATATTCTACTTAGTCAAGAAGTTTAGGCTTACATGGAACTACTACACCATGCATTCAAGTCAAATCAGACAACAAAAGCCGAAGAGTTACAGCGCTACTGCTAATTATGTTGTCCCCCCTTACAGTGAGAAGATTATTCAAGCCTTTGAATGACGATACAGAGCCTACAGAATTTATAGTGGAACCAAATGAGAAATTTTCAGGAAAGTGTGAACTGTTAATGGCATGTTCTTGATTGATATAGAAAAAAGTACTACAGTACCTGTCAGACTTTTTAATCCAACTTGCACAGAAAAACAGATTTGGCAAGACGCCGTACTTGGAAATGCTGAAGTGTTTCTATATGAAACTGTGCTTGACGATCCTGGAGGATGTGCAGATAACATTGCAACAGGACACACTGTCAGGCATACTCCTGAAAAAGAAGAGGAACAATTTAATAAAAAATTACCTGAACATTTAAAACAATTATATGAAGACTCCCTGAAGTCTAATGAACTTGAGGAAAAGTCACAGAGAGATCTGTTCAAATTACTATTTGATTTTCTTTTTCTAAGAATGACTTAGACCTAGGTTTGACTTATATTAATGAGCATGATTGTGATTGATACAGGCAATGCTAGACCAATAAAACGTCCAAGAAGAGTTCCCATTGCTTATGCTGAAGCCGAGCTTAAGACAATTACAGATATGAAAAAACAGGGGATTATTCGAAAGTCTAATTCTCCTTGGGCTTCTCCTTTAAACCTTGTTTTAAAGAAAAAAGGTAAAATTCGCCCGTGTGTGGACTACAGAAAGATGAACGAGGTGACAGTAAATGATGCCTTTCTTCTGCCCAGAATACAAGACTGTCTAGATGCTGTTTCTGAAGCGACGATATTTTCAACATTTGATTTAACTTCTGGTTACCACCAAGTTCCTGTCAAGGAGTCAGATGTACCAAAAACTGCTTTTTATACCAAAAACTGCTTTTATAATAAAATATGGATTATGGGAGTTTTTAACTATGCCTATGGGAATGAAGAGGGGTGCACAAACTTTTCAACGTACCCTACAGATGATCTTGAATGGTTTACAATGGCAAACATGTATGATCTACTTAGACGACATCATAGTATTTTGGTCAAATTTTGAAGAACACTTGACAAGAATTCGAGAGGTCTTAAATAGAATTGGAGAGGCAAATTTAAAGCTTAAACTAAACAAATATCAGCTATTGCAAAAGGAAGTTTTCTTCTTGGGACACGTCATGAACAGAGACGGAGTAAAACCCAACCAAGATACTGTATTGGGAAAATTCTAAATTGGCCAGTTCCTCGAACACCGACCGAAGTTGGACAAGTCATTGGTATGGCGTCTTATTATAGGAAATTTATTAAAGATTTTGCAAGTATTGCCAGACCCTTAGTTAACCTAACAAAGAAAGGGAGTACCTTTCTGTGGATTGATGAATGTCAAGAGGCTTTACAATGTATTAAAATCTCCTAACTGGACCAGAAATTATGAGTTTCCCTACAATGGATGGAAAGTTCGTACTTGATACAGATGCAAGCAACTTCAGTACTGGGGCTGTGTTAAGTCAGATACAAGACGGACAAGAAAAAATTATAGCCTAGACCAGTAGAGCTCTACATAAAGCTGAAACCAATTATTGTGTCACAGATAAAGAACTACTTGCTGTACGTTTTTTCGTGGAATACTTTAGACAATATCTCTTAGGAAGAACATTTAAAATCCGAAGTGATCACCAACCTTTGGTCTGGTTATTTAAAATCATAAAATCAAGGAACCCAAGGGTAGAATTGCCAGATGGACTGAAGTTCATTCTTCATATGATTTTTCCATTGAATACAGACCTGGCCATAAACATGGCAATGCAGATGCACTTTCAAGATGTCCTGACCCACATAATTGCCAGTGTGTAGAAAAAGCTAATTCGACATTGAGATGTGGTCCCTGTAAAAAGTGTATAAAAAGAAATGAAGAAACCCCAGAGCATAAAAGATGGCCGTTACTAGGAACAAAACTACAAATACTATTCGAGTAATTACTTGTAATCAAACAAGGACAGAAGTCACATCTTGGCAAGATGTATGTCTTTCAGTTAATATTGCAAAATTACAGAAATATGACCCAGACTTGAAATTTATACATGACTCTAAAGAAAAAGGTCAAAGACCAGATGATAATTCTACTAAAATGCCAGTCTTCCCTGCAGATATTACTGTAATATTTGGAACTCCATGGTATTTTATACAAGAAATTTGTCTCTAACAATGGAGATTTACAGTACTTACAGTTAATATATCCTTATACCTTACGAGACCAGGTTCTACATCAGATGCACAATTTCGTGATCTCTGGACATCTGGGCCAAAGGAAGACAACTGTAAAAATTAGAAGATTATTTCACTGGTATGACATGCAAACAGATATCAATGTATGGATACAGAAATGCCATGAATGTCAGATGAACAAGATTACTACAAAGCAACCAAGAGGACCTTTTGGAGACTTAAGTGTTGGTGCACCAATGGATAGATTATCAATAGATATACTTGGTCCCTTACCAAGAACGCCACGAGAGAACAAATATGTTGGTTGTAACCGACCACTTTAGTAAATGGGTGGAAATACTACTCCCAGTTCATGACCAGACTTGTGCAGATAAAATCCTAAATGAAGTTAGTGCTCGATTCGGTTGCCGACAATCTATCCACAGTGATCAAGACCGTAATTTTAAAAGCAGTTTATATCAAGAATTATACAGTTTGCTAGAAATTGAAAAGACTAGAACAACCCATCGAAATCCTCAAGCCAATGGTTTGGTTGAACGTTTCAATAGAACACGATTAGTATGATTAAACAAACAGATTGGGATTTGAACATGGGATGTCTTGCTCTTGCATACAGAAGTGCACCACAAGAATCAACCAAATTTATTCCAAACATGGTCATGTTGGGAAGAGAAGTCAAGCTTCCTCTCGAGATCATATATAGTTCTTCTAGAGAGACAGAAAAATTAACTACATGTGCAGATTATTTGTATAATCTCAGAGAGAGAGAGAGTACTAGTATGTATCAATCAAACCAGATTGTTAGAAAAAACTTTTAAAAACTCTTTAAGAGTGCAGAAAGATAGATATGGCAGACGATCTAACGTGAATCAGTATAAAGTTGGTGACCTAGTTTCTATCTCATTAGAAAGTCCAAATACTGACCTGGAGAGTCAAAAGCTGCAGCCGAGATACTTTGGTCCTTGTTTGGTGCTACAAAAGGTTAATGATTTATTATACCGAGTGCAGACGGATGAACGATCAAACATTAAGATTGTAAATCACAATAAAATGAAACCATACTTTGGTGACAGATTGTCATGGATGGTGACTGATTTGAAAAGATTTCAGAAGTCAATTTGAATTTAATCCACGATTACTTAAATTAAATATTATCCAGAGATGTTGTTAATCTAAATTTGTTGGTTTTCCTTCTTGAGACATACTTTGTTATCTACCCTTGGTAAGGATGAAGAGTCACGTCAGATGTTAAAAGCATTGGTTTTCCCGCATAATTTTTCATGAGTCATCAATAGAGCCATTCACACTTTCCTCCAAATTGACCGGCTTGACCTCTGCTGTTCTTATTAGTTGGTTCTTCCAGTTATGAATGGTTAATAAAGAAATAGATTAATTAAATAAACCTATTTTTAGCTCTACTGGTCAGAGACCAGAAAAGCTTATGTGATAGTAAGGTGTCCGTCCCTCTGTCTGTCTGTCCGTCTGTCTGTAAACAATTTTTCAAAATGGTACTCCTCCTACAGTTTTGGTCTGATTTCAATATAACTTGGCACACAAGTAGACTACACAAAGATACATAATTTAGTGCATCGGTTTTTGATTTTGATGAACGGTGTTGCCATGCTTACTAAAAATAGAAATTTCTGTGAAATTCCTTTAAAACGCTACTCCTCCTACAGTTTGGTCTGATTTCAAAATATATTGGCACACGAGTAGACTGCACTATCATACATAATTTAGTGCATCGGTTTTGATTTCGATGAACGGTGTTGCCCTGGTTACTAAAAATATAAATTTCTGTGAAATTCCTTTCAAACTCTACTCCTCCTACAGTTTTGGTCCGATTTTAATATAACTTGGCACACAAGTGGACTTCACTTTGATACATAATTTAGTGCATCATTTTTTGATTTCGATGAACGATGTTGCCAAGGTTACTAAAAATAGAAATTTTTTTGAAATTCCTTAAAAACACTTCTCCTCATAGTGTTGGTCTGATTTTAATATAACTTGGCATACAAGTAGACTACACACACTAAGATACATAATTTAGTTCATCAGTTTTTTATTTCGATGAACAGTGTTGCCATGGTTACTAAAAATAGAAATTTCTGTGAAATAACTTTAAAACGCTACTCCTGCTACAGTTTTAGTCTGCTTTCAATATGATTTGGAATACAAGAAGACTATACTGAGATACATAATTTAGTGCATCGTTTTTGATTTCGAGGAACAGTGTTGCCATGGTTGCTAAAAAAAATTCTGTAAAATCCCTCTAAAACGTTACTCCTCCTACAGTTTTGGTCTGATTTCAATCTAATTTGGCACACAATTAGAATACACTACGATACATAATATGCGTTTCGGTTTTTGATGTGGTTACTGAAAATAGAAATTTCTGTGACATACTTTCAAAACGCTACTCCTCCTACAGTTTTTCTTTGATTTCAATATAACTTGGCACAGAAGTAGACTACATTAAGATACATAATTCTATTTATTAATGCATGTTGCAAATCCAATTGCTACTTTGTTATACGTACAGACCAGTAGAGCTACAGTCTCATCAGAGACTTCTGGTTCCTACATAGAATGAAGGAACGCAACAATTTAATCTTGATATATATATTTATATGTCGTACCTGCCTGGATAGATTTCGGTCGTAAATGATCAACTCAAGAACCCCTCTCAGATTCTGCAAAATATAAATATCTATGTCAATAAAGAAGATATAAAGAGTATTATATTGATACTAAATTATTTTAGTAAAACAGTATTTAATCTATATTTCAACAACATGAATGACGAATGGATGTGAGAATGAATGGCAGATTTCTATATAAAAAATTAAATCCATGTGTACTCTATGTATAAAGTTCTAAAAGAATTGAACACATTCCTGTACATAATATTTTTATTACAAGATCATGTCATGAAACAGACTACTTCTATGGGTTGACAAGGGGTCCTTTACAATGAGAAAATAAATTCATACATACCTTAATCGTTTGTAATTTCACAGATTCATCATGGAAGTAGCCAATGCTGAGAAAAAGGAGCGAGTTTTTCAATGCACACTATGTGATTTTAAGCAAATAAAGAAGTATACGCCATAAAGCACTACCTTAAAGCTGAACACGATTCGTAAAAGGAATGTGTCCGCCATATTCTATTGGTCCTCTCGCTGTATCTGAGGGCCCCTATATAAAGCCACTCACTTAGTCACTGTTCAGTGTAATCAATCGTTACCGGTGTAGACGGACGTATGCTATACAGCACTCGGTAGCGACAAAATATAACTGTGTACTTCTTCTAATGCAGGAGAGTAAGATACCAAAGAAACTTACAACAGTTGTGCAGGTCAGTGCAGTATACAAACAAACAACACGTTACTGCAATAAAATGTAAACAAAGGTAATGCAAGATAACCAGCGCGAGCACGGATCGCCATTCCACGCCGATACCCGTGATAATGAAGCAGTCAGGTGTAAACCCCGGTCCTGATATCGTACATTAGTAATATCGAAAATGGCATATGCCTATTTACGAGTAGTGTTCAGCTTTAAGACACATGTTGTAAAGGAAGAGGTGCCATACACATGTAAGCGCTGTGATTTTGTGTCTCTCACCGAGAGAGAACTGTTAACACATGGGAAATGGTACGGTCCCCACAAGGGAACAGACATCCCGGTTGAAGTGATACGAGCCAGTAAACCTTTCGTCTGGAAAGATGATTCGGTAATTAGATGGGAACAAGAGGAGTCATTGGCATATGCATACTGGTTGCTTGCCGCAGTACAGAAGAACAAAGATGTTGATGGGACAATGCTAACAACTCCTAACAATTCCTCTTAGAGGAAGCGGCGGATCTACTTCCTGCGGAGACATTGACAAATCCCGCTGCTGATGTTGTGATTGACATATTGCCAGAGTTGTTAGGGGAGGAAGAGCCCATAATTGATGGGGAGAAGCAGGCGGATGTGGTGTCAGCGGTAAAGAATATGAATGAGGAGATGTGGAAGTTGAACGAGAGACAGATAGCAGCCATCGCGATCGAGGTCCAGGTCATCCTCACCCTCAGCCAAGAAGATAAAGTCTTCAGTTGTGAAGTGCGATAAGTGTATAGTTGTATAATGTCTAGATAGAAATGAATATGTTTAATGGTTTTTATATGTTAGTCTGGGATGGTGGGTGGATTTGTGTATATTGTGTATATTTAGCATTTATCAATGCTTGTTGATGATAGAAATTTGATGGAATTATAAGTACTATGTTATTATGACTTTGCATATATTTGTATGTAGAGATTTTGTTGATGGATGTTGTCTACTCTATATAAGGTTCAATTAATTAAATGAATATTAATTTGTTGGAGCACTGCCTAGGTTTATGATGTATGAATTATTATTTTAGTTGTTGTGGATAAAATAGTTTGATATAGTAGAGAACTTATATGTTCTCTGTAATTTATTTGGTTACTAAACACCCGTAAAATTAGATAAACTTTAGTCGGTAGTACAATGACGATTGGTACAATTTAGGTGCATTAATGACGATTATTCACCGAGTGGTTTAATGCTGTCCTTATAACATTTTTAGCATAATATAAACCTTTTAGAGAATGTTATAATATAGACCTTTTAGAGAATGTTATAATATAAACCTTTTAGAGAATGTTTGATTAATTTTGTTAGCAAGAGTATGTACGTCCTTTGTTACCATGGGTATGTCTTTTGTTGCTGTGAGATACAGATGTAATGTCTATATAGTAGTTGGCATGAATCATTTTAGATGTCACAATTATATGTCTTGTCTAACTTATGATTTTGAGAAAGTGTAATGCATGTATTATACTTTGTATATTTTATTTTGGGGTAATTTGTCTTTTGTTGTGTGACTTTTGTATGTGAGATATATTATCTTTTGTTTGTACATAGTATTTGGTGAGAATGTGTTGTAATATTGTTGTATGAGTGTGGATGTCTTTGTCTTATATGCGTGGTGGTTATGGTAGATGTTTGATGTTCATGAGGACATGAACGGTTTAAAAGAGGGGGCAGTGTAGTGCATGTGACCCCCCTTTTAAATGATGTAATAATAGTAATGTTAGATTACATGGTGTAACTTTTCATTTTGTCCACAACGTTGTTTAATCATCCTGAGTCAATGACTGTAATATTTTACTATATTTGTGTGAGCTTGAAGCAAATTGATTTTTCTATTAAATAGGGTCAATATCTGTAATATGTTATCATGCATTATGGTGATTTGGAGCGGGTTGATGAAGTTTGTTTATTCACAAAGATTTATTTTGTTATGTATGAATGTGCTGTTCGCAGAGTTGTACCAAAGTCATTTAATTGTAAATGCATATACTTGTAAAACAAGGGTAGATTGATATATTTTGATAACATAAACATGAATGAGATAATTCGAACTGAGTTGGAGTTTGGTAGAAGATTAATAAAGTACGTCATTTGTAAATCAGCACTTAAATATGCATTGTAAGACTATAACCGTGTTTAACAGTATGTGATTGCATGTTGTTGTTTAGTGTTATTTAGTTGATATGATACCTGTAAAATAGTCTAAACTTCTGTTGTCACTTTGTTTGACAGTTTTCGCTCTTTATTACGATGCACTTCCGGTATAGAAACTTGTAAAAGTAATTGATAAATTTATTCTTGCATTTGTAGTATAATCGATAAATATGTCGAGTTTGAATGGCGGTATTTTACGAATGAGTGTGCTCTGAGTTAAACTGAATAATGTTTAAGATTTATATTGTTTTCTTTTTAATATTTGTTGTGAAATATATTTTTTTATTTAATTGATTAATATGTAAGAATTAATTATGTCATATGTGTATAGAATTTAGTAACACTTGTTCACGTGAAAGATCGTGATGTTTTACTAATGACCAATCATATTGTTCGATATAATTGATCTTTGATTAGAAATCCAATGAAATTTCATAATTCTGTAAATATCTGTCATTTACCAGCATTTTCCGTTATTTTCTGTCATAGAGTCATATAAAAGTTAGACGCTGAGGAATTTTAGTCACTCTTCTGCTTTATTCTGATTTGGTAGGTCCGTTTTACGGAACTCTTAGATTTTTTTAAGGATTTTATTTTAACTTTTATTTGTCTCTATTATTTATTTAGGAATTTATTTTATTTTTAATTTATTTTGTTAGGATAGGATTTAACCGTGTAGGACATTAAATAGTAAAGTACTATTGTCCGCTATCGGTTGTTTTAAGGACTCAACAGTATATGACTGAGTAGTCTTCTTCATTAATTATTTTATCTAGGGTTATTTTATTTTTTGCAATTTTACTCCATTCTATTTCATTTTTATTTTAATGCAAACTACGTAACTAAAGATATGTTTGCTATCTTTCTCTTTTATGATGACTAAAGTTGATTATAATTCAACGAAAGTCAACTGTGTATTTTATTTATATTCAGTAATTTTAATTTCTAGATATGTAAACTTTTCTTCCATTATTTTTATAGAAGTTTTATTGAAGTACTTGTGATGTTAAATGTTGCTTCAAGTCAAACTTACTTAAGATTATTAGAGTTGTTTTTCTTTGCCCTTACAATTACATTACAAGCTGAATCTGTTAAATACAGTAATGCTTGTTGTTAGGTTTAACAAGTCAAAGTTATAAATAACCACGGCTTGTTCTCAGATATTAAATAACTGGAAATAGACACGTTAGATTTTTGGAGTGGTTTTCAGTTTGTTTTATGATATGATTTTAATTATCTATTTCAATTAAACTTATTTATTATTATTAGTTTGGTATGAATGTGGTGTGAATATCGTCGTTTAAACAAATTGCTTATTGATAATACACTAAATAAATTTAATTGTTTAATGTTTTATAATCTTATGTCTTCTTTGATAAATTTTTCTTCAATTATTTTTAATAGAAATTTTATTGAAGTACTTGTGAGTTTAAATGTTGCTTCACGTCAAACTTACTTAAGATTATTAGAGTTATCTTTCTTTGCCCTTAGTGATTACAAGCTGAATCTGTTAAATGCAGTAATCTTGTATTCAAGATTTACCCGTATCTTCTAGACAAAGAACATCAACCTGAATGTGTATCTTGCGATTGTTTAATAACTATACATCATATTCTTTGGAATGTTCTGATTTTTCGCCTTTACGAAGTATATTTCTTAATAATGTGCAAACAATTGCTTGATCTTTTTATGCCCCCGGATCGAAAGATCCCGGGGGTATATTGTTTTTGTCCTGTCTGTCTGTTTATCTGTTTGTCTGTCGTCAACTTTAACCTTGCCCATAACTTTTGATTGGTTGGAGCTATGACTTTCATATTTCACATGTGTATTTCTTGTGACAAGACCTTTCTTTGGGTACCATCATATTTGACCTTTTGACCTTGACCTTGGAGTTTGACCTACTTTTGCAAAATTTTATGAGACTTTAACCTTAGCCATAACTTCTGAACAGTTGGTGCTTGGGGTTTCAAACTTCACATGTGTATTCTTTGTGACAAGGCCTTCCTTAGGATACCAACAACTTTGACCTTTTGACCTTGACCTTGGAGTTTGACCTACTTTTGAAAAACTTTAACCTTGGCCATAACTTTTGAACAGTTGGTGCTTAGGGTTTCAAACTTCACATGTGTATTCCTTGTGACAAGACCTTTTCTCTGGATATCAACCACTTTGACCCTTTGACCTTGACCTAGGAGTTTGACCTACTTTTGAAAAACTTCAACCTTGGCCATAACTTTTGAATGGTTGGAGCTAGGGCTTTCATACTTCACATATGTAATCCTTGCGACAAGACCTTCCTTTGGATACCAACCACCACTTTGACCTTTTGACCTTGACCTTGGAGTTTGACCTACTTTTGAAAAACTTTAACCTTGGCCATAACTTTTGAATGGTTGATGCTAGGGCTTTCATACTTCACATATGTAATCCTTGTGACAAGACCTTCCTTTGGATACCAACCTATTTGACCCTTTGACCTTGACCTAGGAGTTTGACCTACTTTTGAAAAACTTTAACCTTGGCCATAACTTTTGAATGGTTGGTGCTAGGGCTTTCATACTTCACATATGTAATCCTTGTGACAAGATCTTCCTTTGGATACCAACCACTTTGACCTTGACCTTGACGTTTGACTTTTATTCAAAAAACTTTAACCTTCGCCATAACTTCTGAACAGTTGTATCTAGGTCTTTCAAATTTCATAGGTGTATTCCTCGAGACAAGACCTTTCTTTGGGTATCAACATTTCTTATCTTTTGGCCTGGATTTTGACTTGCATTTGAAGAAACTTTAACCTTCGCCATAAGCTGCCTACGGGAGCATCAGTGTTTCACAAACACATCTTGTTACAAACATTAATCCTTGTATAATTTTACAATACTTAAAAGAAACTGATTTTTACAACAAGATTTAATGTACATATTTTTATTAGTATCTTTTTTGTAATTGTCAATTTTACTGTTTTCATTTATTTTTAAATTTCATGTCCGTCGGATGGGACGTTAAATGGTGCCCCGTGTCAAGGATTGCAACCCCCTTGGCACGCTAAAGATCGTTTCTCTGGTTTTCGAAAAAGAGTAGGCTCATTTGGGTCCGCCAGAGAAACCCTAAAACTTTCAAAACCTTTCCTACAATATTTGAATTCATACCGCCGAAATATGGCTGAAATATTGCCGACTCGGCGTTTTTTGTTTTTTTTTTTGTTTGTTTATTGTTTAACATCCCTCTCGAGAATTTTTCACTCATATTTTTCACTCATATGGAGACGCCACCACTTGCCGATGGAGAGCTACAAATTTTGACCTATACTCGGCACTCAAGGCCATTGAGCAGTGAGGGATCTTTTTTGTACCAGCACCTACTGCGACACGGGACCTCGGTTTATACGGTCTCATCCGCTAAATGATCTATAGAGCCCCGTCCAACCTCCAGAATCCCTGACCCAGGGACCATGAATTTCACAATTTAAGAATAAGCATCTTTGCCCATCATTACTAAGCATTTAATATGTCCTGCTAAATACCAAAGAACAGAGAAAAAGATTTTAAAATAATGTATTCACTATATCATCAATAGAGTCACTCCCTAATTCCAATACCTTGATCCAGGGTTCACGAATTTCACAATTTTGGAAGAAGCACATTCTCTTATCATAACAATGCACTTATTTTGTATTTAAATACTTACAAGCAGACAAGAAGATTTTCAACGAATGGATTTTCACTATATTACCAAAGCAGCCCCGCCGTAACAGCATAACCCCTGCCCTAGGGGTCCAAATTTCGGAAGAGGCACCCTTGCTCATCATATCTATGCAATCAGTTTGTCTGCTTAATATATAGGCGAACAGAAGATTTTGAAGAAATTTATCCATTTTCACTATATGTTATATACAACCCCATCCAAACAAAACCACTGACCCTGGGGCTATGGATTTCAGAGTTCTGGTAGAGGGTTCAATGCTTATTACTATCACATGCCAATAGTTTGAAAGCATCAATTCAGGAGAATAATAGATTTTTAAAGATTCCCTTAATTTTTATCCCTACTCTTAGAAACCGAGACACGGAAGGCGTTGGCACGATAAAGAACACTGCCCTGAGTGCCGAGTATAGGTCTAAATTTGAAGCCTTTCAACGGTATATGGTGATGTCTCTGAGTGAAAATTTTTCGAACGGAACGTAAAACAACATACAATCAATTACAATTTGGCTTTCATTGGGGCAAAAATCTCCTTATACCGCATATAGTCTTCTACGACTAAGGTCAACAATTTAAGAAGCAGTCGCTAACATTATGCCTTCGTAACATTTTCATTTTAAATTACAAAAAATAATCTTTTAAAAATAGCTTTCTAATTTCATATAAATAAATTATTAAACTTTTTCAAATGATGTACAAGGAAACAAAAATATTATCCGTTTAACAGAAGTTAATGTTTGATACCATTGAAAAGAGCTGGAAAATTTGCACTAATATTAACGTCACTTTCGTATATTTATGACGTAATAACTCCAAAAAATAACGTCAGAACATCGAATATTAAGCACACTAAAAAGTCGCTTTTTTTTACGAGAACGTTGAAAAATGCTGTCAAAGCTTCTTTTAAAATATATTTAGATTTGCTAAAAAATATATATAGATTTGCATGGAGATAGAGTAAGAATGGTACTGTAAATTAGCAAAGTGGAAATTATTTTCCACTAAACCAAGGATTATTACTCTATTTATTGCTGTTGCAAAGTTTCAAGTCCAAGTGCTACTTTTCTTTTCCCTTGTTATAAATACAAACAAGTAGAGCTATAGTCTCAACAGAGACTTCGGGTTTGTGATTTAAAATAAAAACCTTGACAGTTTATGGCGAAGGTTTAAAGTTTCTCAAATGCAAGTCAAACTCAAAGGAATGTTGATATCCCCAAAAAGGTCTCGTCAAAAGGAATATAATCTGTGAAATTTGAAAGCCCTAGCATCAACCGTTGAAAAGTTATTGCAAAGATTAAAGTTTTTCCAAGAGTTAGCCAAGGTCAAGGTCAAAATTAAGGGTGCTCAAGGGAAGGTCCTGTCACAAGAAGTACACGTGAAATAAAGAAGCCCTGGCACCAACCATTCAAAAGTTATGGAAAGGTCATTTTTTTTTTAAAAGTTTGTTTGTTATTGTTTAACGTCCCTCTTGAGAATTTTTCACTCATGGTGACGCCACCACTTGCCGGTGGAGAGCTGCAAATTTTGACCTATACTCGGCACTTAGGGCCATTGAGCAGTGAGGAATCTTTTTCATGCCAGCACCTACTGCGACACGGGACCTCGGTTTATACGGTCTCATCCGAAGGACCGGTCTCCACGTCCCACAGTGGGATTCGAACCCGCGACGTAAGGATCAACTCCTTACTCCGCGACTCTAGAGCGAACACTCTAAAAAATGTCTTGTTTCAAGAGATGGACATGAAAGCCATAGCTCCAATCAATCAAAACTTGTGGGCAAGATTAAAGTTTTTGCGGACAAACAGATAGACGGACGGACAGGGCAAAAACTATATGCCCCCGAATCTTCGATTATGGAGGCATAAAAATTACAACATCTTTAAACTTTTACAAAGAAACATATATCAGTACTCACCCTTGTAAAATACAACTGTCGTACTCTTTTTTGGGTACATGATTTCAAGGCTTTCTTCATGTCACTTAAACCACTCTATGATGTTGGTAATATGAAGGCATGATCTTCCTTCAGTGAAGAAAGATCCATGCAGATTCTTAAGAGTGGTTGTCAGTTAGGCTCAATTAAAAATATAACAAAAATGTAAAATTACATAACTCAATGCAATAATTAATCCTCTTGACATACATTTTGAAAAACTATTTAAAAGGTATTAAATATCCACATTTCAAATAAAAATTGAAAAATAATTATCAATAATAATAAAACATTTTTTTGAAGTTTGGATAATTTATTCAATGACGTTTTCAAATTGTACTTTGAAAAGCATTTTTACATACTATAAGCATGTCACAATTGCTCCGTGATCGGGAGGTCGTGAGTTCGAATCTCGGCCGCGACAGACCTAAGTCGATAAAAAATAGGTAGCAACTGTTCCTTCGCCATGCGCTCGGCACTTTGAAGTGAAAGTTGCGGGTCCTTCGGATGAGACCTTAAAAACCGAGGCCGGCGTTGGCACGATAAAGATCCCTCACTGCTCAATGGCCCTGAGTGCCGAGTAAAGGTCAAAATTTGAAGCTCTTCACCGGTATATGGTGACGTCTCTATATGAGTGAAAAATTCTCGAATGGGACGTAAAACAATATACAATCAATCAATCAATCATGTCACAATTAGATCGATTGATTGATTGTATTTTGTTTAACGTCCCTCTCGAGAATTTTTCACTCATATGGGAGACACCACCACTTGCCGGTGGAAAGCTGCAAATTTTGTCCTATACTCGGCACTTACGGCCATTGAGCAGTGAGGGATCTTTTTCGTGCCAGCACCCACTGCGACACGGGGCCTCGGTTTATACGGTCTCATCCGAAGGACCGGTCTCCACGTCCCACAGTGGGATTCGAACCCGCGACGTAAGGATCAACTCCTTACTTCGCGACTGTAGAGCAGACGCTCTAACCACTGCGCCACGCGGGCGACATGTCACAATTAGAAAAGAAGCCTCAAATTCCCTAGGACAACTTGCTGTTTTCTCATTAAAAATGGTAATATTTACTGGTGTTTCCAGTTTTCCTGCCTTAAGGAAAACCAAGGGAATCTTCTTGATGCACAAGAGGCTTCGTTTTATAGCTTTGGTCCTTTAGTACGTGTTCTAGCTGCGCAGTCTGTCTCCTGGAACACCTCTTTTTAGATCTCTGAAAGTGGTTAAGATGTTATAGAACTGCCATGCAAAGTAAAGTAAAATTTGTGTATATTATTCAGTAAACCTGAAAAAAAAATATCCTGTGAACTGGCTGAGATCTTCCTCCACTTCCTCTTCATAAGTCCAGAACTGGTTGAGTGTTTTTTCCATGGTATTTTTGAGAACTTGTACATAGTAAATTGTATATTCCTAGTACCCTTCAGTATTCAGTCTCCTGTGAAGATAAAAAAAATCGTGTGATCATTGGTCTTATTTAAGATTTAAATTCCTTTTTATTCTTGTCATTTCATCAAGGTCATATTCCAGTATTCAGTCTCCTATGAAGATAAAAAAATCGTGTGATCATTGGTCTTATTTAAGATTTAAATTCCTTTTATTCTTGTCATTTCATCAAGGTCATATTCTTAGTTGGTGACCTTTGAAAGAAGCTCTTAAGATGTCTCCTAAGAAGAGACATTAATACTCTCCAAGGCCTGGTGACATTTAGAGTAGGTCTTGTAACGTATTCATGTTCTAAATCATTAAAAAGAAACCCATTAATATGACTTTTCGAACTTTTTGACAAAAACATGTTATCACATCATTTTTAGGTCACTTGGGTGACCTATTGCTATCTGTTTTTGTCGGTCGTAAACTCTTGAACTTTTTCAGCTTCTTTTCTGGAACCACTGAACCAATTTCAACCATTTGGCAATATAGCGTCTATGCGGGTGACGGGAAACAGAGTCAGGGGTTCTGGCGCTAAGGTGGGGCTCTGTTGAATATATAGTGAAAATGCATTACTTATTTTTTAAAACATCTGTTCCTGGGTATCAAGCAAACAGGGGTTTTGATGTTAGGGCAGATCTCTGTTGGTTATATATGAAAAATGCATTAATTCTTTGAAAATCTTCTCTGCTCCTGTGGAATTAAGCAAACTGAATGCATTATGAGCAAGGGCGCCTCTTCCCAAAATGTAATTTCATGGCCACTGGGTATAGGGTTCTCGTGTTAGGGCGGGGCTTAAAGGTGCTTAGACACATTTTTGAAGTTTATATTTTCTCCAATTTTCTGTATAATATCACAACTATATGTTGCTATAGCATTTCACACGAAAATAAAATTAAAATCATATTTAATCTGAAAATTATTAAAACTACGAATTTCGGGAGGCGTTTGATTAACACATCCTTGCACTTTCACAATTTTTAACTTTATCCTTAATACTTAAGAAAAGTAGCAATTTGTTGTGTATTAATGAATAATATTATATCTATAATCCAGAAAATTCAGAGTAAAAATGTGCGAAAGCAAAACCCACTCACTTAAGTATTGTCAGCCCGTGCTCAGTGTTGTGTAGCTGTGTACAGAGTTTAACAAATTGAATACACTCGTGAAACGTAAACTGTTTTTGTAAACAGGGCACGAGCTCTGTTGTTAATATTTACGTTTCACCGGGTGTGTTCAATTAAACTCTGCACACATTAATGAGCATGGACTGACAATACTGGTGAGAGGAGTTTGCTTTCTACATTTCTACTCTGAAAATTTCTGCATTATAGTTTTAATATTTTTCATTAATAAACAACAAATTGCTACTTTTCTAAAGTAATAAGGATAAAGTTAAAATTTGTGAGAGTGCAAGGATGTGTCTATCAAACGCATCCAGAAATTTGAAGAGTCAATAACTTCCAGATTAAATGAGATTTTTATCAAATTTCGTATGAAATGCTATTATAGCAACATATAAGTCATGAAATTATACAGAAAATTTGAGTAAATATGAACTTAAAATCTGTGTCTAAGCACCTTTAAATGATTGTAGTGAAAATACATTAATTCTTTGAAAATCTTCTCCTCTGCGCTGGGTATTAAGCCCATGAACCAAGTGTAGAGTTATGATAAGCAAGGGAGCCTCTTCCAAAATTGTGAATTTCATTGACACTGGCTCAGAGATTCTGGTGTTTGAGTGGGATTCTGTTGATTATATAGCGAAAATGCATTAATGCTTTAAAATTTTCTCGTATGCCCCTGAGTACAAACTTAATGCAATAATGTAAATGTATAAATATAAATAAATGTGCCTCTTCTCTGCTCCCCTTTGCTACATTGTATTAATCAAGAAATCCCTGTATATAATTTAAATAACAGGTTATTTGATTGAATGAGAATACAAGAGAGAATGTTATATATATATACATGTATAATCAAAATAAAAATGAATATTTGTTTTAAATCAGCAAAGCATGCTCAAAGTCGGATTCTTTCCTGTAAATTATTATAAAAGACTGACATAGAGATTATCCATGTAGCAAAATAGCCAACTGTAGTGTATGTGTAAACTGGTATCATGATTGTCAATTGATAAGTTATTGGCAGGTAAAGTTATGTAGAGCATAGATTAGTTGGTAAAAGCATAAAGGAGTTTTATACTTTTTCAAAGTGAAGAAGTGATCACAGAGAACCAGGGTGATTAGGGGACATGCAGTTAGTGACAAGTGGCTAATAGCTACGTTGTATAGCCAAGAGGTGAGTGCTGGTAAGAAGTATTACCAAGTTGTTTTTATACCCAATAGTCATTGTTGCTACCAAACGGCAAGCAGCTAAGTTTGTGTAGCCAAGAGGCATCATCTTGACTAAATATACAGATATTACAGATTTATCTTTATGTATCTAATTGTAGCACTTAGGCAAGTGACAAAAACATATCTTTATGTATTAGATACCTTATACTCTAGGCAAGTGTCCATTGTACCGGGGGTATTTGTATATTTTGCATTCATTATTATCCTTGGAAGACTTGGGCAAACAAAGTACGATCCCAAGGAGATCGCTCGGGTCTCGCATGTCACAATAAGTAAGAGTATTTTTACCAGAACATTTTTGAAATATTTTGAAATTCTTGTGCAACGTAGCTTCATCTTTCAGCTAATTTTGCTTTATACCTCTATGGATCCTTTACAGTGCTGTATTATATTCAGGTGACCGTTAAGGCCCTTGGGCCTCTTCATATTTTCAATAGACTATATGTGAATTTTTACGGTGATTTACAGAATGCTTAGAATATAAAACTTTTTTCTTGGTATTAGTATTAAGAACACATATTCCAAAATGGTACGTATTTGTGACTAACATGATTTCATCTTGATTTTCATAAGAGCATTAGGCGTGAGTAATGAACAAATCTAGATGCTTATACGATTAGCGCTCCATTCCTTAACAGGAATGGGGCCGAGGCCCCCAAGCTGCTTAAAATCCACTGTTTTAAATGCTTGTAATTATTGATTGTTAATATATAATAAAAAATATATATATAAGATACACAGTAAATATATACATGTATTTAACATATTAGTAGTATTTAATATATATAGAGAGAGAGAGAGTAAGGCAAGTAAAGTGTTATAAAGTAATTTAAATCCGACGTCTGTCAATAGCTTCGATAGCGTAGTGAAATGAGAGTCTGACTATCATGGTGATCGAGTGTACGGGGATCGATTCTCAGCGCTACCAGTATGACTTTTTCTTAATATGAAAATAAACTATAGTGAATAAAAGTTTCTACGGTAGAGGCACGTGAAGGGGAATTTGAACATAGCAAATACCGTTTTCAGTGTAATTTGCAACTCTCCATTCCTGAAAAATAATGGAGCGCTCAAACAAAAGAGTGACGTAAAAAGTGGATTTTAATGATCACCTACTTCAAACCGACCGGTCTCGGTAGGCTAGTGGTAGGACGTTCGCTTTGTGATCAGGAGGCCCAGATTCGATTCTCGTTCACCGCGCCGCGTCAAACCTACTACTGTTCTTCGCCAAGCGCCCGACATTAAAAGTGAAAATCGTGGGTCTTTCGGATGAGACCTTAAAAACTGAGGTTCCTCGTCACGGTAGGCGTTGGCACGATAAAGAAACCTCACTGCTCAATGGCCATAAATGCCGAGTACTGTAGATTACTTATTTTTCGCGAGAACTTAATATAGCGAGATGTCTCTGACTCAAATCGCGAGAACAATAATTCGCGAGTGGACGTTTGATCAAGAGATTTTATAGGGATTTCAGTACCATAAAAATAAAAACGAGTAAATTCTTTCGCGAGTGGTGCTTCTCGCGAAATTACGCAATAATTAATGCCTCGGGTATAGGAATCTACAGTATACTGTAGGTCTAAATTTGAAGAGCTTTACTGGTATATAGCAATGTCTCTATATGAGTGAAAAAATTCTCGAATGGGACGTAAAACAATATAAAATCAAACTAATACAACTCCAATATTTAATGTGGGCATGGACATTGTCTTTGGTATATAATCTTTCAATTTTGCCATATAACAAGAAAAGTAGTAGTTTTTCCGGTGACCAGGTAAGTATTATGCACTATAGCGACAAAAAAACCCATGTAGCTGTTAAATCATAAACACGTAGTAGACCGTCATAATTTGCGAGTCATTCAATTGATTGGAGAATGGGTTTGACGAAAACATCGTCACGTGATGAAAAATGCCTTCCATAAAAGGTTTTTTATCCAACCTGTTACAATACACGGAAACATATGTGTCTTTTATCTTTGGCCAGGGAATCCACCTGACATTTGTATTCACACATAGTACAACAAAGGAATACAGACACAAACCGACTTACAGAATTGCTTTGAGAAACTTAGAATTATAGGTTATTTAACAATTGTATTTAAAATTGAGCATGGAAATAATAGATAATAATGGACATATTGGGTTTTTTTAAATCAAAAAAAATTTATAGTAATTTTCCGATCGCGTGTAGATTTGGGTTTTTTTTTCAGGCGTAAATTTTCTAGTATTCGTAGTAACCCATTATGCAATTCAACTCATTCAGTTGATTTGTCAGTTTTAAGTCACGTTGGTACCTGGTTTAATATGTAAATATACTAGTAGTTCCTCTATGAAGGCATGGTGGTCCAAAAAGAAATTTCAATACATAATTGCAGAAAATGTACGAAATACATACTACAGTTTTTTCACAGGATGTCTACAATGCATATTCCCCAAAACAGTTTAAATTTCCCCGATACCACTTTTAGTTTTTAGTCAGGAGCCTTTTAAAAATGACATGATTGTCCGCAAAAGTCGTGATTAACGGCATGACGTCACGATGTAAACGTAACGTTATCAATATTTTCTACATGCAACTTTCAAAATTTTCACGTTTAAAATCTGTTAATTTTCTGATACGAAAAGTTTTTCTATATATTTTTTTAAACCAAATTACTTAATATTTTAATTTCTGTAGTTTTAATATCATGATATTGAAATTATTTGTTAGGAATGCTAAAACGTAAATAGAATAAATACATAAAACGTTTTGAAGAGAAAAACTGTCAAAGGTTTATTCCCTTGAAATAAATAAATAAATAAAAGTTCTGTATTACAATAATAACAACAAAGAGATTCTTTATATACATATACAGCATTTACATGAAATAATTTTATCTAAAAAAAAACATCAACAGATCTATAAAATTATAATTTCATGTAGAAGAGGTTTACGGATATTCATGGGCAATAACAGTAAATCTGAGGCAATCACATCTTCTCGGGTCTCTCCGGGAAGCTCGAACACACTGTTGTTTAACATATTAAATACTTGTAGTTAGATACTGATCTTTCAAATATACTCGAGATTTGAGATTGGAAAGAATTTGCAATCAATGTATCTAGCAAATTTACGCAATGGAATAATGAGTCGTACATGTATATTCTGTGACATCACTTAACGGAATATCTAAAATCTTGATTGTCGTAAAGCTAGGCCCGAGAAGTTGCGATTGTGTTGGGTAAGTACAGTAGTATATATATTTGTAAGACACAGTTCGTAAGACATACTTGAAATGACCAAGATAAAAAAAATTTGCGATCAGTGTCTCTTGTGGATTTGCATTGTAAGTAAAATAATATCTTTTTAAAAAAGAGAGTCTACGGGATCAATTATTCCTCCGTAACATCGCTGTCGGAATAATCCACAATCTCCCGTAAGGCATCACATACAGAGTTTTCCCAGTTCTGTATCCCTGTCAGAGGAACGTCCTCGTGTCGCAAAAATGCCAAAAACCAGACCACACTCGTGACATGTGCGCACACTACCCTGCTGCCGTATTTGCACTTACAGTACCAGGCCTGCACTAGTACGTCGCTGAAACGGATCCACAATGTGTATCGTTTGGAAGATATATGACGGCTTTGAATTTTGGCACAAGAAGGTAAGGCAGCTCACTACTTCAAAGGATTTCATACAAGCCTGAACAGTGTTCATTCGTGTATGACCGGGCCAGCTTAACTTGGTAACGCCGAGAGTGAGTTGCCTGATCTCATCTTCATTCAAACGAGGGAAAGAAGGACACGCCTCCTTTGCGTCCAAAGGGGTCCACTTGTAAGATCTTTTCTCAAGTTCTGAAAAAATATAATATTAATAGTCTCTAAAATAAAGAAACTCAACAAACAGATAGCTTTCTTCACACACACAGAAATCAATTGAATCATTTACATTCTTATATCAAAAAACGCATTATTTTCATAGTTTTATACCGTTTTCAGTAACAAATGCCTGTAGTTCATTTGCCTCTCGAGCTAAACTTTTATCAGTGTCTTATTGTACGATCCACTATTAAGGGGTGGTCGTACTTGTTGCACAACGCACATATTATTTTCATGAAGTCACCGATGTAAGGGATGAGCGTATTTGGAAAAGTTTTATCCAATAGTCGCCACGTCTTGATACGCCCGTTGGCAGATTCCACAACCCATCTGATCTGTAAAACATAGATTTATAAAATGTATTATTTCAAATTATCGTATCAACTTAATTTTGAAGTGTTACCGGTAGTTACGGAAAACATTGCTAATACACGGTCGTTTCTTATCAATCCTTTTAACATTTATTTATATTACATGTACCTATTTCTTTATCAATTCAAGTTTCTTACGAATTATTTGAACAGATGTCTGTGTTTGACAAATTAAAATTAACTTACTTTAGTCACTAATCTTGAGCAATTCGCATCCCCGGTTGACAGCTGTTTTTGCCCTCGCTCCAAAAAAGAGGGCATCTCCATCTAAGACCGAGATCTTGGAGAACCTCACCCGAGTCCCTGAACCCTCTGTCCACTACCAAAATATCTTGATCCTGTAATAACCATTCTTTGATTTCTTCTGAGTTAGTTCTTATCATATGATTTAAGATTTTTGCGTCACTGTTTTTTGAGTCAGCAAGGTATGGCCCAAGACCAGATATGATATACCCTGTGGTAGACACAACTAACATAGGCTTTACCAAGGGTCTATGTTTGTGAAGACTGAATGATCTTCTAGAAAACGAAGTTTCCACTCTTTTGAACATATATGTACGTTCCGTCTAAGACAAGGATAGCGGGATTGTCTGTCACATTCCTGGAAAACAATTCCTTGGCTAAAGGACGGGTGTGATGCTGTATGACTGCCTCCCGTGTTATATGTGAGAAAAACCAAGGTACTTTGGAACAAAGCATTCCTTCAAAGCTTTAGTAGCAGATTCTCACCTAAAATTGAAAACAGATATAAGATTGAGTACAAATATCTGATTATATTTAAAAAAAAAAAAAAAAAAAAAAAAGGGTTCCCATGTATGCAGTTCAATATTATTATATATGAACATTATGTTAATACCTAGTATTTCTTCATCGCAAATAATGTTGACAAAAGTCCATTGCTAAATCACAGCGAAGTTTTGTGAGTAAAATTGCAACGCAAGTCCTTATGCTTCTAGACTACGATGAGCGCAATTCGCTGTTTTCAAGATAGGTCATGAGGTCATCGAACTCTGTCTTTGATGTGCCTGTTAGTACCATGTAATCAATGTCTTGAAGAGACTGCGGATTGTCAAAATCAAGGCGCTGCTTAGAACTTTCTAACACGAGCTGCCGACAACTCTCAAGAGATTTATTAGAGATGCACCATTTATGTCAACAGTTTCAGAAAAGGGGGTTATTTTCTGCATTGCATCTTCTGTAAACTGGTCATCTTGGACAGGGCTACATCGCACTCCTGTTCGGAAAAAAAGTCCTCTCCTGATGAAAACACCCAAGCTAGGTTTTAAAGCTGCCACAATAAGTTTTGGGCCTGGTCTTTTGCAAATAAAGCAGTAAGCATGGCTCCTACTTGTTGGTAAGTCAAGTGTGATAGATGGGGGGTCATCTGTTTTCAAGTGTTTAGATGAAGGTTCCAGTATCTCGTTTGCATCTACTTGGGACCGTTTTAATTTCTTTTTAACATCGGGCTCGATGCTATATGATGTTCTAGAAGCTTCCGTCAATGTTAAGATCGGTGAATGACGAAAATAATTTGTATATTTCCCTTTTTAATCGGTTATTACAACATATTTCTTTTATATCATTTAAATCAAGTTTTGATTGAATAATTCAGTGATGACGTTTTATGAAATAAATAAACGATTGCTTGTTGTCAGTTTCATTAAGTATGGTTGTGCCCCCCCCCCCTTTTCAAAATGAAATTGCTTCCAACGGCCCTGTTTTACGGTACGTTTCGTTTATAGGTCGCACAGATTTAACGTGCATAAGAGGTCGCAGCACCCCCTTTCGTCCTGATTTGCTAAGAAAGTTTCATCCGGATTACTCATTCTAACTTTCCTAATTTAACATTTTTATTAACTTACTCTTACTTTCTAAGTCAAATTTTCGTATTTTTACACATTTTTTTAACTGAAATAAAAGTGGGTGTATATACTGAAATAAGATTTTAAATGTTAATTCTAAAAGAATCAAAATTAGAAAGTCTGTAAAAATGTCAAAATAAAATGAAAAATTGAATTGGAAAAACAAGAAGTTAGAACTTAGATAATAAATTAATGAAATATTAAAATAAAACTGGAAAATCAATAAATGAAAATTAAAATAAGAATACTAAAAGAGAACTGTGCCACGAAAATCCCTCCATAAACACCAGTTAAATCATCATAGCTAACATTCAATGTGTGTGTTTTTTTTAACCATATGAAAAAAGCTGTACACTGATAAATGTATACTTGACGGATTTTTTAATGTGTTAATAACCATTTTATTGTGCGCATTTCACCCTTTAACATAGTAAACTGACTCTTTATTATACTGAACACACCATTTATTTTGTATTTTTCACCCTTTAAGAAAGATTGGTGACCATTTAACATACTAAACCGACCCTTTATTATATAGAACGCACCATGTATTATGTGCCTTTCACCCTTTAACAAGGAGCGGTGACCATTTAACATAATGAACCGACCCTTTATTATATAGAACGCGCCATGTATTATGTGCCTTTCACCCTTTAACAAGGAGCGGTGACCATTTAACATACTGAACCGACCCTTCATTGAATAGGACGCACCATGTATTATGTGCCTTTCACCCTTTAACAAGGAGTGGTGACCATTAAACATAATGAACCGACCCTTTATTATATTGAACGCACCATGTATTATGTGCCTTACACCCAATAACAAGTCGGGGTGACCATTTAAGGTCAAGATCTAGTAAATGAAGGGTGCCTACAAATTTCTCAAATTTGAGAAATAAAGTCCTTTAATGGTGCTTTATAACTTTAGCTTGGTCAAATACGGTGTTTCGGGGCATAATTTGTAGATGAACAAGACGAAAAATCATATTTTAAATTGTCATTTTCAATGGAAAATTAAGAAAACTAGTCATGAATACGGGAGTTTTTTTCCATATCAGACAAAGAAATACATCCAGATTGCCTACAGTCTCTCAGAAAACGGTAATTTGTATGTTCTTGGCCTCTTCTTTAAAATAATATCAAATTGAATATAGGTATCGGGA
Source organism: Saccostrea echinata (assembly GCF_033153115.1). Taxonomy (NCBI): domain Eukaryota; kingdom Metazoa; phylum Mollusca; class Bivalvia; order Ostreida; family Ostreidae; genus Saccostrea; species Saccostrea echinata. Next base: position 34,772,409 of record NW_026889803.1, read on the forward strand.
TTACTTTTCACTTGATTTCAAACTGAATTCCAGGAAAGTACTTTATTTTCTACAAAATTCTACTAGAGCCGTAAAGTACGGGAAAAAGAAAGTTAAAATTGATTATGACGTCATTATGGATCTAGCACCAAAAAGTTAGTCTGAAGTCATTTACTAGATCTTGACCTTTACATGGTTAAATAGCCATTTATTATTGCACTGAACGTACCATTTATGTACCTTTCACCCTATAACAAGGACCGGTGACCATTTAACATACTAAACCGACCCTTTATTATATTGAGCACACCTTTCACCGTATAACAAGTAGCGGTGATCATTTAACATAATGAACCGACCCTTTATTATATAAAACGCCCCATGATTGTGCGCCGTTCACCCTTTAACAAAGAGTGGTGACCATTTAATATATTAAATCAACCCTTTATTATAGAGAACACACCATTTTATATGATGTACCATACCGTAAGACAGCTATGGCGTTCCATAAAATTATGTATCTTAGTGCCAAGTTTATTAAGTAATATTCTGCGTGCCAAGTTAGTAAGTAATATTCTTTTGAATTTATCGATCTTGTTAGAGGGTTGTTAAACCCTAATATTGTTTATATCAATAACAAAAAGAGCTCCGTAATATTCAGGCGCGGATCCAGTCAAAAAAAAAAATTCTCAAAAAATTTCTGGACCAGCAGTAAAAAAAAAAAAAACTAAATTCCCTTCCCAAACGTTTTAAACCCAGAAAATTACTTGACAAGCATTAAAAACACACACACACACATTCCATTTCCAAATCTATTTCGTAGTAGTGATGGTGGGGTCCACATTTTCTAGGGGGGTCCAAAGTCATTTTTTACTTGCTTCAGTATATACTTTTTATAACTCTGCAAATCCCCCCCCCCCCCCGAGATCCGCGCATGATATTTCACTACGTTGAAACCAGTTTTCCTATGACTTATAATTTTTTTATTTTTTTTCTATTGTCTATTATACAAAACTTTATTCGGGTAAAAAAAAAAGAAAGAAGCATAAGCATTTGCAACTTCACTGGAACCACAAATCTGATTTATATCGATATGCGTTTTGTTTAAAAGAAATAACTCTTTTTCCAAGTTGTTGTTTATAAAGTAATTCTAAATAACGCTGTTCATAGAGCACAGTACGCAATCCACAAATTCTTATCTGCAACATTTTATGTTTATGAGAGCCGAAATTCCTAGTATATCATCTAAGATATCAATGTGAATTTTCCAATAAATCTTTCACAATTACATCACAATCGTTTGCATTTATACACTATTGAGGCCGTTTTGAAACTTTAGTTACTAGAGATTGATAAAGTGTATGTAAAGTTTAAGGTTAGCGTATTTGTTTTAATCAGTTCTGATTTGGCCCTGGTAATTTTTTAGCATTTCGCCTTCTGATTAGTTCACATGAATTCAACTGAATGATAAATGTGAAAAAAAATTGAAGAACATACTGATGTATTTGCCAACACCGAGAGAAATATACTTCAGTGTTCAAAAGTCTTAATCACGAAGTTTAAATTATATAAATTAAGCGTGTTTGAAAGCGCGTGTTTGACACTCATCATACGATGAAAGTTTGGCGCCAACAGAATGCATGAGAAGGTAAATGCAACAAAGTAAGTCATCTTCATAAAGATTTCTGAAAGGAAGGGGGTGGCATATTTTGGAAATAAATACCTGGGCTTTAAATTACAAAAGAACTTGCGAGTAAGACAAAAAATTCATCTGAGTGTAAAAGCTTACAAAATTAATATTTCTGATAAAAATTACACGGCTAGGAATATCGGTTAAAACTCTCAAAAATGATTGAAATCATTCTCAATCTAATGTAAAGAAGAAAATTTTTCTCTACATTACATCATGGTCTTAGTCGTACATGTAAGTGTTTTGGTAAAACGAGGCCCTGTCCTTAAAAATGCTGAAAATGAATAATCTATCCTCAACTGGGAAGAAAATAAATAATCTGACCTTGATTGGTGGTTTTTCCCTCCCTTCCCCCAAAAAGATATTATAAATGTGGGTCCCTCCTCCGCCATGAAATAAATTTTGTAGATTAGGTAACTTAACACCCTCAGCGAGTTTTTGAGTTTGGGCAGATAAACTTTCTTCAAAATGAATCAAGTCACTATATTTCTTTTTTGAAGAGGAGGGGGGTGGTATAGTTCAGTACTAAAAAGTTTATTACATATGTATTAAGTGGTACCACCCTAACCCTATCTGATGATTTGAACAAAATTACTTCCATATTAATATGACTAATCATGACTTTGCTGTTCTTGAGAAGATTTCTAAAGTTGTTTTCCTATATATGTATAATTGAGATTGCCCCACCCTAACCAGAAGGGTCCCGAATTAAACAAATTTGAATCTACATTACATGAGGATGCTTCTGTATTAATATTACTAATCTTAATCATGGCTTTGCTGTTCTTGAGAAGATGATTTATTAACATATTTTCCATACATTCCTATGTACAACTTTGATCCCCTCTTGTGGCCCCATCCTACCCTCATGTGTCATCTTTTGAATCTGCATTACATGAGGGTGCTTCTGTATTAATAACACTAATCATGGCCTTGCTGGTCATCAGGAAATGATCTTTAAAGATATTTTCCTATATATTCCTATGTATAATTTTGAATCACTGTTGTGGTCCCACCCTACTCCCTGGGATCATGATTTTAACAAACTTGAATCTACACTTAGACTACCTGAGGATGCTTCTATATTAATATTACTAGATGAAATCCCGCGCAAGCGCGGGGAATTGAATTTATACTACTACCGACAGAAAATATATTGTAGTTTCTACTGACAGCCTACAGGCTTATAGCAGGAAGAAATACTTTGTTCAAAATCCTGCATGAAGTAGATGTACGTTTCGAACCCAACCCAACCCCCAACCCCCCCATTTGTGAAAATTTGAAGAAAAAAAAAACAATTCCATTAATTGACGTTTATTGTGAAAACCTGTTACACTATGTAATGGAAATTGAACTTCAGATGCTCTTATTTCATTTCCCTCAAGGATAAAAGCAGCGAATATGCACATTTTACTGATAAATTGATTTTTTTTTGGGGGGGGGTGTAAAAATTCACTGGTACTTTGGTCTTGCTTTATAAATATATATGTACCTTGTCGATAAGTAAAAAATGTACTTGACTTTTTTTTTTTACATACATGTAACAAAAAGGTACATACGTATTTATAAACCAAGACTCAAGTACCTGTGTAAAAATTAGCTTTTAACGCCCTATGAATAGGCCGAGTATTTGATACAAAGGACTGTATTCAGAAAAATAACTGAAATGTAATTAAAGCACAAAATTTTACAGCTTTGATTATATTTGAACAATACCTTACTCATTAATTTTCTCTTTTCATGTAAGCAAGTTTATTACAAAGTACAAATTGTACTTCGGGTTCGTTGCCACGATGCTCTCAGTGAGGATTTTACCGATAAATTTTTAGGAAAACCTACTACGTATATGTAATAGTCTTTCAATGTATAAATATATTCAAAACTTAGAGTGTTAGCAATATTTTACCATTATTTCAATGACCATTCACACAAAAGCTTTTTTTTATGTTAATGTAGCATAATAGCCTCGTTTGTTTTTTTTTTAAACATCGGGCTCGATGCTATATGATGTTCTAGAGGCTTCTGTCAATATTAAGATCGGGGAATGACGAAAATAATTTGCACCTTTCCCTTTTTAATCGGGTATCACAACTTATTTCTTTTATATAATTTAAATCAAGTTTTGATTGAATAATTCAGTGATGACGTTTTATGAAATAAATAAACGATTGGTTGTTGTCAGTGTCTTTAAAAATTGCCAGTAACTTAGATCCGCCAACCGGAAACGCCACCGTACTCATGTTTTTGCTATTTCATGGCTGTTTATAGAAAATGAGGGTAGACTTTTAATTTATTGTACGATACTAACTATGCGAGTGAAATCTAAATATAGTTTACGGACATCATCTTGTATCTAGTTTATTCTTAGAGGAGTAAGTAAGAACTCTGGTGCACCCGTTTCGGAGTTTATTTGCAAAATTTATTAATTTATAAGTATAGATTTATCATGAATTTGCTGTTTTTGAAGAGATCTTCTATATGTTCTGTGTACAATTTTGAGCCCCTGTTGTGTCCCCATCCTACCCCCGGGGGTCGTGATTTGAATCTACACTATGTAATGAAGCTTCCGCGTAATTTTTAACTTTTCTGACTCAGTGGTTTTTGAAAAGAAGATTTTTGAAAGATGCCATTCAATTTTCACTAATCTTTAATTTCTGTCATTCCAGTGAATATTCCTTATTTATACATTTCCAAAAATAGTTGAAGGTTATTATTCGCATGTTGATTCTCATGTGAAAGTATGGAGTATTCAAGAGTCCGACCTTGAAAATAACTCTAAAATTCAATGGGAGATGCGGAACTTAAAAAATGAAGATTAACTAATTGGTCCAACGTGTTTGATGCACGATTTTCCCGACTACACGTACTTTAAAATTCTAGAACAGGTGAAGACTTTCGGAGACAAAGAGCGCCAACCTTCCTCTTTTTTTTTCTTTTTGTAAATGAAAAGGCAAAAGGTATACAAAGTCTTGTCTCAGAATGGGGGTTGCTGTTTAAAGTGTTGTTTACTTGGTAATAAACGAGCCCCAGACAAACGTTACATTAGAACCGTATGTTATTATAGTGAAAAACAACATCTTGGAATCGACGAACTCCTAAATCCAATAGATGATAGATCGACGTCTTTGTGAGAAGTGGAAACTTCAGACTTATGTAATGCTCTCAGAGAGAAAAATGAGGAGAGGTAAATAGGCAGTAACAAATATTTATAAATGGATGCAAGTTTTTTAGTTTTATTGTTTCTCAATTTCTTACTGAAGCAGGTTCAAACAATCCCCATTTATGAAAGTGTATTCCGAAGCACATGCAGCGCCAGGAAGGCGTCAATATACATGTATGTAATTAGCCTAAGGATAATTATCAAAATAACAACTTGTTAATGATTGACCGTTTTCTTTTCTCTTTTTTCCTTACTTTCGAATAAATATATCCAGTAATAATACTCTTTATCATTTAAAACAAGTTAATAAGTGTTTGTCTCTAATTTTGGCATAAAAAAAGATTTGAACAATGTGTATTTTTTTTTTCATGAATACTGAAATAAATGAATGAAAAGAATGTCCTGGAACTTGGAGGGAAAGTCATTATTTTAAGAAATCGACATTTTAACCCCCCCCCCCAAAAAAAAAACCCCACTATTTTGGCTGTCAATGATGAATACTTCTCATATTACACAGAATTTGTACTAATTCTCCAAGATAATGAATTACCTTATTACATTAAAGATAAGACGCAATGAACCAAAGGGATATTACTCAACTGATCGACTTGGAATCCAGTGCACCAGATTCTGGTTTATTTCTTAAGGTATTCAATGTATAACAAGCAATGTTGAAGAATGAAACAGTACTATATATTTTCTTATCTTTAGTGTTAGGAGGCTTTAATTCCAAAGTTACATAAAGTTTTAACCATACATATTTGAAAAACGTAGGATTTTCAATTCATACCTCTGCTGTTGGAAACGAAGGAGGCGTTATACCATAGGAAGAATTTTGTAACTTAATTTCTCTTTCAGACTGTAATTTTACTTTAGATGAACATGAATAACATAGATGATTACTAATAAAAGCTATTAATTTTTAAACGTTGCTATAAACTCGTAAAATTTCCAGTGTAACAACCTCACTCAGTGTTAAGTGTGCATTTCTTATAAATACATAGATATTTATTTTTTTTTAATTAAAAATAAAAAGAATGGGCTAAAAATTTCTTTGATAGAAATTGACTTTTATCAATAATATACAAAAATAAAATGCATAAAATATTTTTACCATGTTATTTTGGAATTATTAAACATTTATAACCCCTACCCCCTCTTTTAACACTCAGTAAGCTGATACACAAATATTACCTTGTATTCTCATCACCATTACTATTATTATGCCATGCTTATATATTGATAAGATTATAACTCAACATGAATAAATTAGCCGCATGACAATTTGAGCAATGTCCTTGACCTTTTAACTTTGAAAAAAAACGTACACTTTATACATGAACAATTTTGGGAGAATAGAAATTTATAATCTTATCTGTATGGTAGCTGAAAAAAAATTATATTTTGTTACTCATATGTAAATAGTAATGCAAAAATCATGAAAATGTGATCAATTAAATATATTCATTATGATATCCCATACCCCATCTAATATTTTTTCCTAGAAAATGAATACATAGAAAAATTTTTATTTAAAAAATGCTTACCTCAAAATGTGTGTTCCCTACCTTAAAAAAAAAATAATAGTAGAAATAATTTAGTCATAAACCTTTTATTCCCCCCTCATATTTTAAATTTTTCTGTTATGTTTATTTTATGAACCTTAAATTCAGAGAGAACGTTTTCACATTTGGATTACAACCTAAGTATTATATAGTTATTCAACACGAAACATCGTTTCTGCCCATGGTTTCACACAGAAAATAATTTTTACTTTCATTTCAGCGAAAACTTGGGAATCGTTTTGAATTGCAGGGAATTTTGTAAACCTATAATTCATTTTTTCATGCAAAAGTACCAACCTGTAATCGCGGTCTTGTATAAAGTGAATTGAAGATGCCAATTTCTTCAAGTTTCTTCACTGTTAACTGAAAACGAGCAAAAATGACACAAACTGCAAAAATAATGTTGATAATTATGCAGTTAAAAGAAAAAAACTTATCCCCTACCTCAATTTTTACACATCGAAAGATCCGTACTTGTTTTAGATCTTGGAAAACCCCAGGTATGTACAATGTATTGACTTTGATTGATTGTTGTTTTAGGTCCCGTTTGAGAATTTTCCACTCATATAGAGACGTCACCATATACCGGTGAAGGGCTTTAAATATAGACCTTTCCTTACTCGGCACTCAGGACCATTGAGCAGTGAGGGTTCTTTATCGTGCCAACACCTACCGTGACACGTTTTAAGGTCTCATCCGAAGGACCCACATCTTTCACTTCAAAGTGTCGAGCGCTTGGCGAAGGAACAGTTGCTACGTACCTATTTTTTATCGACTTAGGTCAGTCGCGGCCTTGATTCGAACACACAACCTTCCTATCATGAAGAGAGCGCTCTACCGACTGAGCTACCGTGACGGTCAGTATTTACTTTGAAAAAATGTTTTGACAGCATTTTGCCTAACAAAACAACCGTAACATGTTTTCCTATAAATATAACATTTGTTCTCTCCTCTGTTCAGTTTTTTTCCTCTGCTCTGATGACATATATAATGCCAGCGTCTATAAAGCCGTGTTGACAAAGCATCATGGTCTATAACTCTTAAGACTTGGAGAGTGTTACGAAAAGTGTTGATGTTAAACACTTGACTAATTTTTCTTTTATAACGGGACAACTTCCACATTTTCTCTGTTTGCTGAGAACATCGTATAAGTTTCTCTAGTAATTTTTAATTCTAAGGGTCACCCAATCTTTCTTTGAACTTTCATTTGTTTTTATTCTGAACTATATAGGAGTAGCGATGCTCTCTCCTAACCAAAATATTTTCTATATTTGTCTATAATGTATATTAAATTACTTTATAAAAACACAAAAACCAAAAGCAAATACTATTAATTGCTTACTAATCAAGAGAAAAATATTTTTTAAACATTTGTAGAGAACAAACTGGCTTTAGTTTTAAAACGTCAAGGGACTCATAATTTACGTACTAAAATACAAAAACATGTCTATATTTATACATTCTAATTCCAGACATGCAATAAAGGTCGAGAAAATCATTTGGAATAAATAATCATGTACTTTGATTTAATTTGCAATAAAATGATTTAAAATTATCTTCCTACTTATTTTAATCTGTAAACGTGGCGTAGAACGTGAACTTCAATTTTTCAAATTGCTATCGCTCATTAAACGAAATCACGTTGGAATTCCATATCTAGGGAATATTCAACTGCTTTTTAAAAAATATTCTGTGCAGAAATAAAAAAGTGATGAACAATTGTTACACATCAGAATGACAATATATATTTTGGAAAACTTTAACGGAATTTAAGTTCTGTTGTAGAAAATAAACTTCTCATTCTATTCGCCAAACGCCCGTCACTAGAAGTAAAAGTCACGGTTCTTTCGGATGAGACCTTAACAACCGAGGTCACGGTAGGCGTTGGTAGGATAAAGAACCCTCACTGCTCGATGGTCCTGAGTGCCGAGTGTAGGTCTAAATTTGAAGCCCTTTACCGGCATACAATGACATCTCTATATGAGTAAAAAAAACGAATGGGACGTAAAACAACATGCAATCAATCGTGTCTTTATCTTACCCTTCATGCCGGTGATCGTTGTCCACAAATGTACGAGGGTTGATATAAAAGTAATATCACAACTGCTATAAAATCTTAAATAATCAAAAGTTTTCAACAGAACTTTACATGCTAATACCTCTATCTATTTTGACTTTTGTCCCAAAATTTAATTCAGATATAAACAATAGTTTTAAAAATATTAAAGTAAACACAACTTCGGGTCTCGTCTGTCGCCTCACAGCAAGAATGTACAGACGTCGTTAAGATGTTTGTCTCGAAAACTAACTTTGAATGTGATGGAACGTGCAAAAAGGAATGAATTTAGAAATATTTGCACAAAATTCAAATAATTTTGATACTACAACCCAAAACAAGACGTTTTATAGCACAAAGGTAGTAAAGCTTATTGAAAAGAAGCATGTGAGAGGTTAAAAAGATATGTGAATGAACTGATTGATTGACTGTATGTTAATTGTTTTACGTCCAGTTCGACAATTTTTTTCACTCATATAAATACTTCACCATAAACCGGTGAAGGGCTTCATATTTACACCTTTACTCGGCACTCAGGGCCATTGAGCAGTGAGGATTCTTTATCGTGCCAACGCCTACCGTGACACAAGGCCTCGATTTTAAGGTCTCATCCTGAAGGACCCGCAACTTTCACTTTTAAAGTGCCGAGCGCTTGGCGAAGGAACAGTTGCTACCTATTTTTTTATCGACTTAGGTCAGTCGCGGCCGCAATTCGAACACAAGACCTACCGATCACGGAGTGAGGGCTCTACCAACTGAGCTATCTTGACGGTTGTGGATGAAATAATAATGAGTGCCGAAAAGTAACATCATAATGATGTCGGTGACATTCTTGCCATGCGGCGATAGGCAGTAACTAACGTTGTGTTTATCTTTAAGTTAATATTTCAAAAAGTTTATATAATCGAATGGAATTTTAAGGCAAAGTTCAAACTGGACAGGGGTATCACTAAGTAAAATTTTGGTGAAAACTTTTGATTAAAGATTTTATAGCAGTTGTGACATTACTTTTAGAACAACCCTCGTATACATTCTCTCTGCGCTTCTCTCTCTTTCCCTCCGCGCCTGTTTGAAAAATATACCTGTCTCTTAAATGAGTTTTGTCTTTGATGGAAAAGCTATATTTTTTTAAGGTATATGATAATAGATAGATATCTGGGCTGCGAGTCAATTTTTGTTGGTTGGTCATCGCATGTTCATGTAATGCTACATCTGAAAAAAAAAATCATGAATATATAACACTGTAATGATAATGACGAGATCACCCGTAGGTATCCGATGATGCATGGAATTAAGAAATTTTTGAAAAGTGGGTCCTTCCAGAACAATAAGGCTGCACCTATTTTAAAAATACATCATGCTAGAATAATTGTGATCAAATTGTGGTCAGGAAATTGCCTGGGTGTGTGGGAGGGATGGACAATGCCTGGTCATTGCTGCATTATTTGAAGATGGTTTAATATCTTGAAAATGGATGAAAGTTCCAATCCTAAGCTATGCATATTCTTCCTGCTCATGTTAAGATGCACAGAGTGGTTGGACAAGTGTCACAGGGATTATCCCGACACCCTTACAATATACTTTTATAATTAGTCAAACACCTAATTGAGATCCTCACCTTTAAACCATACAGTTTCTTGTTGCTTATTTCAAAGTACATGAAATGGATGGTTAGTTAAACCCCCCTGGGTAATACTCACCTCTTGTTTTATTATTGGTCATAACATCTTTAAAATTGTCGAAACTCTGCAAATTATTGCTGCCCATGTCAAAATACATTGACTATTACATTAGGGAGGTGCCCAGGGGTCATCCTCACCCCTCATTTAATGATTGATCATATATCTTCCTTATTGCATATCTACAAGACACCACCAGTCATCTTCCTAAAGATAAAATGGCTACTGCGTAAAATGTTAGAAGTTAATGTAAAATAAATAAAATGTTTTCGAACCCCATTTGGCCACTAAGGTAAAAGTGAAAATTCCGAAACTTTATTGTACATCTACAGGATACCATAATCATCTTCAAAACAATGAAATGGCTGATGCATAAAATGTTAGAGGAGTTCTGGGAACCAGGAATTTTGTAAAATAAAAGTCTTTTTTCGACCCCATTTGGCTCCTTAGGTGAAAATAATATTTTGAAACCTTATTCAATAATGTACATCTAAAGATCACCAACAATTATCTTCCAACTAATAATTTGGCTACTGCGTAAAATCTTAGAGGAGTACTTGAACCAGGTTTTTCTGTAGAAAAATTTTGGACCCAAAATCGACTTCCAGGATGAAATTGAAAATTCCGAAAACCTTGTTGCACATTTTCATGACACCACCAATCATCTCCAAAAAGTAGCTGCAGATCTGTAGCTCGCTGGTCTGAAAAATTGGAATGGACGACGAGAGAGCTACGATGCCATCAATTGAAAAAAAAAACGTATATTTATTGCGCACATAAAGGGCGCTGTGTCTCGATTTATTTCTCCATATTTCTAAGAATATTACTAACAACATGTTCCTAACATATTCTTTACTACGTACTTACAAACAAAACCGTTTGTACAAGTCAAGCACGAAGCGTGATGGACCGAATTATCTCGCCACCCAAAATGGCAGTATAACATTGACGGAATTGCCGATGGTTAATTTCATGCCCAGAAGCTATTAACAACAGTTTTGGGAATGTTTTGTTGTGGAAGTGGTAAATGAATGTGTTAGGAAGACACGGTTAGTAATATTTTGAGACGCCAGCTTACATGAGTGCAATAAATATACATAATAAAATATGGAGATAACGAACAGTATTCAAACTCAAAGTCCATTAAAACAATACAAATCGGGAGCAGAGCAAACACGGTCCTCTAAAAACACCAGAGGTGGAATCAAGTGCCATGGAGTGAGCATCCCCTGCCGACCGGTCACCCGCCGTGTGCTTCTTGTTATGATCGGGAAATAACGGAAAAAAGTGTGTAAAGGATGGCCAAACAATTAGTGTGAAAAACGTCAGTCAGCATATGACATAATGATAGATACTTCTTTCAAGGGGTGCCACCGGAGCTCTCTGGTCGCCCATCCCCAATTTTTCAGATCAGCGAGTTACAGATCAGTAGCTACTTCCAAAAGATGATTTGGCTACCTGCGTAAAATGTTAGAAGAATTCTGGAAACCAGGTTTTCACAACAAATCTTTTTTCGACCCCCTTTTGGTTTCTAGGATGAATATAAAAACTCTGAAATCATATTGCACGTCTACAGGACACCATATTTCCAAAGATGAATTGGGAATATGAGGAAGAAGAAAGTGGACCAGACGGACCAGGATAATTGACTGATTAATTGATTGCATGTTTGTTTAACGTTCCATTCGAAATTTTTCTCTCAAATAGAGACGTCATCGCATGCCAGTGAATAGCTTTAAAATTTTGCTTCGGCATTCGGGGTTGTTTATCGTGCAAACGCCTGCCGTGACACGGGACCTCGGTTATTCAGGCCATCCGAACCCGTGACTTCCGCTTTTTATTTCGGGCGTTTGGAACCCGGGCCTCGAGCTCCCGATCACGAAGCAAATTGATACTTTCTTTAGAAAGTTTGGGTAAAAAAAATATGTTAGGAAATAGGAAACAAGAGGACCATGGGCCACAACGCTCACCCGAGTCAATATGGCCTTCATCAGATTTTTTTCTGCTATATATTTCTATGTAAAACTTTGATCCCCTGTTGTAGCCCCACCATATGCCCCAGGTGTCATAATTTGAAGAAACTTGAATCTTAACTATCTGAAGATGATTCCATATTTATATGATTAACCATGGCTTTGGTGTTCTTGAGAAGATGTGACCCAATCCTACCCTTTGGGGTTATTATTTGAACAGATTTACTCTACACTATCGGAGGATGCTTCCTTATCAATATGGCTAATAATGGCTTGCGGTTCTTGAGATGAAGATTTTAAAAGATTTTTTCCCTATATATTCCTATGTAAAACTTTGATCATCCCTTGTGGCCCGACCCTTCACCCAGGGTCATGATTTGAACAAACTTGAATCTACACTACTTGTGGATGTTCCCTAAATCAAAGCATACATGACTAATTATGGCTTAACTGTTTTTAGAAGATTTTTTCCCTATACTCCTATGTAAAACTTTGATCCCCCTTGTGGCCCCACCCTACTCCCTGGGATCATGATTTGAACGAATCTACACTTCCTGTGGATGTTTCCCATATCAATGACTAATCATGGTTTTACTGTTTTTAGAAGATTTTAAAAGAGTTTGATCCCCTATTCTGACCTTACCCTATCCCCGGGGGTCATGATTTGAACAAACTTAAATATTCACTATCTGAGGATTCTTTCATATCAATATGACTCAACATGGCTTTGTTGTTCTGTAGAAGATTTTTAAAAGATTTTTTTTTCTTTATATATTCCTTGTAAAACTTTGATCCTCTATTGTGGCCCAACCCTAGCCCTGGGGTCATGATTTGAACGAAATTGAATCTACAATATGCAATGAAGGTTACACTTAAGTTTAAAACTTTTCTGGCTCACTTGAGAAGATTTTTAAAACATGCCACCAAATTTTCACTAATTCTTAATTATCTCCCCTTGAAAAAGAGTGTATGACCCTTCAGTTGAACAAACCTGAATCCCCTTTACCCAAAGATGCTTTGTGCAAAGTTTAGTCGAAATTGGCCCAGTAATTCTTAAGAAGAAGTCGAAAATGTAAAAAGTTTACAGACGGATGGACGGACAGACGGACGCCGGACAAAATGTGATCAGAAAAGCGAACTTGAGCTACATGTAAGTGGGCTAACTACGGTAGATTCAAAGGATAAATTACACCCGAACATATATTTATCATAAAATAGTACATTCAAAGTGAAAGGTTAATCCTTTATTCACATCATTAAATGTAATTTTCGCTCTTACTATCATGGACGAATAGACGCACTATCTCACTTAACAGAGAAGCAAACAAATATCCCCTGTGACGAAATAACCGAGGAAGACAAATAAATATATATTTATACTACAACAACAGCCAATTATTTAAATTATCATAAACTTTGACATTTTGTTTTACGTGGAAAACCTCTGCCCACATACTTTGACAAAATGTTAAAGGAACCTTCTTGTACAAAGCATGCAAATTCCACCAATCACTTTATATCATGCAACTCACTTTCTATTTTTAAAATCAAATAATTCGCTTAATAGTCACGTTTTAATGCTTTCCTTCTCTCCTTTGGGAGTTTTTTTTCTATTTACAAGAGGTTATAGAATTATTTCTTATAATCCCGAATAGCATGCGAACACAAATTTTTAAAAACCGATTATAGAAAGAATTTTCTTATTACCTCGTATTGCATCAAGAATGTGATATAAAATAGTAATTATTAAAAAAAAATTTAGCAGAAAGCAGTTTAATTCCAGAAATTCCAAGAGACAAGATGAATGGTCCCTTGGACAATGCTTCTCTATTTTTTGGATTTCTTGTACTGTGACCTTATGCCCATACTGTAAAGATATTAGCTTAATGATGTTTGTAAACGTTCATGCAACGAATATTTCTAACAGTAAATAAAGTGTTGGCATCTCAAGGTGGCATTCTTGCACCCATGAAATTAATTTTGTCTGAAATGTTTAAACAAATCATACGTCTTTCAAATGTCACTTTTCTGAGGCTCCTTTGCAAGATTTTTGTTAAGTTATATTCTATTATTATAATTGTTCATTTCATCTAGCAATTTAGAATTTAACAGAACAATATAATTCACACTGCAGGCGCCCTGTAGTGACCAGTCTGTCTATTCCGACGTCAAACTTCATTGATTGAGTGCCCGTGGGTAAAGGGTTGGTGCACAGAGACCTTGAACTAATCTTCTAATTCGAACTTCAAGGCCATAAATTATCTCTGTGTCAATTTTTTGTTTTCTCCCCGTTTATCTCATTTGGCTCAATTTTCACTCGTACAGTGTCCGAGGGTAAAGGATATATGGCGACCTTATTTCATTTGTGTAAAATTCTTGGATTAAGTATATTAAATTTTCTCTCTTCTTAGCGCAATTCGAGTCAAACTGCCTGTGGGTAATGAGTGCGCAGTGACACCTGGGACCAAGTTTGCAGATCAGATATCAAGGTCAACACAAACCTCGTCATTACGTTTTCATCTCTTGGCTTGAGCTTTAAAGTGTAAATTAAAGCACACCTTTTGTATAAAATCTTTGTGTGAGCATATTTTCTCTCCCCTTTGGGAGACCCAAAGAGTAAAGTTTGTACCATGACCTTGAACTACATGTATGTATTTGTCAAAGGTTAAGGGGAAAAAGTCGGAATTAAAGATTAAAGAAAAACTTTGTGTAAACACCTTTTCCAGAGTATATATTTTCTGCCCATGTGGCAAATAAATTACACACACGCAAAAGTCAAAGTTGAAGATTTCTTAAAAAAAAATATGGTCCTCTCCAAATAGTCACTTATAGCTGCCATCGCGACGCAATGGTCAGAGCGTTTGCTGTAGAGTAAGAAGTAATCCTAACGTCGTGTGTTCGAATCCCATGCAGGACGTGACGATCGGTCCTTCGGATGACACCATATAAACCGATGTCCCGTGTGTCGCAGTAAGTGCTGGCACGAAAAAAGGCGTAAGTGCCGACTACAGGTCTAAATTTGAAGCCCTCCACCGTAGAGAAATTAAACAAGCAAACAGTCTTTTACAAGTCCCTTTCATCCTAATTGCTTTTACTTGACTAAAAGCGGGGACCTTTTGAGATCGTCACATTTTCATGATATCTAGTTATGTTTATTTTACATTTCCTTTTCACAAACAACCTTTTAATGGCAAACAAAAAAAATACATGTAATTCTAAATTTCATAAAGCTATATTGTGTGTTTTATGCTGACACATCCTAATATACTATTTTTAATAATTAAAATATAATTTTTAGATATGATAAAAAAGCCCCCCCCCCCCATAACTTTAAACTTCGAAAATTGTTTTAAAAAGTTTCTTTCATCAAATAAATTAATCGTAGAAAAAAATAATGCAAAGAAATATGTTAAACAAATGTTTACTTGCCCACTTCAGCTTGAAAAAAAAAAATCTTATGACTATATCACAGTATAAGATTAAACCGAGGTCCCGTGTCGTAGTTGATGCTGGTAAAAAAAAAAATCGTTCTCCTCAATGTCTATATAAAAGTGCCGTTTACATATCTAATTTTGCATTTCAGTTGTGTCCGTGATGCCCCAACACGAGTAAAAGGCTTGTTCCCATTTCGCTTTAACTATAATAATTCCCATTTCACCTGTAGTATTATGGAATTTGCGTAAACATCCAATTTAGTGTAAATTTTGTTTGTATAGCGATATTTCAAAGATTTTAAATTATTTTTTCAGTGTAGGGTATCAGTGACGTTTGTGAAAAAGTGAGAAAAAAAAAACGAACAAAGAAAAAAAAATATAATTGAAACAAGCTTATTCAGAGAATTTATTGTCCCCCGCTTAAGGGAAAAAAGAAGAGGGTGAAAGAGCTGGAAAAAGTATGCATATGAAGAAAAGAAAAAAAAGGTCTAACCTTGAGATATCGTCTGGAAACGAGTGTAACACACAGACAGACGAACGGACGGACAGAAAGATCCAAATTAATATCCCCCACTTTCAGTTAAAGCGGGGGACAAAAATATGAACAAGAGGCCCATGGGCCACATCGCTCACCTGAGCACATTGGCTAGGGGAAAAAAAGCAAAAATCAGTTCAGTATTGAAGTTAACGGGGGAGGGGGGATTTTTAACTACCTAACAATGCTTTCATATCAATATAACAAATGACTGCTGTTCTTGAGCAGAAGATTTTTTCCCATATATTCATTTGTAAAAATTTGATCCCCAATTGTGGCTCCACCCTACCCCTGGGAGCGCTCATTTCAACAAATTTCATTTTATACTACCCAACGATGCTTCCATATCAATTTGACTAATCATGGCTTTTCTGTTCTTGAGAGAAAGATTTTTTCCTATATATTCCTCTGTAAACTTTGATCACCCATTGTGGCCCCACCCTACCCCCTGGGGTCATGATTTGAACAAACTTGAATCTACACTACCTGAGGATGCTTCCATATAAATATGACTAATCATGTCTTTGCTTATCTTGAGAAGAAGATTTTTAAAGTTTTTTTCTATATACTCTTATGAAAAACTTTGACCCCCCCCCCCCATTGTGGCCTCACTCTACCCCCAGGGGTCATGATTTGAACAAGCTTGAATCTACACTACCTGAGGATGCTTCCGTATAAATATGACCAATCATGGCTTTGCTGTTCTTAATAAGATTTTTAAAGATATTTTCCTATATATTTCTATGTAAATCTTTGATCCCCCATTGTGGCCTCACCCTACCCCCGGGGGTCATGATTTGAACAAACTTGGATCTACACTATCTGAGGATGCTTCCATATAAATATGACCAATCATGGCTTTGCTGTTCTTAAAGACCCAATTTTTTTTACTGTACGGTTACCTGAGGAGGGGGAGTGGTATTAGTTGTACTGGTGTTATTTACCTGGAGAGCCCCAATACTGAAGATGTCAAAAATCCCTATACACGCTGCATTACACAGGAAGTCCGGTATTTTGGTAATCAGGGTCATCATTACGCTATTTGTGCATAATTTTGAGTGAAAATATTTAAAATAAATTATGTACTGAAATACATTGTATAAAAGTTGTTGACTTAGCGTTTTCGTCGATATCTTCTGAAGAAGAAAAAAAATTAAAAAGACACATCTTTTTAAAAATCGTAAAATTATAAAGAAAAAGAAAACGGGTGAAAACTACAAAGCAATCATATCAATATTTTAATCGCCAATAAAAGAATTATATTAAAATACTAAGTGTGAATATTGAAATAAAAAGATTCCACGTAAATTGTGTGGACATTTACCACGATCTAAATATTATTTACTTTTCTGGCGAACAATGGTGTTCAAATATTCGCCATTTCCGAGGGTCCGTGTTCTGATGCCCTGTTTACAGATATACATGTAAAAAGAATCTTTCGTAATTCAAGGTGTTAGATACAAGCTACTTTATTTATATTAGTATAAATATCTTTTTTATTTAATCCATTGCATTTTGTTTTAATTTTCATATGGTGGGGGGTGAAGGGTCGATTGTTTCCAATATTACGGCAAATTTCTGTGTACCCAAGTGCAAGGTCGACAAGGGCATTACGTACATTCTTAAAATCAAGGCACAGGTTGAATAAGGGGCTCGGAAGAATTATCGGACTGTGTTGCTACAGAAACCTCTCTCTCCGGATCTCAGTTATTGAAGGAAGAGAGGGCCTGCTTTCCGCTAATTTTCTTCGAAATGTTCTAGTTATCTTGGACGTCATACCGCTAACAAGTACAAAACAGCAGTGGAGACTGAAAAAAAAAAATCACGAAGTCACTGTTTAATTATCTACTCTCAATTATTTTTTAAAAATAAAACATCATCAAATACAACAGCGACATGATTTTTTTAACCAAAGTGTATACAAGCGACCTTTCACGCGGTACATGAAAGCGTTTGACGCGTGACCAGGTAATTGTTTTCAAAACATGCAAACTCAGATGATCAGGTAGCCCACGCAAGTGGCCCGTCAATCAAATCAGAAGCTATTGTTTTTTTAATGATTGAGAGGCGGTATACTATTGATCTTGAATTCGGTAGATTTTGGGGGCGTTTACATAAAATTGGGTGTTTAAGAAGAAGATTTTTAGAAGATATTTTCCTATATATTTCTATGTAAAACTTTGATCCACCATTGTGACCCCACCCTACCCCCGGGGGTCATGATTTGAACAAACTTGAATCTACACCACCTGAGGATGCTTCCATATAAATATGACCAATCATGCCTTTGCTGTTCTTAAGAAAAAGAATTTTAAAGATATTTTCCTATATATTTCTATGTAAAACTTTGATCCCCCATTGTGGCCCAACCCTACCACCGGGAGTCATGATTTGAACAAACTTGAATCTACACTACCTGAGGATGCTTCCATATAAATTTGACCAATCATTGCTTTGCTGTTCTTAAGAAGATTTTACCTGAGGATGCTTTCATATAAATATGACCAATCATGGCTTTGCTGTTCTTAAGAAGAAGATTTTTAAAGATATTTTCATATATATTTCTATGTGAAACTTTGATCCTCCATTGTGGCCCCACCCTACCCCCGGTGGTCATGATTTGAACAAACTTGAATCTACACTACCTGAGGATTTCATCTTTCCTGGCCCAGTGGTTCTGAGAAGAAGATTTTTAAATGATGCCATTATTTTTTCACTAATTCCTAATTATCTCCCCTTGAAAGAGGGCGTGGCCCTTCATTTGAACAAACTTGAATCCCCTTCACTCAAGGATACTTTGTGGCAAGATTGGTTGAATCTGGCCCAGTGGTTCTTGAGAAGAAGATGAAATTGTGAAAAGTTTACAACGACGACAAAGGACAAATTTTGATCAGAAAAGCTCACTTGAGCCTTTGGCTCAGGTGAGCTAAAAAGTGAAGATTTTAGACACTTAACATATAAAATTACACTTGATAATAGGTATATAAACTTAACATTTAAGGTTCATTGATACTCTGATAAGAGAGGTAACTTTAGTTAATAACATTTCTATTATTCCTTTATAATATGCCAAGTTGAAATGTCTTTTTTGTCCAATTTTGCCTCGCAAGCTATGCTAATATAGTATAATTGTTTGTATTTTACTTATAAAATACATTTCTTTTCGAAAATCATAAGAGTTAAAGAAACATTTCATATAAATGAGTTTGTTTATTGTTTAACGTCCTCTTGACCTATACTCGGCACTCAGGGCCATTGAGCAGTGAGGGATCTTTTTCGTGCCAGCACCTACTGCGACACGGGACCTCGGTTTATGCGGTCTCATCCGAAGGAACGGTCTCCACGTCCCACAGTGGGATTTGAACCCGCGACGTAAGGATCAACTCCTTACTCCATGACTCTAGAGCAAACGCTCTAACCACGGCGCCACGCGGGCGACCCATATGAATGAGAAAAGGGGTTTTTTTTAAACTTAATTAACTGCTTAATATTATCTCGGTCAATTTATCCATATTTAATCTAACTTTCACAAATTTCTGGTTTTTTATATGTAAAATGACCGGGGGCTAAATTAATGATAAATATTTACATATATATTATTTTTCATTTTACACCCTAAAAACATGTATTGGTTTTTTTTTAGCTTTATGTAACTTATCAGTAAGACACCTCTCATCAATTTAAATTTTTTTTATCCCCACCCCCTCTAAGAAGGGAGGGCATATTGCTTTGCTGCTATATGTCTGTCTGTCGGTCCACCAACAGTTTCCGTTCATTTTCCTCGCAGAGGTTGCATATACTAAAATAAAATTTGGTAAACAGATTAATCATAAAAAAATATCTAGGTCTAGTTCTGTTTTGGGTGCGATGTGACAGAGTTATGCCCCTTGGGCTTAGAAAAATTCCTATTATTATTTTGGGGGGGGGGGGGGGGGGAGGGGGCATAATGTTTCAAAAACATCTCTTGGTTTATAAAAGAATTGTCATATACTCCCACTTCGCCATATTGTTTTTAAAAAAACTTTTCCTATCAGTATTTCACAAAAAAGACGGAACGGAAACCCAACGAACAAAATATTCTCGATGTAAAGCAAACAAACAACAGACATATTGCGGATCATGTCTATCTTCGTTATTCTATTTTCAAGAAATTTAAAATAAGCACATTATCATATGTAATAGTATCTTTTTTGCTGGTGTTTCATTTCATGTGATTTTTCACATTACTAAGTTTAATATCAACGTTTTTGTAACCTTGGAGCACACTAAATAATACTGTAATGTCAAAAACATCGCGTCACGAGGCTTTCAGAAATACTCTTCCTAAAACATTTCACACAAACAATTCAATACTAGTTAATTAAAAACGTTTCCCTGAAATTTATATTGCTAATAATTATTTTATTTTACCACGTAAATGTGCTTTCACAAGATCAGCAACTGTGAAACGCCTAGTATCTCTTTCCATGGCCTAAATGACTTCTTCAAGTTTTTGATAAGATTTTTTTTCATAGATAGTCCGAGTGATCGATACAGAGTATCTATCATTCAAAAACCACCTTTGATTTGCCATTGCAAAACAAATTTACGACTCGATTTTAATATATTTCCTTCTCATAGTTTATTCTGGAGTTTTCTACGGAAGCCGGTAGGTGCAAGGTAATAAAATATTGTATTTGGCGGCCGCCAAATAATTTTCTGGTGGCCTCCAGATAAAAAAAATCTGGCGGCCGCCTGATAATTATTTGGCGGCCGCCAGATAAGTTTCTGGCCAGTTATTTATGTGGCGGCCGCCAGTTAATTTTTTGGCGGCCGCTTGATAAAATATGTTTCTACCTGGCACCTACCGGCTTCCGTAGTTTTCCAGAGGAACACAAAATTATATCGTGGACTGATGTCCGAGATGTTCTACGACGTCCTCTTTAGCTTTTTTATGCCCCGTATCGAAGATTCGGGGGTAGATAGTATTTCCCCTGTCCGTCCGTCTGTCTTTTTGTCCGCAAAAACTTTAACCTTGCCCATAACTTTTGACTGGTTGGAGCTATGGCTTTCATATTTCACATGTGTATTCCTTATGACAAGACCTTTCCTTGGGTACCAACATTTTTGACCTTAGAGTTTGACCCAGTTTTACAAAATTTTACCAAACTTTAACCTTGGCCATAACTTTTGAACAATTGGTGCCAGGGCTTTCATATTTTACATGTGTTATCCTTGTGAAACCTTTCTTAGGATACCAAAAACTTTGACCTTGACCTAGGAGTTTGACCTACTTTTGAAAAACTTTAACCTTGGCCATAACTTTTGAACAATTGGTGCCAGGGCTTTCATATTTTACATGTGTTATCCTTGTGAAACCTTTCTTAGGATACCAAAAACTTTGACCTTGACCTAGGAGTTTGACCTACTTTTGAAAAACTTTAACCTTGGCCATAACTTTTGAACAATTGGTGCTAGGGCTTTCATATTTTACATGTGCAATCCTTGTGACAAGACCTTTCTTTGGATACCAACAACTTTGACCTTGACCTTGGAGTTTTACCTACTTTTGGAAAACTTTAACCTTGGTTATAACTTTTGAACGGTTGGTTCTAGGGCTCTCATTTATCACATATGTAATCCTTGTGACAAGACCATTCTTTGGATACCAACAACTTTGACCCTGTGACCTTGACCTTGGAATTTGACCTACTTTAGGAAAACTTTAACCTTGGTCATAACTTTTGAACGATTAGTGCTTCGGCTTTCATATTTCACCTGAGCATTTCTTGGGAGAAGACCTTTCCTTGGGCACCATTAATTTTGACCTTGATGTTTGACATACTTTTGAAATTTTTTTTAACCTTTTCCATATCTATTCAATGGTTGCTGCTAGGGCTTTAATATTTCACAGGTTTATTCCTTGAGACAAGTCCTTGCACTGGGCACCAACATATTTGATTTGCATTTGAGAAAGTTTAACCTTTGCTATAAGTTGCCATACGGGGGCATCATTCAGTGTTTCACAAACACATCTTATTCAATAAGGATTATTACCTGTCTTTAAACTGATCTTTTTTTTCGAAGAAGTAAAATATATTTAGTAATAATTTGGAATAAGAAACGACGCAACAATTCCTTATCTGAGCGTCTAGGATTTTTTTCCGTTTTTGTGCCATTTTCAGAGGATATGTTTTAGTGTATTGTTCGTAAATTACTAAATTTTGACCTGCTCCTCGATCCGATATTCGTAAGCCAGTTTTAAATTTTGTAGCAATTAAGCAATGGTCAGCTTGATGAAATTGTGATTTATTGTAATGAGCGAAGATGAAAGAATTCTATCATGTAAGTCCCAAGATTACGTGAAACACAAATAATAAACATTAGAAAATTTAGTAAATTTTGGAGTACCAATAGTTCATTCTAGTATAGAACAGAAATTTCGCAACAGGGATATGTCGGTCAGATATGAGGGGAACTAAATACCGTACACACATGCATCATTTACATGTGAAAAATGAATTAAATGTGGAATTTTGGCAAAAAGCATCGTTAACTGACAAATTCCTCTGAGTACGTAAACGCATATCTGACTAAGGTATGACCTTGCATTAAATCTCTCTGCAGGGTTTGACGGAAATACTTCCGAATGATAAAAATCTTCCAACATGTTCCAGATATATTTTTTTAAACATTTTGAGGATGTTTTGATTTATATGAAAGCGATTCTGTCTTTATGTTTTGTGCTTAAATTATGCTTTCTGAACGCACTGTTTGGTTTTTGTCTATAAAAAAGACCTGAAATTTCTGGTTTCTTATTAAGCCTTATGCATTTAATAATGATGACAGTATACATGTATGTATAATTGGATAAATTCTAGAAATCGGATGGCAAAGAGAAGCGAGATATTCCACCTTTTTACTTACTGCAATCTAACTGTGCAATTATGAGGCTTGCAATATACACTAACACCAAATCATATTAGCTTACCTACAGTGTAGTATTTTCTGTTCAGAAAAGAGCTGGAATATATGATGTTCTTATACACACAACTAGAGTATATATATATATATATATATATATATATATATATATATATATATTTGATAGTATAACACTGACCTACATTTTAGCCATTCAAGATATGCATGTAGAACTGACCTTGATTCGTTATAAGGGGGGGGGGGGGGTATCGATCTCCTGCTTTGATTACTAGAACCGTTCACAGTAGCTCAGTCGGTAGAGCTCTCGCTCCGTGATCGGGAGGTCGTGAGTTCGAATCTCGGCCGCGACTGACCTAAGTCGATAAAAATGGGTAGCAACTGTTCCTTCGCCATGCGCTCGGCACTTTGAAGTGAAAGTTGCGGGTCCTTCGGACGAGACCTTAAAAACCGAGGCCCCGTGTCACGGCAGGCGTTGGCACGATAAAGATCCCTCGCTGCTCAATGGCCATGAGTGCCGAGTAAAGGTCAAAATTTGAAACCCTTCACCGATATATGGTGACGTCTCTATATGAGTGAAAAATTCTCAATTGGGACGTAACACAACATACAATCAATCAATCGATTACTAGTAAGCCTTAGAGAAGTTCTCAAATTTTTGAGTAGCAACAAGCTTTACAATTAATGAAATATCAGAAGCTTTTAAAGGTGGATATTTATACAGAAGAAGAATTACATCTAGTGAAAAACAAAGTTTATTAGGTAAATGTTGTAGAAAAAATGTTGAAACTCATTCGAGCACAAAAATCAGATTACGGCATTATAATCGTTATGTACTGAGTATAAGAAGAGAGAGAGAGAGTTAGAATATTGGTGCTTCGTCCTGTCCTAAATTCCTTAAGTGTTTTTGTCCCTGGAGACCTTAAATCTTATTCATCTGTCTGTCCGTCTTTCAAAAAACTTTAACCTTGGTCATAACATTTGGATGAGAGAAGATATTAAGGTTTTCATATTTCACATGAACATTACCTGTGACAACACCTTTTAAGAAGTATTTTGACCCCATGAACTTGGAGTTTAACCTACTTTTCAATTGTTTACTCTAGCTTTTGCACCTAATGAGACAGGGCTTTCATTTTCGTATTTGACCTATTTGATTGTATCTTTTGCATCTGAAAAAGTAAAGCTTTCACATTTTTTATATGTGCAGTACCTGTGACAAGACCTTTCCAAATGTATGTTGATTTTTTACCTCATGACTATCAAAAATTTGACCTTCGCCATAACTTACATGTATGCACCTACAGAGACAGGGTTTTTATATCTTTTTGATATAAAAAAAAATGCATGATGTTCAGGCAAGCTAGGACAGAGAAGACAGTTACAATATGCCATAAATCCTTGCACCTTAATAAGACCCCGAAAGTAGGGGGGTACAGTGCTGTGAATTTACTTTTTTGGGGGTGATTAATAAAAATTAAGGAATATGTGTATTGTCTTTAAAATATCCGTATTATTTAGCCTTATATCAAAATAAGAAAAAAATATAAACAGTGAACATAAAAATGGTACCTATCTCCTAAGGATTCTATGTAATTCAGTTTATATCATGTAATTTGAAAACAAGTGTCTTTGAACTTAAAATTTAACTTTTCTCTGGTACAGCTGTAAGATTGGAACAAAAACAGAAATCCTGTCCTGATAATGTTCAACAAAAATAGAATGAAAGGATATATCTTTAAATCCAAAAGAATTACAAAAAACTTGACTTTGAAATCTACTGAAATGAAATGGCAGGTAATCTAAATCCGCTTTATTGGATATAAAGAGGAAGAAGATAAAAATACACTAACAGATATTACACAAAAAATGGAAGTCATTAGGGAGACATGTGGTCTGGTTGTTTTAGGATATCGTATGGCACAGAATCAAACACAACCTGATAGAGTCTAGGATGACTGAAATACTTTTTCTGACGAAATCGCAAATTCAAATTACAAAATCCGAGGAATGCAAAGATTATGATAATCTAGCTGCTGAGACATATCTAGTTAACAAGAAAATGAAGAAGCTATTATCATGCATTTATTTGTCAAATTAGTTTTGTCTAAATCTGAGGCCTGTTAATTTGCTTCAGAGAGATGGCATGATCTGAATGTACTATTGTTTTGTCTAGAGTTTGTCACTGAACCTAATAATTCCGTACAAGAAAGGTATCTCAACAGGACTCGTATTCAAAGATAGCTTAAGAATTAGCTACTTTTTGTCTACACTTTCAGATACGTGTGTCAGATAGGTCAGTAGGAAATTGAAATTGCTTTCATTTGATACGAATGTTCTTGTCACTATTAGACCATTCCATTTTTTCTCTGTCCACCCATCCTTCTAAACCTACAGTACCTATACTACCTATTCGCAAAAAGCACACAAGCCAAAAAATAAAACACAGACTTTATAGTCTTTGAAATGGCGTCATTCAAAGCATTTCATTTCATTAATCTATTTTTCACGTACAAAAATCTATTCTTTAGCAAAATCAAGATATTAAAATGCTTAAAATATACCTAATATGACATACTGTAAACAAAATTTTAAAGATATTGACAGATTTGAAAGATTTTGACCACAATAATCAATTTCAGGACTCCTGATTTTGTTTTTTTTCTTAGATGGCGTGTCAAAAACCAAACCACACGCGGACGCTAAACATAGAAAAAAAACTTGGAATGACCTTAATCATTGTTATGCCACAATTCAAGTTTTTAAAATGAGTAAAAAATAAGAGAACAATATACCGGTGAAGGGCTTTAAGGTTTTGCCAAAGGTCAACATGTCCAAAAATTTATTTTTACAATAGCTCCAAAACTATCTGGTTTATAAAGTTAAAACTTTTTTCAGTTTATAAATATATCATTGATTAACAGATAGAAAGTATCACTTGATAACAAATACTTAAAAGAAATATTTATCGAGAAAAATTCTTTTAAAAAAATGCATATATATTTTTTTAAAAAATACACCTAATTAATTCCGTACTTTTACTGAAATCCTTCATTGCAGAAACAATATATGTTTATCAATGAAGGTCAAGTTGGACTTCGATAGCCTTTGGGAAGTTGTTTTCCCTGTTTGTCCAAATGTTAAGATTTGAAACCGAAAGTACATTGCAAATGGCGGATTTTATAGGGGTCTTGTCTTTATACATGTCATGCTTTCAATAACAGCCTTTCAGAGACCATTAACGTCCAACTTGTCCTTCATTGATAAACATATATTATTTCTGCAATGATGGTTTTCACTAAAAGTACAGAATTAAGCAGGTGCATTTTATTTTTAAATATGCGAATTTTTCTCAAATTTTTTTCTCAATTTTTTTTTTTTTTTTAAATTTGTTTTCAAGTGATACTTTCTATCTGTTAATCAATGATATATTTATAAACTGTAAAAGTTTTAACTTTATACCTCACATAGTTTTGGAGCTATTATAAAAATAAATTTTTGGACATCTTGACCTTTGTCAAAACCTTAAATTTATACCTTTATTCGGCACTGGTCATCAAAAGATCTTTTTCGTGCCAAAGCCTACCGTGACAGGGCCCTCGGTTTTTTTGGTTTTATCCGAAAGACTCGCAACTTATACTTCAAAATGACGAGCACTTGGCGAATGAAAATTTGAAAGCTATTTGGTCCGTCGCGACCGTGGCTGAACCCACGAATCACAGAGCGAACGCAAGGAAAAATTTAATCTTTATTATTTAAGAGCAATGGTAAAGCTCTAAGGTTACCTTTACTTGAATATTATGGATGACTCTAAGAAATCTTTGGTGTTTCGATCGCGACTTTAAAAATCAGCTATTTTCTCATAGTATTATGTTAAGGTCTCAAATCAAAAAAATAAAATGTTTCTTCAAAAATAAAACACAAAGCAGTTTTTTTTTTTTTTTGAAAAGCTTTCAACATATATGTCAGCTATTTCACAGCATTTTCATGAGAATAGTTCAGATGCTTACATGTATTGGATTTGTTAACAAGGTAAGCTAATTTTACAATAAAATTGCTGCTTTTGCACTATTGTATTGTGTTATCCTTAAGATAATTAATTGTATTTTTCCAAAACGTTTCAGATGCTATGAAATTAATAGATAATATGGTGTATATGTTTTATTTTTAAATTGATTATAATTAATTCTATAATCGCAAAAATCGGTCGTCGTATTTCAGGCATGAGAGTAAAGAAATTATATTTAGTAATTCAGTGCTTTAAAAAAACCCTTTTAATTAGGAGTAAACCATCATCTGCTCTTTAACTTTCATCCAAATTGCTGGACATAAAAAGTTCCTCTCAAAAACATTCAAGCTTGTAAATTCAAAGATGAAACGGGACAAAATGTCCCGTTGGAAGTCAATTTGGAGGATGATATGTTTAGTTTGGGCCAATGCCAGAACTGAAATTACAGGCCCTTGGAATCTTGTTATTTAAGGAAGACTGTGTATATATCTCTTTGTATATTTTAAATGTCAAATTACAAGAAAATCTACCATCAACTCTCAATATAACTGCTAAGATCTGAAAATTGACGGCTTCCAACAAAATGCTTGGCATTCTTGGCCAGAAAACAATTGCTGTGAACTTTGATGGATCAAAGATGTTTATCGAAAACATTTGTAAACAGTAAAGCGCCGGTATTAGGTGTGTATAAACACGTTTTTCTAGATATTTAGCCTCTTTGTGTTAAATATCATTATACTCATTCATAACTACATCTCGGAAATAGGTTTTTTTCTTCTTAGTGGATACCAGAAATACTATCAGACACTATTTCTATTTTACTGACAATATCAAAGGGATTAGGAAAGGGTCTGCCCATTAGTAAGAATAGAAAGGACAAAGGGAGGGGGTGTTTGCTTTTTGTCATTAAAAACAAATTTTAATTCCCGATTATCGACTAACCTTTAGATCATAAATCTTCACTTGATGAGAAGGTTTTAATTCTTCTTATATAGAAATTTTTTAAAAAGTCATTGAATAATTCATTTTAAATGAGCATCTTCTCGCATAATATTCAAACTGTACAAAGAAGAGGCACTCTAAAGAAAGTCTTGTTAACAATATTTTGGAGGAACCATCTCACACCAATCAATTGGAAAATAAACTTCTCATTGATAATCTTTACACATAGGTCAGTCAGACATCGACTGTAAATAAAAGGGAGCCTAATTATATGTTATAACAACAGGAAAAACGGATCGCGAGAGGTATACTTTGGCTTCCATAGACACGGAAGCCTCCAATGCGAATGGTAAACACTCTGCGAACATAACAAGTACATGTATTTGCTTTCACAATAAAGTAGGGTTTGTGAATGAAGTTTGGAGATAATCTGGTCGAGGTGTTGTTGAGACTGACTTCTGATATCTATTTAGACATGTAAAAATATGTTGTTTGAGGGACGAGACGAAAGATAAGACACATTTTCGCCTATCTAATGATCTTAATAGTTCCGCAATCAGTAACATCTGTAGCATGATTGCGAAGAATTCCAGCATAAATATCAACATGTCACTAAATTTCTTTTCATGAAAATAATTAAATGTCTGCGTTGTTTATTTCCATGAAAGAAATGAAAATTTGTATACTTTCAAAACCTTTTGAAAAGCATCTTATACTGGAGTCATATTTAACAATAAATATATAATTTATATATAAATTTTCTCCAAACTTCATCATTTTATGATGTTTTCGTAATGTTTTCATACGGAAAAACACAATAACACTAACACTAACAATAACACTGTCAATAACAATAACACTGTGTTGGTGACGCTTTGAATTGATTTTCCTTCTAATGAGAATATCGGCATGCATTACTCTATAATTGTGTAAATAAATAATACCTCTTGAGTACTTTGCTTCAAAATAAATTAGAAAATCTTTTGAAACTCGGAAATATGTCATTATTTTTTTATTTTATCTACATTAAGATATTAATACCTTTGATATTTATGCATAGACACACATGTAGACTGGTAACGTTTGAGGCATATACTCAAAATTGTAATACATATATGAGCGATTTATAAAATTGTAATATTGATAGTTTTTATATCAGTCGGCGGGAAAAAGCATCGTCTTTATGACATCATAAGTAATTTGACGTAAAAATCGTTAGATCTGAGTGAATACGCCCTTTAACGCATGAAGATAGAAGGTAGACTTCGGAAAAAAAAGAGGGGATAAATTCAAAGTTTGATCAGGTAAGGGTGTTTATGGAGATGTGTTGTATATTTTTAAAGTACTGGAAATTTGATTCACACAAATATCTATCAAAAACAGATGCTTACAAGAGTTCTTGAAAAATTTTAGGTTCATTTTTAAATCCTTTTCAAACGTTTTAGCATTTATTTGAAACTCATATCATATAAAACCCCTATGTCACGTTATGTTTTTTTTTTTAAACATTGTGATTCCATATAACCCTTACTGTTTGATTTTTTTAGTCCGTCGTATAAATTTCAGAAAAAATATGCAATTTAATTCTGAAAGGAGTGTATCAAGGATCTGCTTAAACATTATTTTATGAATTTCAATGCATAAAAATAGCTCATGTGGAATTTCGCATGTTTTTACTTGTCCGTCACAGGAAATCTTTCACGGTTTCATGGCGTCTCATAATATAAACTAGCCCTATTTAGTCCAAGTTTATAAGACTTATTTATATTTCAATTCCTATTATTTTACTCATGGTCTATAATCTCCTACTATGCTTTTTATTAATTGGTTCCAAAACGTTTTTTGTCTCAAAATATGATACGAAATTCTAACTGAATCTCTGTCTACTCAAATGTCCTCGACAGTGTTTCTAATGTTTTTTCTGTGATTTTAAATGCTATGGTACCGAACTCGTACTCTTTGAAAACAATTATTTCAAACACTTGATAAGTTTTCAAAAAAACTCTTTATTCTCTAAAAATTATACCCATATTAGACTTTCCTGTTCCTTTGTTTTGCAACAGAAATGATATTCAATGAATTAATGAAGAAGTTTAATTGTTCTACTAATTTGTCTATCTACAGGATTTTGACGTGATCTGCACTTATGACGTCTCGCGACAAAAAAGCGCAGATGTTCACGGTTTAGATTCACCTTAATTAAGACACATCAACACATTCATTGTTAAACCCAGAAAATTGTAAATGGAGGGGATGCACAAAATGAAAGGGGGAGGGGGGGTAGAGGGAATTCACAACCTGACTGCTTAGACAGTTTTTACAGTCTACATCCCATTTACATTTCCTTTTCCTCTTTGGGAGACATGGGAAAGTTTTAAGACTTACAATTCATCAGTACATACTAATTTTTATGAAGGCTTTTGTTCATTTCTCAAGTGTAGTTCTGTCTGCAAAAAGATGGAGGTGGTGGTGGTGGGTGGGTGGGGGGTTCTGACCACTCCTCTGGATCCGCCCTTGGAATGACGCACATGTTACGTATACAGTATGATTATAAACAGATAACGATATGGGACAAACTTTAAATTTTAAAAAATCGGAACAATACGTGGTATGCATATTTTTTTTTTATATTGCCAATTACCGTCGGCAAATTGAATTCAAATACCGAAAATTTCTGCTATCTAAATCAAATATGAATTTGATTACATTAGATATAAATGTATGTTTTTGCTGAATTGTGGCAAATGAACAGTTTATAAGGGGTTATTGTATACAGTTGTCATAGACAATATGAAGGGAGCGAATCAAAGAAATACATGTATAGCTTTCATTAAAAGGTAATCAATTTAAAACAACAATATATTATGCATACCAGCGCAATTTTTCATGTCGACAAAACTAAGGCCTATATACTAATTCTTCAGTGTGTTTTAAGAAAAAGAAATGGTGTTATCAATGTTGAATTGCTAGCAACGCTCCCGTCCCGTTCGATTCAGTACGATATACAGAGATGCAGAATCGGCTTTAAAAAGTTTAGGGAGGGGTTAAAAAGTATCAAATTAAGACAATTTTTAGGACAGAAAAATTCGACGAGAACAAAAAATGTTTTGGAAATAAAGTATATTATTATCATTCAAAAACATGCATTAGTAAAGGGAAGAAAATAGTTTCTCTCTCTCTTTTATTCAGTCTTTTACATTAAAATATTTCGGGGTGAAGTCTCCTCAGAGACCCCATTTTAATCCGCGACAGGTGTGCCTACGGCTCTTTGGATTGGATAGCATAGACATTAAAATTAAGGATTACATTTTTTTTTTAAAGAATTAAAAAAAAAAAGAATAAAAAAACCCTTATTTTTTTTCTAAACATATTTGGTAAATTTAATCTTCTTGGCTCTAAACAAAATTGATCTAAAAGTATTCCTTATTTTTCCCCTTGTTGGGGGGTGGGGTAATCTTAAATGATATTGTTTCACATGTACCTAAAAGAGGACCCCCAGCCATTATGTTGTCTATGAAACATTCAATAATTAATTCAAATTTCATTCCTTATTGGATGACATATGTATAGATATATTGTATGATAACTATTTTTATCGTTCCTTAATATATTAGTTTACATATAAATTATAAAATTTGTATCATATATTGGTACAGGTATGTCAAATTGCTCAACGATCAAAGAAAAGAGAGAGGAAATACGCAGAGAACAAAAGAGAAAATGGAAACAAAAACAAAAATTATTGAGACCAGCAAAGGAGTTGTCTCAATCTATAGCTGCTGTAAAGAAGAGGCAGCAGAGAGAGAGGCTTGCTCGGAAAAAAGAGGAAGAACGTGAAAAAAGACAACAAGCTACAGAAAGAAAGCGGAAAAGTAGGGCAGTCCTTAAGAGTAAACAGATTCAAGAGAAATTAAAGAAGGAAGAAAAACGCAAGAAAAACACAGAGAAACAAAGACGATGGCGAGAAAAGAAAAAAATACTCAAGCAACACAATCTTCCCCTCACACAAGAGGAACAACAAATATTTCAAAATAAAATGAGCAAATCCCGTGCAATAAGAAAGTTAAAGGAAGCTCTTCCTAGGACACCTCTAAAACGTATTGCAACTGTAAAGGCGTACTTGTCCTCAAAGAAATCACCCACGGTTAAGGAACTACAGCGTAGAAAGGTTGTACCATCACCGGAAGAACGCAAAGAATTGGAAATGAATGAATCGGTTATACAGGATGTGAAATCTTTCTTGAATTCGGTGAAATTTAAGAGGAGTGATAAGTCGCGGGAAGTCGTCGACATTCTAGCTGCATCTGTATCAGGACCATTAGTTCAAAAATCTAGGGCCAAAGTTGACCTTGCGAGAAAACTCGGAATGCCAGTTAGAAGGATCTCAAAGGGTGTTCGAATCCGACAACGAGTTTTGCATTCAGAACAATCATCCTTTGAGTTTACAAAAAGGAAAACAAGGTCAGATAAACTAACTGAAGAAGTTCAAAAAACAGTATATGATTTTTGGTGTCTACCTGAAAATTCGCGGCACACTGGAAATAAAACTGATGTCAAGCGTGTCCGAATAGGTCCAAAAACTTACTGTAGCCATGCTATTCAAATTCTAGAAAAAACACAGAGTGAACTGTTCATGTCTTTTAACCAACATTATCCTGAAATTCAGATTTCACAGAGAACATTTGAAAAATGTAAGCCATATTTTGTCCGATCTGCAAGGAAAAAGGATAGAACAACATGCTGCTGCAGGTATCATCTAGAGAGCAAGTTTTTGTTCAACGCTTTCAAGGCACGTAGAAATCAGTTGGCAAACGATGGGTTGCTGGACGAAAACACATTTAAGGTTTACAAAACAATTTCGGAATTATGTGAAGATACGATGTGCCATACGGAGGATGGAAATTTACATTTGAAAGACTGTTTAGAAAGAAGCTGTGAAAAATGCGGTGTTCATTTGCTGAAATTTTGTGACGCTGAATTAGATATGTCTGACGATTCGCCAGATGTAAACTGGAAAAAATTCGAGTATGTTGACATCAAAACAAAAAATGGCACCAAGAAGAAACTGACATTGGTAGACAAAATAACAAAGTCCGGTGAGATGATAAAGTATTTTAAGAAGGTGTTGGGGTTTTTCCCAGGTCATCATTTCAGGGCCAAATGGCAAACGGATCAGCTGAAAAATCTTGCCGAAAACTTACCGGAAAACGAATGTTTAACAGTTCATGATTTCTCGGAAAACTACCGATGTAGTGAGCAGATTGAAATCCAGTCAAACTATTTTCAACGAACTGAGGTTTCCATTCACATTTCACTGATTTATAGACATGCTATTTTAGAAGTTGACGGTGTATCGAGCACCCCCGATGACCCTTATATTATTTGTGAACATTTTTTTCTTATTTCTCCTGACGAAAAGCACGACCATCATTTTGTTAAATGTGTTCAGAAATTGATATCTGAATATTTGCAGTCCATCAATTACCCGCTCTCTACAATGCATGAGTTTTGTGACGGATGTCAAAGCCAATATAAAAGCAGGAACTGTTTGGGAAATCTCGTTCATTCCGTTGTCGAGCTTGGATATCAGAAAATGATACGAAATTATTTTGAAAGTAGCCATGGTAAAGGACCACAGGATGCAGCGGGAGGTTTACTTAAGAACCAAGCTGATATGGCCGTTATCCGCGGGAAAGGTCAAATAAGATCTGCGCTTGATTTATTTAATTTTGCAGAGGCTAATCTCAGGACACCGCGATCTCATGCCTGCAAAAGAAGAATATTTCGATATATTGAAGAAATCCCGAGGTTTGAAGAGAACTTTCAGCCAATTAAAGGAATTCGAGCCGTACATCGAGCAGAAACATCTAAAGACGGGAAAATCATATTACGTAATATGTCGTGTTACTGCGACAGTTGTCTAGAAGGGGAAAAGTGTGAAAATTTACCTCAAGTTGGACTTTCCAAAGAAATGAAAATGAAGTCGAATAGCGAATCTACACATCAGGATCCTGACATTTCTGAGGAAGAATATACCGAGGCAGAAACACTCTCAGATTTTATTACTGAAGGAACAGTGTTTGCTGTTCTGTGCACAGGGGATGACGACAATGACTTTTATCTTTTACAAGCCACATCAAAGAGCAAAACTCTACGGAAAGCCAAAACAGACAAGTGGGGTGGATCGTTTGTTGCAGGGTCAACAGTCATCCACGGAAAATATTTTGCTAAAAAGGAAAACTCAATCTTGGGCTATAAGCTAATAAAACGCCCAGTAGCCATGGTTCCAAGTGCATCTGTACTGTTTATATGCCAAAATGTATCTATACAAAACGAAATTCTTCACCTAACCGAAGAGGAAAATGAAGATATCTTGGAATGCGTCGATTTGTGCGTGTTAACACACTAAATTGATATTAAATGGCATCTAAATATTTTTTAGAATTGATTTCAAACCTGTATTTTTAACAAATTTAAAGAAAGTTAATTAATACGGTAAAGAACAGTTTTGCCTGTTTTTGACATGAACGTTTTTCACGCTACATAATAAACATATTCACTCATTAAACTTCCAGTTTCTTTTCATTTTATTTCATTTTATTTTTTTACTTTTAACATAGAAATGGATTTAAGGGAACTCTAAATTCTAATGAAAACGTTTTTTTTTACTTTGAGATCTTTTATATAAACGTGTAGATACTTCAATTTCAACAAGGGTACTAGTACCTAGCTACAACATTCACCAAGAAAAAATATATAAAGATGTTTAAAGAAAATGAAGTATTCGCTCATGTTTACGTACATGCAATTAATGTATTCAGGGTTTTTTTGGTCAATATTACTTTCATTTTATTTCAAATTGTGTCATTTACTGAAGATTTCCATTTATTCCAACTTACATAAAAGGGCAGATCACTTTAAATTCATAAAACATATGGATTAGAACTCTTCAGTATGCAGTTAAACCTTTATGAAAGTTTTACTAAGTCGCTGATTGATATGAGTAATTTTTACGTCCCGTTTACGTGACGTTAAACGTCATTTATAACGTTACCAAATGTGACACCAACACCGTGCGTAACGTCAATAGCTTTTGAAGAGATGTAGTGCTAGAAAATAGTGATAATTATTAAATAGAATATGAACATAACCCAAATATGTTTTTGTGAACTTCTCTTGATTTAGTTTTAAAGAGTTAATATATTCTCCTTGGATCCTTGTATTTTATCTTAAATTTAAACTGACAAGTGAATTAATATTTACCAATCTTTGCTACACATGTACATTCTTATTCTAGTGTTGTATGCATTCATTCATACCTGAATAAACCCTACCTAACAAAATTAGGATTTACCAAATATTCCTTGCCTGTACCGAACCCAGTAATTGATCACATACCTAAAACTAGGTTAACGCATTCGTTATGTCTGGAAACTGGACATCCACCCCATTGCTGGCATTCCAGGTCTGTCATCGATACAAGCAATCTAATAGAGGGCAGCCAAGGCGTTGACAAGACGTCAAGACACCCTGTCGGACATATGAAAGCCGCCATTGGTTATCAGTATCATTCATCATCTTGTTTTATTTTTTCGGATACCAGTCTCCTTCGCGAAAGTTAAATAAACACTATCAAATTAAAAGAATTATGCCTCTTTTTCGGTGTCTTAGTGGTTAAGATGCAATTATTTGTGGCATATTGTAACTGTCTTGTATATGTGTTTCCTGTCTTGTCTGTGCATCATACAAAAAAGACATGAATTATTGAATTAACAAGAAATGAATAAGTAAAACTTCTCAAAACTGCATCGAACTTCAAAATCAAGGTCATAAGGTCAAATATCATAAAACAATCCGAAAGAATGCACATGCCTTTCAGTTATCTCTTCTGGAGGAAAAGTTATGGCCAAAGTTAAAAAATAGATAAGTGCATTTGGAAATGCTTGCCACAGGTTATGTTAAATATGAATGCCATATCTCTCTCCTTCAAAAGTTAGAAGCAATGACAGAATGTTTGAAAATTAGGCCAAACTTTAATTTCGCGGGGTCGAATATCATAGCACACTCGGAAACATTTTTACACAGGTAATGCACTTGTTAAATTTGAAATTCCTATCATCTCTCGATCAAAAGTTATCACCAAAGTTAAAATTTTTGAAAATTAGGTCAAACATCAAAGTCAGGAGGTCAAACATCAAACTCTGACAAATGTAGTGCACTTGACATACATGAACACCTATCATCTCTAGTTCAAAAGTTATCACCAAAGTTTTTTTTTTTTTTGAAAATGAGGTCAAATTTGAAAGTCAACGTCAAGGGTTAAAAAAATCATAGCAAGTTTTGTCACAGCTAATGCACATGTAAAATATAAAAGCCCTTAAAGTTATAATCAATGTTTTTGTTAACGTCCCTTTCGAGAATTTTTCACTCATAAGGAGACGCCACCACTTGCCGGTGGTGGCTGCAAATTGTTTTGATTTATAATTGCATTGGCACTCAGGGCCATTGAGCACTAATGGACCTTTTTTGAGCAGCACTACTGCGACACAGGGATCAACTTTAACTTAGGAAATGGATTTCCTAGCTTGGATACAAGTCCCTTAAAATGTCCAAATTATTTTTTAATTGTGTTTGAGCATTAGGTAGGACAACATCAATTATATACCAAAAGATTTTGAAAATATAAATTTTTGACTTTCCATGAAATACTCGATGCTTGCTGTTTTTGACTCTTAATATCATTAACTTCATAATGTATTTACCTTTATTATACGAGGTTTTTTGTTCATTTTGTAAACCTCATTTGTTCCACAGTTGACGAAGATTCACAATCTGATACCGTTTTGTTTTTATCTCATCTGAGCCTTTTACCTTAGCCAAAGGCTTAAGTGAGCTTTCTGATCGAAATTAGTCCTTTAATTTGTCTGTCGTCGTAAACTTTTCACATTTTCATCTTCTCAAGAACCACTAGGCCAATATCTACCAAACTTGCAACAAAGCATCCTTATGTGAAGGGGATTCAAGTTTTTTCAAATGAATGGCCCGTCCTCTTTCAAGGGAAGATATTTCAGAAATGGTGAGAATTTGGTGGCATTTAAAAATCTTCTCAAGAAGGAAACATTCTTGACATAGTGTAGATTCAAGTTTGTTCAAATGATGATC
The DNA here is from genome assembly GCF_033153115.1 of Saccostrea echinata. Lineage (NCBI taxonomy): Eukaryota > Metazoa > Mollusca > Bivalvia > Ostreida > Ostreidae > Saccostrea > Saccostrea echinata. Next base: position 34,809,514 of record NW_026889803.1, read on the forward strand.
CCGGGGGTATGATGGGCCACAATGGGATCAAAGTTTTACATAAGAATAAATAGGAAAAAATCTTTTCAAGAACAGCAAAGCCATTTTTAGTCATATTGATATGGAAGCATCCTCAGGTAGTGTAGATTCGATGACCCCTGGGAGTAGGGTGGTGGGGCCACAATGGGGGATCAAAGTTTTACATAAGAATACATTTATATAGGGGAAAAAACTCTAACAACTTTCTTCCCTAAAACAGAAAAGCCATGTTTAGTCATATTGATATGGAAGCATGATTCAGATTTGTTCAAATGATGACCCCGGGGGAAGGGTGGGGCCACAACGGGGGATGAAGTTTTACCTAGGAATATATAGGAAAAAATCTTCTGCTGAAAAACAGTAAAGCCATGATTAGTCATATAAATATGGAAGCATCCTCAGGTAGTGTAGATTCAGGTTTGTTTAAATCACGAATCCAAGGGATAGGGAGGGGCCACAATGGGGGATCTTTTTTCTATGGAATATATAGGAAAAAATCTTCAAAAATCTTCGGCAAAGCCATTAGTTATACTGATATGGAAGCATCCGCTGGTAGTGTAAAATTCAACGCCACCCCCCCCCCCTTCCCACTGTAAACTTTTCAATACTGATTTGTGCGTTTTCGTAGCCAATGTGCTTAAGTGAGCGATGTGGCCCATGGGCCTCTTATTTACTCTAGCCAATACCCGACTTTAACACAACTCATAAAAAAAGGAAAATCTCAAGGAGTCTCTCTTTACATAGTTGGAGCAATGACTTGTTTTCTGATATTAGTAAACAGTATTAAAAACAAGTTACACTAATTATTGTTTTTCATTTAAAGTATGATAAATATTAATAAACTGAAAAGTATGTGTGCACGACTCTAATTTAGTTCCAAATAACTTTTTCACGACTCTCTACCTACAGCTTAAGGGCACGAACTTTGTCTGGTATTGCATTCTATTATCTCAAAAATAACGTGTTAAGAAACTTTAATAGCTCTGATACATGGTAGTGAGCTTCATTTATAAAACTAAGATCGTTGCCCACAGCTACCTAAATTCCACTTTGATACTCTGAGATATGAAACAGATATTTAATATTTTTATTAGCAGGAAACCCTATATTTCACAAATTCACAGAGACTTATGCCTCTAAAAGATGGTGCCAATGTTCATTTGAGAGAAACATTTAATGATATTTTACTGAATTCGATCAATATTTTCGGTCAACCCACCACCTCCAAAATAAAATTATAATTTGAAGGTGTTTTGATCTTCAAATCATCCCTCAAAGTAAAACCACTTTGATTTTTTCAGAATGTTGCTTCAGTTTATTTATGTCATGTCGCTACGTCTTACTTAAGGAGGCTGGGGGTCAACAAATTAACCATCAAATATAACTTAATTTTTTTTAATGAAATATCAAAGAAAATTTTGCTATAATTGAGATTTAATTTTTCACCTTCATGTTTGTCGCACTATAGGCACTTCGCTCGCCTTGTTCGCCCATCTTCTTTCATTCATATCAATAATAGTGTTTATTTTCGTAACAAAGTAATGAATTCACTTTATGTTTTTGTTTATTTGACGCATTAAATATTTTTTTCCTGATATAGTAAAAGTATTTCAATATTAATGAGAGTGAGAGAGAATCCGCGCCAGCACCTGTGCAATCCGTTTCACAATGAATTCCGACCCTATCGTTTTCCGTGTTCTTTACATTGCAATCCGACATCCCGTTTGGACTCAAATTTTGTCTCTCAGTGCAAGTCGGATAAGACAATTAAGTTACTCTCTCTCTCTCTCTCTCAATGTATTTAATCAGATAAGGGTGAGTCCAAAATTTGTTTCTTTTTTCATGTATTTGGCAATATTTTTTTTACACAGAAAATGCATTACCAGTGATTAACAGAAAGTATGCTATAACTGCGATTCCAAGCAGACGTGTGTTCTCGCCTGTTCCTGGAATGAAGTGGAGACCACCATTAAGAAACAGACATTGTGGTTTTCGAACAGAAGTACGACACGAAGTTGAAGTATACCAATCCCCCTCCAATTCTCTTCAATGTCTACCTCTGTAAATATCAATTGATAAATTGTTTGTACTTCTTCAAATGTTGATAATTCATTGTGTTTATCAAAGGAAGTTTTGTTTTTAACATGGAATCATTGAGATTTTGTTAAAGAAAATCACGACATTACAAGTGTAACATTTCCTCTCAGTTATAGATGTGCACGCATCTCAGTTCTTTCTTCTAACTTTCTATTCAACCTTTTGTACAAAAACAAGACCTTACCTGCTTCTTTTTTTTCAAAATAGCGCCTGTTGAAGATTTTGTAGCAAGAGTACACTGATAATGATATAAGCGACATCCAAGTCTACACAAAATAACCCTCGTCATTTACCTGTCTGAAATAAATTTAAAAAAGACAAAGCACGATGAGCGCAACATGCAAACCGTTATTCAAAATAATCATAGAGGACGTTTTGAAACATATAGAATTACAAGCAACATATGCTCATTCATAATTTTTTTCGTGTTTTCATAGAAAAGAAGAGAAAAAAATCTTAATAAAACAAATTCCGGAATGAAGTCAAGGAGACATCCTTTTATATATAGCGTTGTTACGCCACATTCTTACTAAAATAATGACTTCTCCTGACTTCTAAAAGCAGATGGTCTCTCTTGTCAGAAACTGAGCATCAATAACAGAAGGGAAATCGTGAAGGTAAATCACGAGAGGGAATTGGAATGTCTACTGATTTCGTAGCGTAGAGGTCATGTATGTAAGAGGGTCTAGAGTCCCCAGAAGTAACGTGTTTTTAATATAATACTGTATTTACATGTATATATCATTCGAATTCCTTGTCATGTTCATAAATTTAATTCTGTGTATGTCCTTCACGTTTGGTTCTTTGATTGATTTTGTTTTTCTAAAAAGAAGTACTAGGACAAACTAGTTTCAATATTATGAATAGAAATTCTACATTAAGAATGAATTCAGAGAATTACCTTTACAAGGTAGGCTACTAGTAATAAATTACCGTTATAAAGTTAGGCTACTAGAAATTTGGAATTATTTGGTGGACGTAATTTCAGCAATCGAATCGTAAAGTTACAAAATGGGGAGAGTGCCATGTTTGTTGGGAGTAAATACAAAGTTTAGAACATGATCCCACATGGTAAGTTCAAAATTTAGAACATGCATGGCAAGAGTTTGGACCGAAACTATTATTATTATTATAAGTAGCTCTTTAAAACAATTTTATGATCAATGGAAGGGCTACTTTATGAGATGTTATTTTTTTTTTTTTTACAAATACCAAAGATTTCCGCTATACTAGTGACAATGATATTATTATTAATCGTGTCAGTGTCTGGCTTGTGGAAAAATCCCTGCCTGTATTCGAAAAAGTATAATGATCATTACACTGCAAGTGTGAAAAAAAATTGGCGCACTGTCCATTTTCTGATTTAAAAAGTGTTTGGTATGGCACTGTCAAATGCCATTATCCACCTAGTGTCTGACTATTACTACATGTACACCTGTAGGGAGCTCTCCGCAGTTTCAGATAACAAAGGCTATTATAATAGATGAATTCTGAACAGCAACTGAAAGTTAAGGCACCCGAACCACAAGAGACTACGTGACAATATTTACGATGTTACGCATTTTGAAGCAATGATTAATTCATTTGATTGATTGATTGTATGTTGTTTAACGTCCCATTCGAGAATTTTTACTCATATAGAGATGTCACCGTAAGCCGGTGAAGGGCTCTATACTCGGCACTCAGGGCCATAGATTAGTGAGGGTTCTTTATCGTGCCAACGCCTACCTTGACACGAGATCTCGGTTTTTGAGGTCTCATCCGAAAGACCTGTGACTTTCACTTTAGTGCCGGGCGCTTGCGAAAGAACAGCCACTTCTTATGTTTACGTCTTAGGTTGCGAACGAGAATAGAACCCGGGCCGATCACGAAGCGAGCGCCCTACCATTAGGCAACCGTGACCGGTTTGACTTGGTTGAAAGTCTGCATAAAGTCTTAATTTCTTTACAACGATGGAACTCCAGTCGATGTCGCACAAAAAATTAAAATATAAGAAAATAAAGCTGGGGTAATGAATTGAAGTTTATGCAGAGAAAACCACTTTCTCCAATTAAAAGACCGACCAAAGATTGTTTAGAAACATCAAAAGCTGTGGATTTGTCATGTTTAACCAACAACTTTTTTTTGTTCCCTGTATATTTGATACACAATTAACAATTGTTTTCCCAGATGTTTGATGTTCTTTTCATACAACTTACAAACACCGGTCGCAGTAGCCTAGTGGTAGGGTCCTTGCTACCTTAACAGAGGTTCGACTCGTTGCTAGAGCTGCGTCAAAACATTAAACGGAAAGATAGATAGTGACTGATCCTTCTCCAAGCGCTCGGCACTAGAAGTGAAAGTTGCGGATCTTTCGGATGAAACCTTTAGAAACGACGTCCCGTGTCATGGTAGGGGTTGGCACGATATAGAACCCTCACTGTTCAATGGCTCCGAGTGCTTAGTAAAGGTTTAAATTTGAAGCCCTTCACCGGTATATGGCACTTACTTCTCGCAAGGGACGTAAAACAACTATCAATCAACAAATATATAACAACACATATAACAACAAATATATCATTTGCTGATATCTCAATGTCAGGTCAAGGTTATTGGCATTTATCAATGTTGTATATTAAGTTTTTATACTCTAAAAGATTTGATTTTTTTCCCAGTCTATTAACTTTTATGTTTTCCATATTTTTAAGAAAGGGAGGGGTCAACCTGGAATTGTTTCAGTTATTAAGGTAATTATTTTTATGACTCTGTGCAAATCATAAGAATATAGACTAAACTTTATTTGCAGTAAACTTTTTGTAATAGATTTGCAACACTTCCACAAAAAAATGCGATTTTGTACATTTCACCATTTTGTACTCGGAAAAAAATTCTGTGATTTTCATGCCTTTTCTCATTCCCAGTAAATGTTTTGAACGTTAGAAGACTTCTATAATCAAAATGAGTCTATAATTAAAACAATTACAATTCTAACATACAATAGACATTTATTTTCCCTTATATTTTAAATTTTAATTAGTATCATACTAAAAACAAGGGAAGATTTTAATCTCAAAATAAATACCTTGTTTTAACATTGATGTGTTTCAAATAGAAGTCTGTGTGTTACTTATTTATTCATTCACGGCGAACCACTCACTCTTTAGCGTAGAGAGAAATCCGTTGAACACCTCAAGTACATGTATGTAGTATTTCAAATCTTTCTTTTATAATGCAAAAATGCAAAGGAACCATAGCAAACCTTTAATCTTTAAAGCTGGTGAAAGACGTAAAAAAAATATTCGAACCAGAAGTCGATTGAAGAGACTAAAAGCAATTTTACAATCAGCAAGATATATAAATTCTTATCAACAGACTTGTTTACTGTAAGTTCAACATGGGCAGAGATTGCAAGACCAGTTAATGACCTTGATAAGCACAATTAATTTAAGCACATAAATAAAGAGGTCGTTGTCGGCTTTTGCCTGTACTAAGTGGCCAAAAAAAAAAAGATTCGCTTTTGCAGACTAATTTTTTGCTAAAAACATCCAAGTATAATTCATCGAACTTGAAAATTATTAGTGGTGAAAAATTCACAAAATGAATCGTCATTCTTTTAAAAGACGTACATTGTAGTTTTCTCATGCCTGCACTCCAAAAATGCAAGTAAATGTTTCTGAAAGATCACAGTCCAAGCTATGGTTCTAAAACTGAGTTCATAATTATATTTCTTGCTGTTTATAATTATGTTCCTTGCTTTCATTCACAAATCTGGCGAGGAGTTTGTTTTGGACATAACGCTTATACTGATCACGTGTTCAATCAATTCCTCAATGATATATTCATTTTCGCGCCATCTCAAACTCCCAGTCACTGCAGTGGTGGAAACAGATATTGCCATGCAGAAAATTCGTATTCTCGTCATCAAGGGACCTAAGTGTTTAATATGAAGGGGAATAGAAATTTCGAGCATTATCAATAATTTAACTCTGCCGTATTATGGTCAGTTTTTGCAGATAGTGTTGGAACATATGCAGTAAAATTACATGACTTTATAGACTTTTATCACAGAATAAGATTTTCGATATGGACCAAGAAAACAACAATGTCCGTAAACCGAAGTTGATTGTCTTTGATCTTGGTAAGTTATTTATTATTCATTGTTAAGATAATTGAATATGTTTGACAGTTAAACTTAGTTGTACGTTGATGTTGGGATGTTATGATCCGAGTTTCTCTTGAATAAAGTTGATTTACAATGGCATTTAGTATCTCTTTGTGTAAGATTTGTCTAGGAATGTAGGTGAACTGAAACTGACAGTGAATTGCTTTGTCCTTGTCTAAGCCTGCAACATGTTTTCATACATCCTTGATATGCCTCAAGCATAGAATATTCCTGTTTTACAAAGCGTATGGTTACTTTAATAGAATGTGACATTTTAGCCGAGTTTCGTCATAAATTCTATACGTGACATTGGTTCTCCTTAATAATATAAACAGATGTTTACTTTGTATACATATATTTATAATGATTAGACAAATAGTATTAAATAATCTATTTTTATTTATATTTAAAATAATGTGTGTTTGCCTTCTCCCGACCCAGGATGAAAAAAATTGGGTCGGTAGGTAGGTGAGAAAATTTTTTCAACAAAATATCAAAATCAATGTTGATTTATCAAAATCAATATTCCGAAATGCATAAAAAATAATTGCTTCTGGAGGCTGAAAAAAGATTTGTTTAGCCAGTCGGTCCGCACTCGGTCGGGAGAGGGCAACCAAACAATTTTTTAAAGATGTCCTAGTGAATTTAAAGTTTGCAAAACTTTTCGGAGCGATCAAAAATTTGATACATCATTACATCAAGTGTGGTTAGAGCATTTCGTTCTGCAGTTTTGATCTTTATGTCGCTGGTTCGAATCCCACTTTAGGACGTCAAGACCGATCCCTTGGCTGACCATATGAACAGAGAACCCGTGTCGCAGTAAATGCTGGCATGAAAAAGATTCTCCATTTCGCATTGGTCATAAATACCAGCTAATAGTCTTAAGTCGCAGCTTTCCACCAGCTTTCCAACACGGCCACTTAGCGTCCCAACACGAGTGAAAATTTCCAACTGAAAACGTAGTTTTTAGTGCAGTTATATGTTAGTATTAGATTATCAGTTATGAATTTCCTAATTAAAAGGAAAATGTTAATATACTTGGTAGTAAATTCATGCAATTATGTCCAATTCAGCAATAATGTTGACCTAAACGATAAGATCTTTAGCTTTTCTAAAAATAAATACATAAATTTAAAAAAAAAAATAAAACGCCCTTCTACATTTCTGAAAAGATATTTTCTAAACTTCTGTACATCATTCATTGTAGATTTTCAGAAATACAGAAATTCTAATTGATTTTGGTAACCCAAACTGATTTAGTCTGGCATACCAATTATAGGGACCGGCATGGTTATCATTCAGAGTCGCAACGGTCATTTCATTCCGGTATGTCGCGTCATCGCAAATTATCGCTCAAGATAAGATTAACCGCAAGAAACATATTTTTAAAAAAAAAAAATCCAAAATGTGAACATGGTATGGAAAAAGTAGGCTCGATTTGATAAAAGATATTTTCCTGCAAAGTATTACATAACATAGGAGACTTTAACCGCGAATGCATCCCCATCCAAGCACGAATTAAGAACAGCTGGGTCTCATTCTTTTTTGGTTGCTAATGATAAAGGGAAACTGTGATTATTTTGATGATTAAAGAAGTGAGAAAAAGTGGGGCTTTACCTACTTATCCTGAACGATTCAGATCTAACGATTTGACCGTGCAGGATTGGTGATAGATCTGTCACCCCTCTTTAGAATACTCCCATTTGATTCTGTGTTTCCTTCAGGATGTTTCAATTGCAAACATGCAGCTCTGTAATTAGTTTTAACTATAAATTATTTGATAACTGGTTATAACGTAAGACGTATAAGAAACCTTGCACATGGGAAACATTAAGATACTTTTATTGCACATGTTGGTAAACATCATAAATTCCTTGCTCCAAAAGATTTTATCTTCACAAAATAGTTTAAAAATGAAGATAAAATAATCTCTTAATACTCTAGGGCTGAGTAACAAGACGACGAAAATTTCGTTTATTTTATAATGTGTCTAGAAATAAAATGAATTTAGCTGTGCACAATTGAAAGGTAATAGGCTACCTAATGTTCTATATGACCTTGTCAAGGAAAAATAAATATTGCACTCTTATGATTATCTAAAAATTAATTTACTCAAAATAAGCAGTGAAACGTAATGAGAAAAGAACACAATTCATTGCATTTAATTGTTTTCTATTAATAAAATTGGCAACATACAAAGAGCCGTAAGGCGTTTCCTCTGTGTTTTTGTCATCATTGAAAATATGTGCATTAAATACTGTGGAATCATCATTGTTCGTGAGGGATCAATGTTCGTGGATTTCTTGGGTAACCCTTACCCACGAATTTACATCCCCACGAACAACTATTTTGTCAATGTACTGATTAATTAGATCAACCAAATAAACGAGCTGCCCACGAAATTACATCCCCACGAACCAATAAAATTTTGCTTGCCCACGAACATTGACCCCCACGAATTTAAATGATTCCACAGTATACTAATGAAAAGACAAAAAAAAAAAAACCAACGAAGAAAGTACTTGTATCAATGATAAATGGGTAACACAGTGATTTTGTTAAAGTCATATGACCTCTATTCTTGATCCCGACCTCATTTTTTTCCCAAATTGACCATCCCTCTTGACCAAGTACGTGAATTATCATGTTTTATTACAGGCAGGCAAAAAATCAGACAAAAGTATTTTTTCTGAACCTTTTTATCTGGGGGCATACAAAAGAAAAAATCTCAACACGAAGTCCATTAAGAAAAGATTAAAATAAACAACAATTTCATCAAATATCTTGCTACTATTCTTGCATTTATATTGGTAACAACTCTTAAAGGTATTGAAAATCAAAGGTTCTGGAATAGCCATCTTCATTCCAAAGGTATTTTGGATTCTTTTCTGAACGCAGAATAACTGTTTCTTGTCTATTACAATGATGATTGTTTAATGTGTTTGCTGACAAACAAATTACCTTTGGCCATGAACGGCAAATATGTAACGGAAGATTCAGTTATGTTCACGAAAACACTTAAAGGAGATGTCTTGAGAAGCAATCACTTGGAATGTCCCCAAACTCTTGTGGAAGCATAATCAACAAGTGAAAGATGTCTTGCAAACGGTGTTTCAAACGATTTTTTAAAATTTAGTTGAAAAAACTTCATTTGCATATTAATGTTAGAAATATTTTTAAAAAATGGGTACAAGAATGTTTTTTTAGCTTGAAACTAAGCAAACAAAATTTTAAGGTCACCTGTTTGCCATGAACTGTCGGAAAAGGTCATAATTAAATCAGACGCTCATTGCGATACCATTAGGATTATCCGTGTAATCTATAAAAGATAAGAGTTTTTATGACAAAACTATAGATAACGTAGACACACATGCCTTCTTTATTGCCCAATTTGAAAAACTAATTCAGCACGTGGCGTACCCTCACTTCTTCAACAGAAGCCTATAAGCGCTTTTGACGGGTCATTTGGAGGATAAAGCCGAGCAGGGAACATTGCAACAACCTCGACAACATTGTCTGGAATTTTTGTACTGGTCGTAAACTGTTATTAGTTACCTGCCGTTTTCTTGTCAATCCCAACAGAGATGCATTCTGTCAATCTCAAAGTAGAAAGTTTTCTTATGTAAAAGTGAAAGACCTTTCATCAATAACATAACACTTGGTGAATGTGATTGTCCGGAATTTCTATTAGTAGTGAAGTTCGTAACAAGATACGGTCAATTAGAACATTTCTCACCTTTTCCTCTCTCCCAGTACATGCGTGTTTTCTGCTACAACTGCATTATAGTAAGGATTGTTTATCCCGAAAGTTTTCGATGCGCAATGCGTTTTTTAACAAACTTTATCTCTGTTATTTCTGATTGAGCTATTGAAATGATGGAACTTTCGTATTAATGAAATAATTGATTTTGACTACTGTTTATGACAAAAAACCGAATAAGGCATAATATCATTTTTCGGCTAACAATTGTGATGTTTATGATAGACACTATATGCCCTACTTAAAAACAAGAGGTCCAAGGGCTTTAACGATCACCTGAGTAAAATACAAGCCTGTAAAGGATCCATGGAACTGTAAATTATTATGTAATAAAACAAAATAAATTGAAACACAAAATCAAAAGAAAAGGATGTAAATCATATACGGTACTAATTTTGATGCACCAGATGCGCATGATCAGGTAACAAGCAACAACTCTGAAACTTGACTATATATGCCAGTGCTATCTATATTCTGATCACTATCATCAAACATAATAGGACAATAGTCTTTAAGCATGAAACACAATATTTACAAAGTACATCCTACATCCAGCACAATCCGCACATCATAATGGCCTCCCACTGTCTTTGAACAATATTAAAAGACCATAATATATAAGGATTTTAGTCGCGTTAATAGCTCTACTGGTCAAAGACCGGAAAAATTAAGGCATTATTAAAGTGTTCGTCGACCGTCCATCTGTCTGTCCGTCTTTTAATAATTTTTCAAAACGCAACTTCTCCTACAGTTTTACTGTATGACTTGATACACAAGTAAAGTATACTAATATGTAGAAGAAGATAGGCGAACAAGGCGAGCAGAATGCCTATTGTGCGAAAAACCAAAAGTGAAAATTAAATCTCAATTATGAAAAATTGTCCTTGATATTTCATTTAACATTAACGTGGAGCATAGGCCCACAACATGTATACCTTAAAAATACACTTTTTTGCATAACTTTCGTATCTTTCCTAGAATTATTTGAAATCCATTTAGTCAAGGGTCATATCACAAACATGATTTAAATGCCCTGTTTGGTATAAGTGGTACAGTGGTTAGCCTGTCTCAAAGGAAAGATTAACACTAAGGATTTTTATTGCTTGGGTTCGAACCCCAAGAATACCACTTCCTGTTTTTAATCATAGAATGATTTTTGCCGAAAGAATTTTCTGCAGAAAAGTTTTGTCATAATTTCATACCTTTCAATGATAAGAATTTTACTTTAAATACTAAATTCACATACTGAATATGACTTTATACATTTGAAGCTATAGGCATTTTACACGCCTTGTTCCTCCATCTTCTTATCTAAAACGGTTTTTTGATTTCAACAAAAGGTGTTGCCATGATTATTAAGTACTGTAAAACTAGAAATTTATTTAAGTCTTTCAAAATGCAACTCCTACAATTTTGATCCAATGTTAAAAAAGACTTTGTACACAATTAAACTACTAAGATACAAAATTCTGGTAATGTTGCCATAGGATAAAAAAAAAAATCCCATATTTCTTTAAAATTTTTTCAAAATGGTACTTCTGTAGTATTGGTCCAGTTCATTAAGACCTGGTACACAAGTAAACTATACTAAGATACATAATACTGAATACCCGTTTCTGAATTGGACTTAAGGAAATACCATGGTTACTAAAAATAGAAATGTCTTTGAAATTCCTTTAAAAGTACTCCTCCTACAGTTTTGTTTTAGTTTTAGTAAGATTTGGTACACAAGTAGACTTTACTAAGATACATAATTCTTTTTATCGATTTTCAATTTAAAAAAAATGTGTTGTCGTAGTTTCTTTTAAATTTTTTTTTTTGAAATTCATTTAAGTCGATACTTCTCCTACAGACTTCATGAGATTCTATAGAATTTTTACGTGAGTAGACTCTACACAACGATATATCTTTCTTTATTATAAGTACACACCAATAGAGCTACAGTCTCGTCATAGACTTCTGCTTTTATCGTTTCTTTGCAAAGCCACCTGACAATTTAAAAATTTTAAAAAAAATTTAAAATTAAAATTTAAAAAAAAAATTCTTTTATTTAATTTACCCATCAGTTACATTATTCACATTGCATGATAAATTATTTTAAGTGTAAATATTCCAAAAAGTGATAAGAGAACTCTGACATAATTCTGGAACCCCTGACGCAGGGGCCATGAATTACACACTTTTAGAAGAACCCTTTCTCGACATAACTATGCACTTAGTTTGTCTATTAAATACTCAGAATCAGAGATTATTTTAAAAGATTAATGTATTTCATTATATGATTAATAGAGACCCGCTCTTTCACCTGAACCTCTGAGCCAGGGGCCATGAATTTCACAATTTTGGAAGAAGCAATCTTGCTTATTATAACCATGCACATTGTTAAATCCTAGGAATAAAGAACATTTTGAAAGAATTTTCTCTATATTCAGAGCCCGCCCAACTCCTAAACCCCTGATCTGAGGCAAGGAATTCCCCACTTTTGGAAGCAGCACCTTTACTCATTATAATCATGCACTTTGCTTAAATACACAGGAAAAGACATTTTTAGAGAATTAATGCATTTTCACCATATGACCAATAAAGCCCTGTTCTAACACCAGAACCCCTGACAAAGGGGCCGCCAATTTCACAGTTTCAGAGGAGGCACGCTTGGTCATCATATCTATGCACTTAGTTTGTCTGTTTAATATACAGGGGAGAGGAGATATTTCACCATATGATGTATAGAGCTCCACCTTGACACCTGACCTCCTAAACCTTGGGCTATGAATTTCATATTTTTTGGTAGAGGGCTGAATGCTAATTACAGTCATGCGAACAGTTTGTATGCTTGATGACCAGGAGTAGAGAGTTTTTTGAAGATTGCGTTCATTTTGATGGTTTTACCCCATTCCTCAGGTCATGGAAGGGAAAGGGCAGCAGGGACTATGAAAATGTTCTTATCCCCTTCACTTATACATGCTATTTGCCAAAATGAAATGAAATTCTTTCAGCGATTCCAGAGAAGAAACTGAAATAATGCTAACGCAGGAGGATAGACGAAAACAGACAGCAATAGGTCACCTAAATGACTAAGCTGACTGAATCGTATGATGCCTTTTCGAAATGGTGCTACACATCTAAAAAAATATTTTTCAAGCCATTGCTTAATAAAATAAAAACTGTTGCGTTAATTTTGCAGGCACATACTCGACAAAAAGGTTGTTTTTAGACATAAGTAAGTAATTTAATGACATTTTATCAGGTATAAAAGAGACAAAGGTAGATTTTATTCAACATAGTATTATAGTCATAAATCTACAACATAACGGATATAAGAAGAAAGTTTTAATTGTTTTGTTCTTGAATTGTTTAGTTTTGTTACCGAGTATGTGTAGTATGAGATGACTGGTTTATTTACAGTTTAAGAGTTATTTTCAAAACTCAAACAAATATACCCCATTTTTCGTGTCTTTGAAAGAATCTTAGATAGAAGGGAGATACGATATGATAATATCTAAGAAATGAAAACATATTTATCTGAATCGAATAAAAATCACCCACCGTAATTAGTTAAATTTCTATTGATAGGAACACTTTAAGTTCATTTGTTATCAGATAAAGTGTAATTATCATTTCCTGTTAGGACGTTTGCTTACCGTTTATCGTGATTCAGATGAGAGTTTGTTGCTTTTTAACATCTAGGTCTTTACGGACATCTAGACTTGTAGGTCACCCCGATATCCAAAATAACTTCCTAGAAGTGTGAAGTTAAATATAGAGGCTTTAACCTTGATATCTATGAAACAAAGGTTTAGTTCAAAGAAAATTTTCTGAGAATGCATTTTGTCTTGAGATTTTAAACGCCATCAAAGATTCGCCTTGATGTTAATGTGTCTAAAAGGGAAATGGATGGTAATTGAATTACTTAAATCCATGTTAGCAGTCTTTGTTCATTTACTTGGAATGCCTAATTGTGATTCCTTAAAAAAACGATGTTAAAAGTTGTATGGTAGCATTTTGAATATAAACAAAGTGCTCTGCAATAATACTTTTGTACGATGAAAAGCCATGTACAACAGCGATGTAGAAAACCAAACTGAAGTCTCTTGACGAGTGATAACAACACGTAAGAATTCGTCAGGTTATCATACCAAAGTAAAGCACCTTGTAAAACACTGCAAGAAAGAATATAATGTAATTTTGAATACTCATTTGAATCAAATAAATATTACATCTCCACATACATGCAGTTTAAAAGCACCTCTTCATTTACTCTAAACTTTTATTATAATTTGTTTAGTAAACATATTATTCACTTATTATTAGGTTGATATATTTTTATGCCCCGGGATCGAAAGATCCAGGGGGTATATTGTTTTTTTCCTGTCTGTCTGTTTGTCTGTCTGTTGTCAACTTTAACCTAGCCCATAACTATTGCTCTGTCAAGGGTAAGGCTTTAATATTTGACATGAGTGTTCATGATGACAAGACCTTTCCATTGGTACATAAAGTTTTGATCATGTGACATCAACTGTGACCTTTGACCTACATTTGAAAAACTAACATTGGCCATAACTATTGCACTGTAGTCTACGTCCCACTCCAGAATTGTGTTAGCATCGGGGGCATAGTGTTTCACAAACACATATTGTTAGTTAAATTAATATGATTCCTATAGTTTTGTGATTTTTTAAAAGAAAATCACTGAGGATTGGCCTCTTGTTTTCCCTTCTTACTTTGTGTATACGTGTATGATAATACGAAAACTAGAAATCTAGTTCACCAATATTAAGGTTTTGCGAAAGGTCAACATGTCCAAAATTTTATTTTTACAATAGCTCCAAAACTGTGTGGTTTATAAAGTTAAAACTTTTACAGTTTATAAATATATCATCGATTAACAGATAGAAAGTATCACTTGATAACAAATACTTAAGAAAATATTTATCGAGAAAAATTCTTTTTAAAAAATGCATATATTTTCAAAAAATACACCTAATTAAATAGTACTTATAGTGAAAGCCATCATTGCAGAAATAATATATGTTTATCAATGAAGGACAAGTTGGACTTCGATAGCCTCTGGAAAGTTGTTTTCCCTGTTTTTTTTTTTTTTTTTGTTTTTTTGTTTTTTTTTTTTGTTTGTTGTTTTTTTTTTTGTTTTTTGTTTTGGTCCAAATGTTAAGATTTGAAACCTAAAGTACATTGCAAATGGCGGATTTTATAGGGGTCTTGTCTTTATACATGTCATGCTTTCAATAACAGCCTTTCAGAGATCATTCACGTCCAACTTGCCCTTCATTGAAAAAAATATATTATTTCTGCAATGATTGTTTTCACTTAAAGTACTGAATTAAGCAGGTGCGTTTTTTTTTAAATATGCAATTTTTTTGAATTTTTTTTCTCAAAAAATATATATATTTTTAAATATTTGTTTTCAAGTGATACTTTCTATCTGTTAATCAATAATATATTTATAAAATGTAAAAGTTTTAACTTTATACCTCACATAGTTTTGGAGCTATTTTAAAAATAAAATTTTGGACATCTTGACCTTTGGCAAAACTTAAATTGTGAACTTAAAATAAGTGTTTGGTATAGTTTTTGTTTTGTTTGTACAAAGTACTTGTTTTTTTTTTTTACTCCACAGACATAGGTTGAATAGTTTGGTACCGTGACAAAGTAAGCATATGCTAGTAATTTGTTCGTTGTCTTGAAAATTGAGACCATCATATTTTTATGACAAAAAACGTTTACGAATGCAGCATAAAACGTTGCGTCTCCTCGTCATACAGATGTGCCCATCGCCGTCCAATTTTATGCCACCTTATTGTCTGGCTCGTTTCGATTTTGACAATGTAGTATCGTCATACCGTTACAGTCATTTGTACGTGAATTCACGTGACTTACTGTGGCATAAATGTGTTAGCGAAGCTTTTTTATTAAGTACTTCACATTCAAGTCCTGCTCCCTCCGATACCGGTGGTTAACGGCAGTACCACACTGTGTTGTGTAAACAATGCAATGATCTCCTGGTGGCTTGTGGGAAACTGTTTAACGAGTTGTTTATCACTTTGAAATATTAGCATTATAGAATTATCTGTACTTGTAGTAATGCACAATAGTTCGAAATAGAACTATAGTTTTACAGCATTTTGGTATTTATAATTCAAGTACACGAGCATAAATCATGATTAAGTTCGATTTGCAGTTAAGAATTTTTCTTGACTGAACCAGTATTAAATCACCGTGTAAGGGTTCAAGCAATCTTTGTTTTCGAGAATTTAAAAAAAAACTTGGGAAGTCTTATGGATAACAATATACACAGACACAAGCACTCCAAAAAAAAGAAGCATCTTTGTAATGCATGTCTAAATCATGCACACTATTTTTTACGAGATCTTTTAAAGTAAAATGGTTTAATGTTAATTGGTGCAAAATATTTATCTGGACAATGAGAAGTTAAAGACAAACATGCTATTAGGCGTGTGGCATAATGAGCTTCCAGTACAAGCTACTGGTATAAGTGATCGCTACCAGAAAGCTACGAATTAGCAGACGATGACGGCGGCTGTAGGTGTGGGCGAATTGCAGCATGTTGGAATACTCTGACAGCGGGTCAACACACTTTACAAATTCTTATGTCCTACTTGCTTATCTTGAAATTATTAATATCTACTGCACGGCATATTTCTTTGCAAAATGATTAAGAAGAATTATGTCAGGAAACAATTTACATGTCTGTATTGTATTCTTGTTTGTTTGTAATCTTCAGCAGGTGCAGTAAAAGAAAACAAATTATTCTGGAGTTCTTACAATCAATCTTCATTGTGTGTTAATTGATATAAAGTACTGTATTTCATAGCCAATTTACATAATTGTATTCCGTCTAGCTTGCATTGTCTGATTTTTATTTCAGACTACACATTGTGGCCTTTCTGGGTGGATAGAAAAGTTAATGTGGAGCCCCCTTTTAATAGAACGAGGTAAGGAGTTTTATAAAGCTCTTACACTCAAATCCTTTGTATAAATTAGCCTTGTTAATTCTGATACAAAAGTAGTGAACACAATTACACAGATCCTGAAATTTCACTAACAGGCACCACAGTTAGGGCTGAAATTTTCTTGTTACAAACAAGATCAAACTAACTTAATTCGAGACTATGGTCACTGCGCCATAGGTCTTCAACGACGACGTCACTATTCGTTCATGTCTTTGACAGAAAGTTCAATATATTTAAAAAAAATAATTTTGTTGATTTATTTAGAGTTTCGGTGTTCCAATCAAGAACATGACATAGTTCTTCAGCAACAACAAATTTTACTTTTAGGGTATGACTTTTGGAAATAAATCTAATTCAATACTTGCATTTATTCTAGTTTTGAAAGGAAGGTCAGAGAACAATGTTAGCTGCAGAACTGTAGCTCTCAGGTAGAGAAAATTCTTACAGACAAACCAGAGAGCTACAGATCCAAGCATTGTAAAAACCTTTGGTTTACAACGACTCTTTTATATAGCTCACTTCAGTTATTATCTGTTATATTATACAAATTTACCTTTCAATGGTTCCAAACCACACTGCATGTCCTTGGCAGTTTTAAAAATGCGCATTCCGACATCCATAAAGACTACCGGAGTGTTGCTCTGCTGCTTTACAGGGGATATTATATTGATATATACTGTTCATGCAGTTAAATATTTTTTTTCGCAATTTCTATACTTGTTTCAAAGTATGAGCTCTTTGAATTGTTTTCTTACAAAAATCGAATAATTGCAATATCTGATACAGTTCATTTGTAAAGTGTCATGTTGTTTCAGAGATGGTAAAGTATTTGACGCCTGCAGTCGAGAGGTAAAAGCATTCCCAGACATTGATCCAATTTTACACAGACTTCATAATGAGGGTTACAAACTTGCTGTAGCTTCAGAGTAAGTTAAATGACCAGCATTCTTCTGGAAACATCTTCTCTCTAAACATTTGTCAAGTGAGTCTCATAAAAAAATCCGCAAAATTGCATAACATCTTCATTTTTGAACGAGCCATTCCATTGCCATTAAGTTTTATTACACAAGGTTGCTTGAGCATATTGTATCAGTGAGGCAATAGGACAACTGTTGAAGTGTTTACATCTCAGTTAAGTTATGGATGCGGCTTTTGAGACATGCTTTATTTGTGCTTAGAGAGATGCCCCTTGTAGTCACGACATAAAAATCTAAAAGTACACCGTACACTCTTTATTTTAAACAAAAGACACTTGAATTATATAATACTAAGATTGCCAAATGTATAATTTGTTCTTTTAAATAAATGGCAAATGTTATGACGTAGCATTTAAACAAATTGTGACTGTTTAAAGAAAAGTTGAAACATGCAGTCACTGTAATGAATGTCGATGATGATTTTCCCGTGATTGATGAACTCGCATATGTTTGTGCAGAAAATGACTCAGAAACAGGTAGAGAAAGAAGTTGGATGCGAAACAGAGATGCGCTTTTATTCTCTGTAGTTAGGAGGAAAATACTTAAATATGTCTTAAAGCATTTACAATTTGCAGCAGCTTCTAAATATTTAACCAAATAACCGAGTTCCTGAAAGACAGTGCATGCACTTCAAGGATATAGGGATTATTTTTTCTCATAAAAATGCGTTCGAAAATCCAATTTTAAAAGCCACATTTTCAAGCAAATCTTCATTCTCTCTCTCCCCCCCCCCCCCCATAATACGGGTTCTTATGTTTTAATCTTTACTACAATGAATAAGAGTCACCCCCTAAGTGAAAAGAACAGTTTTTTTCTCGCTGAAGGTATATTTTTTTTTCATAAGAACGTACTTTTTTTTCTCTAAGGTATATAGATCTGGTTTGGCCTTCAACTAATTTTTCAAGTTGCACCAACGGTAAAAACATTTGATAGTTAGATTTATAGGTACATGAAATTCTCAAAATACAGTATAATCCATACACGTACTTAATTAAGTCGTCAAAAAATTAAATTATAATCAGTCATTGATTAATATGATTTTCTGTTTGAAGGAAAGGTAACACAAGCGTGAAAAAACATCAACAAATCACTGTATGAATTATCGTGTATAGTAAGGACAAATAGGCTGCCTCAATTCTGGCATTGTTGTCTTAAGTACAAAAGGGTTTCTTGTTTTGTTGTGTACACAAAAGGGTTGACCAAAACAAGGAGATTGTCTTCACTCTTTTTGGGGTAACATGGTCAAAATGAATGTGAAACGGACTATATTCAAGATTTATAACTCTGACGATTGTTACGCAGAAGAAAACATGTCATATGTTTTGTGTGTGCATTGTTGTGCTTCTTCTATAATGATATATATATATATATATATATATATATATATATATATATATATATATATATATATATATATATATTTCTACAATTAAATGCACTAAATAGTTATCGTTTTCTTTATATTAAGCACGAAGAAAAACAAACAAGTGTAAAAGTTTAATCTGAATAAAATTAAGAAAGAAATAGATTTCACTTTAAAATTCTATTCAAAATTTCGCTTTAGAGTATTGTTTAATGTTGGTATGTAGGTGGAAAAGTAGTTTACCATTTTTACTGAATTGTTGAAATATAAGTCACCGCTGACAGCTACGTGAGGAGTACTTTGGAAACGCTAGAAATTGACATACTTAAAAAAAAATAGTTCTCGCATCTGCTGTAAACAACTTCCGGTAGTAAGTTATCGTTCTTTACATCGAACCCTAGCGGCAGTTGAAAGGCCTACCCAGTGAAAGAGAAATTTTAATTGAAATAAAACTAAGTCAATAAAAAGGGTTAAACATTGATATGACGTCATGTGAATTTATGAAAATAATGGACAGTATTTGAAAACTTATTGGACGGCTACAGGTAAGTTGAACTCCTAAAACACGATACCGACACAAATAACTACCTTTAATCGATTACTTCAATATGTTTCACAAAATAATGACAGCTAAAATAATTTTGTTTTCTTTATCGCTCATTGTCATAATTTTCTTAATCATCAACACTGGGTATCTTTTTCATTATTCTTTTGGGTTTCTGCTCCGTTCGATAAATCCCTTCCCTTTATTCTTGAGTCAATTTTGAAATCCTTCTAGGTTCCCTTTGGTATTTTTATTTTTTGTCTGAATGACATTGACCAATAGCTAGAAATATCCGGTAAAAAAAAACTTTACTCGAACTTTTTATTGAAATTTAGGGCTATAATATCTCCTTAATTACACACCAATGATATAAATTAAAATTTAGGAATTGTATGTGACATACAAGTAATATTTGCTTTTAATACAAAAAGAATATTTACAATTATTTTTATAAAATTTACTAGGATAGTGAAAACTTTAATACTATTGTTAACTGTTGTAAACTATAGTTTATTAATAATATTTTATTTGTAAGGGAAAGGCCCTCTAACAGTTCTCACAAAATTGGCAGTTTTCAGCCTATAACCACAAACATAAAACAGAACAAAAGATTATACCTCTTACAAACTGAAATTATTATTCCTGTTTAAACTTTTACATAAGAACGACTGACCCATTTTTTGCAGGTAAAACTTTGATTAAATTTAAATAAAAAAGTCCGCCGAAAATGCTTGAAATCAACCAAAAGTATCCATACTCTGTCTTATATTTCTATTTTTTCCATTTTTCTGTAGTAACTAGCCTTTTATACCTTTGATGATTAATGTTTTGTAATAACTGTACATGTACAACAAAAATCCCAGGTTATACCTCCATGACGTCCTTGGATCTCGTGTGAAATCTAAACTTTTTCTCTCTGTCAATATTTGGATGTCTTGCTGTCAATATTTGGATGTCTTGAAGTCAGAAGATGTACCTTATAAAGAAATATAGGCCGCCGAGGGTGGGAGGGGTTCAGAGAAAATGTTTCCAATTAAGTGATAGTTTCTATAAACTTAAGCTAAATATATATGGATCAAGTTTGATGTAGGGGAGGGATATATAAACTCTGTGCCAAAAATGTTAATATGAATAATAAATGATCATTTTTGGTATATTTCGACAAGAGGGCACTTGACAATTCTTGGATAGGCGGCTTATCTCATGCTCCGATGTCTTTCATTACATGCATGTATAACTACAATTAAAACCAGTTTCACACCCCAAAGTATGATCTTCCAAGAATTTTCAACTGTTTCATCCAATCACGGACTATATGACTTTAAAATTTCCAATGCAACTCAAAAGATCTACATATTTAAAAGAATTTTTTAAAAAACATTACCCACTCATCCCGTTTCCATCTAAAGCATTGTTTTAGTTTTGCTCATAATTTTGGTTTATTTTTAGAGCTTTCAACAAAGACGAGGTGAAACGCCTTGTGAATTTCTTTGGATGGAACAAATTCTTTGATTACATAGAAATCTACCCTGGATCCAAAATAACACATTTCCTAAAGTAAGGAATGTTAAATATTCTTTGTTTTACTATATTCAAATCCTAGGAAATAGTTATTATTAAGGACATACGCAACATACATTACCTACTGATAATTTTTCAAAATATTCTTAATTTAAGAGTATAGTGCCATAAGATGTTCGTAGACAAAAAATCAGCATGTATTACCAGGGGTTTTGAAAAGGTATCGGTTGATGAAAAATCTTGTATAATTCAAAGAAAAATATACAAAAATTACTAAACATATATTCTAGATGATTGTTTATCCAAACTTAGTTTAGAGGAAGTGTACAACAGCATATATAGACATTAAAATGTAGCACACATTTCCTTCAAGTATTGGAACTCTTCAACTCCAGGGAAAAAGACAATAAAGTTCAAACTACGTTGCATATGTCCTTAATGCATTGGCAGTTATAAATCGTATTTTGTTTTAATTGTGAAATAAAAAAATGCAAAGAATTAATGAAGATGGGCGAATAAACGAAGAAAAATGCCTATGGTTCGACAAATAAGAAAGTGAAATTTTAAATGTTAATTAGTTTTTCACTTTCTTATTTGTCAAACCATGTTATGATAATAATTACGTATAACACAATTTTTTGATATTTCAGTTAACATGAATGTACTTTGAGTGAAATCTCCGAAATTTGCAACATATTTACAAGTATTTAAATCGTTCGTCTTTGAAATAACTTGCACACACCAAAGAGGACAAAAATGAGCATTTCTTCCACTATAACACAATTTTTCTATATAGGCGGGCTTTCGCTAAATGTTTTTTTTTAAATATCTATACTTATAAATTAATAAATTTTGCAAATAAACTCCGAAACGGGTGCACCAGAGTTCTTACATAGTCCTCTAAGAATACACTAGATACAAGATGATGTCCGTAAACTATATTTAGATTTCATTCGCATAGTAAGTATCGTACATTAAATCAAAAGTCCACTTTCATTTTCTATAAACAGCCATGAAATAGCAAAAACGTGAGTACGGTGGCGTTTACGGTTTGGCGGATCTAAGTTACTGGCAATTTTTAATGAGACTGACAACAAGCAATCGTATATTTATTTCATGAAACGTCATCACTAAATTATTCAATCAAAATTTGATTTAATTGATTTAAAAGAAATAAGTTGTGATAACCGATTAAAAGGGGAAATGTGCAAATTATTTTCGTAATTCACCGATCTTAATATTGACGGAAGCTTCTAGAACATCCTATAGCGTCGAACCCGATGTTTAAAAGAAAAAGAGGCGATTTTACCTGCATGAACATAAAAAAAAGCTCTTGTGTGAATGGTCATTGAAATAATGGTATATCATTGATAACACTATAAGTTGTGAATATATTTATATATATCGAAAGACTATTACATATACAGTATGTTCATGTAGTAGGTTTTCCTAATAAATTTATCGGTAAAATCTGTATATATTCCTCACAGAAAGCATCATGGTAACGAACCCGAAGTACAATTTGTACTTCGTATTAAAATTGCTTACATGAAAATAGAAAATTAATGAATAAGGTATTGTTCAAATACAATTAAAGCTGTAAAATTTTGTGCTTTATCAATACATTTCAGTTTTTTTTTTCTGAATAGTCTTTTGTATCAAAAACTCGGCCTATTCATAGGGCGTTAAAAGCTAATTTTTACACAGGTACTTGGGTCTTGGTTTATAAATATGTGTGTACCTTATTGATATGTAAAAAAAGTAAAGTACAATTTTTACATATCAATAAAGTACATACATATTTATAAACCAAGACCCATTTTTTACCCCCCCCCCCAATCAATTTATCTGTAAAACGTGCATATTCGCTGTGCTTTTATCCCTGACGGATATGAAATAAGAGCATCTGAAGTACAATATGTACATGTATAACATAGTATAACAGGTTTTACAATAAACGTCAATTAATGAAATTGTAATAATTCAAGTTTATTTAAAGTATTTACCAAAAGGGGGCGGGGTGGAGACGTACATATACTTCATGCGGGATTTTGAACAAAGTATTTCCTCCTGCTATAAGCCTGTAGGCTGTCAGTAGAAACTACAATATATTTTCTGTCGGTAGTGGTATATATTCAATTCTCCGCGCTTGCGCGGGATTTCAGCTAGTATATTCAAATGTTTAAATATAAAACATTTTTTGCTGAACAAAAACATGGAGCAAAGAGACCCACTCAACCTTAAAAATATGAGAAATATTTCAAGTTATTCAACGGTCATAACAAGAATTAAATGTTCTTACTTGATATTAGCTATGTTGTATAGTGTTTAGCGTGTCAGTATCTAAGACAAAAACCCGCTTCTCGGGATTTTTATTGCTGGGGTTCAAATCCCAAGAAATCCTAAGCTTTTTTTTTTTTTTACCATAGAATAATTTTTGCGGAGAGAATATTTCTGCACAAAGTTTTGTTTGTCATAATCTCATACCCTTCAATAATAACTTTAATTGCTTTGAAAACTTAGTTCATAACATGAATTTCATTTTTATACATTAAAGTTATAGACATTTTGCATGCCTTGTTCGCCCATCTTCTTTCAGGAATAAATAAAATAAATAACATTTCGATAACTTGAACATGGAAATTTCAGTTATACACAATTCAAATACTTTTCATTTTCTAACCATGAAAATTATTTTTTAAAAAAAGACAACACCTAAATATCGCTATGACCCTTCATTTTAATTATGGTCCAAGCATTTTCTTTTCAAACAAACCAAATATTGAAAAACACAGTTAATATACTGGCAAGCTTACATAAACTTTCATTACGTATAGATTAAATTGTGCAATCCTTCAATTACACATGAAGTGTTAGTATACAGGTATTTCTAATGTCAAATATCTGTAATGTCTGGTAAGAATTTACACGTCTTCCGAACTCATTCTTTAATTAGACAGTGAAATCATGTACAGCCGATTGTTTATATGAAGTAGAATTCCTGGGTTTTATCTGTGTTTAGACTTTGGGGGGGGGGGTTAATAATTTATTTCCTATTATTCTTCACATCTTCTCACTTCTCAACTGTTTACATATTTAGGAAATGTAAAAAACTATTTTTTTAATCTTTAGAACAAAATTGTATTTCAGTATTAAAAAGGACAGCGGTATTGCTTTTCCTGACATGATGTTTTTTGATGACGAGCGCGATCATCTTTCAGAAGTGGCACATACCTGTTTAGGTAACTTTTACAATTAACCTTACAATTTTTTGTAATACAATATTTATAATAAATATTCATTTTATATCTATCACATATTTATCCCTTTATCCTGGGTTTGTCAATAAATACTAGATAAACTTTTCATTTCTTACCATTTGTATTCCAACACGGTGTGATGTCATGGAATCAAATACATGTACATTAGTATACAAGGTAAATGTGGATGATCGAGGTAAAATTTTCATTTTTTAAAAGAAATTAAAAAAAAAAAGGCATACCTCGTAATACTGTATGCAGGGAAATTTTCGTCCCGTTCGCCCTACTCACATATGGACGAATTAATTAAAAATGTATAATTTCTTAATTAGAACTGTGACTGGGCGAATTTAAAACGGGGCAAAATTGTTTGAAAGTGCGAAAATAACACGGGGCGAATATAACCCTTTATATTGTAATCAACAAAACTTAATTTTTAGGTCACCTGAATCACTCAGGTGACCTATTGCTATCTGTTTTCGTCCGTTGCCATGCGTCGTTCGTAAAATTTGGAACTTTTTCGGCTTCTTCTCTTGAACCACATAATAATTTCAAACAATTTTGGCACTGAGCAGCAACAGATGAAGGGGTACAACAATTATGATTTTCATGGTCCCTGTCCTCCTGGGGCCAGAGGGGCGGGGCTAAAATCATAACAAATATAGTGCTGTCTGTGAAAATCTTCATCTTTACTCCTTGAGATCGCTTCTTGATCGGGAGGCCCTGGTTCGATTCTTGTTCACCGAGTAGTGACTGTTCCATAGCCAAGCGCCCGGCACTAGAAGTAAAAGTCACAGGTCTTTCTGATGAGACCTTGAAAATCAAGGTCCCTTGTCAAGTTAGCACGATAAAGAACCCTCACTACTCAATGGCCCTGAGTGCCGAGTATAGCTCTAAATTTTAAGTCCTTCACCGGTATATGTTGACGTCTCTATATGAGTGAAAAAATTCTCGAATGGGACGTAAAACAGCATACTAATCAATCAATCTTTTACTCCTCAAGCAGTCAAACTGTTGGGATAATTGTGATAAGTATCGAGTCTTTACCTAAATTGTGAATTTCATGGCTCCAAAGTCAGGGTCTCTGGGGATGGGATGGGATAGGGGCTCTATTGATTATATTGTGAAAATGCATTATTTCTATGAAAACCCTTTTCTCTGCTTCTGGGTATTAAGCAAACAAAACGAACAGTTATAATGAGCATGGATGCCTCTTCCTAAATTATGAATTTCATGGACCCTGGATCAAGGGTTTTGGTATTAAGACAGAGTTCTATTGATTAGTAAAAATGGATCAATTCTTTGAAAATCTTCTCAGTTCCTGGATATTATAGACAAACGAACCTAGTACATATTTGTGTTGAGCAAGCGATCCTCTTCTAAAATTGTGAATCTCTCGGCCCATGGGTTAGAGGCTCTGATGTTAGAGCTGGGCTCTATTCTCGATTCTTTGAAAATCTTCTATGCTGTCGGGTATTTTACAGAAAAACTGGTGCATAGTTATGATGTGCAAGTGTGCCCCTTCTAAAATTATCAATTTAATGGTCCCTGGATCAGGGGTTCTGTTATGAGGGCGGGGCTCTGTTGAATCTCTAGTAAAAATGCATTAATTCTTCGAAAGTCTTCTTATCTGCTTCTGGGAATCAAGGAGACAAACAGTAAAAGTTGTAGTAAACAAGGGTATTTTCACCAGGTTTTGAAATTCAGAACCGTTTGGTCGAGTGTCCTGGTGCTGGCCAGGGCTCTTTTAATTTTTATTATATTGCGAGAAGTTACTCCCCTTTGCTTATCATAATCACTGTAAATAATGTAATTATGCCCCCCTTCGAAGAAGAGAGGGCATATTGCTTTGCTGCTGTCTGTCGGTCGGTCTGTCTGTCGGTCCACCCAGTTTCCGTTCATTTTCTTCGCAGAGGTTGCACGTACTGAAATGAAATTTGGTATACAAATTTATCATAAGAATATCTAGGTCAAGTTCTGTTTTGGGTACGATCGAGCAATTTTTGACAGAGTAATGCCCCTAGGACTTAGAAAAATTCCAATTATTTGCATGTCCGTTCATTTTCTTCGCAGAGGTTGCACATACTGAAATGAAATTTGGTATACAGATTTATCATAAGAATATCTAGGTCAATTTTGTTTTGAATACGATCGAGCAATTTTTGACAGAGTTATGCCCCTTGGACTTAGAAAAATTCCAAATAATTGGGGGGGGGGGGGGATAGGTGTTTCACAAACATTTGTTGAAAGGTCATTTGCTTAAGAGAATTATGTAAGAATTTTTATAATATATAATACATAAAGTACATTCATAATTTTGACGTTAAGCAAGACATAAATAGTACATACAGGGTGTTTCAGAAAACATGCAACCATTTACTTTCCTCACTTTATTTATATGCAAACAGGAACATAATTATGAATGTTTTATATAAAATAATGCTAAAAAGGCAAAAATTTAGACAAAATTACCACTTGAATTAATTATGACGTCATATTTGACATCACTGGAAGAAACAGATAATTTCATTCTTAAGAACCCTCTATACACTGCACACTAGAGAGTTCTGATTTTGTGGTATTTTTATGCAGATAGAGTGATCTGCCCTTTGATCAAGAATAAAATAAATTGAAATGTACAGTTTATTACTTGATTTGCGATCAAATCAAGCATTCAAAACACTTTAATAGGCCAAGATGAATAGATATAACACTTCATTTGCAGGTATTTTGCCCACTTAGGTAAACAACAGTGATTTATGCTCATCAGTACTTTATTGTCTTTGAACATTTTTCCTGGGGGTAAATGCAAGGCACCCTAAGCTGAAATTGATAGATAAGCTCAATACTTATACCTTTACACACCATAATTTTCTCAATGTCCAAAAAAATATTTTCCTCTAGTGTATAGAGGGTCCTTAATGTGGAATTCAATAAAAAGCAATCATCAAGAGTTCCGAGACTGCTTTACCAGAGCATTTCACCAGTTCCTGTGATTAGGACAATGAAAATAAGGTTTACAGAATGCAAAGAACTTACTAATAGTAATATAAAGTGGAAGTTGTATAAATCTGTAAAATTTTGCAGCTAATGGAAGAGTTAATGCATGATCAAGGAAATTTGAAGTAAAAAAAAATTGAAGGAAAAGACAATTTGAATACATGAAAACATTTAGAATGTTACAAAAGAGGAATTGTTCCAGAGACTCACATGAAATCCTTTTGTAAAATAACTGAGTTTGTGAACAGATTGAGCAAGTCAAATGTAGATCAGATGCTGAAATATGTTTTGAATCTTAAACCTTGGACTTGTAAGAACAGATGTTTGGAGGACCATTCAACTCTTTCAGATCCGTTAAAATGGGTCTCCACACTCACCTGACTTAACTCCCCTGGACTTTTATCTGTGGGGATATTTAAAGGTCAAAGTTTTAAAAATACACCCCCAAAAAACAAATGAACTCAAAATGGTTCGAAAAATGAGAACAAACTTAAGTCAAAATTTCATATCAATATAATTTTTAAAATAATTTTGGTAATGAAATAAATTTTTCTCCATGTGTATGAATTTTTGTAATATAAACACCTGCAAAGTTTCATCCACACAAATTAATTAGAATTCAAGATATTTAAAATCAAAATTTTGACTTAAGTCTGTTCTCAGTTTATGGCCTTGAGGCCTGATTCATTACCAAGAGACTCTGCAATAGTAATGAGAACTTTCTTGCATCGGATTTATTCAGCAAAAATGAAGCCATTTAGAACATATTTTGTAACTAAGTGAAATTTTACAAGTTTCTTTTTTCTTTTGTAATTCATTATCCATTTGCCATATTAACTTTATTTTCGTAAGAGTAAATCTTGAGATTGTAACTTTTAATTTGATATGTTGGTGCATGGTATTGGTTGAAACACCAGTAAAATTTAATCAATCAAAATGGTTGCATGTTTTCTGAAACACCCTGTATTAAATAAAAGTGAAACCAAAATATCCTAGTATCTTTGTACAATACATGTAAATGTTCTTCCAAGACCAAAAGAGGTCATGAGAGAAAATGAGACGTGTTCACTTATAGTGCTCAAGCACCATTGTTTAGTGTAGTCTGTATGGTGATAGTGACAAATGGGGGCACGTCAGGCAAGTAAATAGATCTAATTTATAATTTGTTACTGAGTGTTACTAGACTAATAATTTTGTTTATCCTTGATCATCTAATTTCTCTTGCGTTTGGACAAAACAGCTTCATCTATACTATGGATCCTTTCCAGTGTTGTATTATACTCAGGTGACCGTTAAGGCCCTTTGGTTTCTTGTTGGTTTTTATTGTTGATGTTACGTAGCGTAGGGCAACCGACGGGAAGTTAAGGTAAAAAACAGCTAAAATAGATTAAAATATGTCATAAAATAATTATCAAACCTTGTATGAATGAATATTAATATGATTTTGGCTCAGTCTTTGTGTTTTCATTATGTCGCCAAAGACCCGCAGAATTGGATTCATACTCACCAATCTGACATTCAAAATTAAGAACAGTAACAGACCATTGTCGATCGTATTTTTATATACAAAGTTAGTTTTTAGTTAGTTCCTAACAATTACATGTATCTCTTTAAACATACTTTTATTAAAAATCTATGGAGCAGAAACATGAGTTACGATGGCAACCTTTGAGAATAAAGATTATAATGGTAAAACACTGTACATTTTAGTATTGTCAGTTGTTTTTTTTTTTGCAGTTTATGTGATACAATTTACACAGGTGTGCCAACATTTTTTTTCATGACTTGGGCTCAAAATTTATGCACTTCTTTATTATATTTAACAAAGCTACGTAAACATGTAAAAATAACAATTCATTTAAGTGTATTTTGCTCTCAATTTAATATCATTTTTTAAAATCATATTTTAGGTGTCACATGCATTTGGGCAAATCGAGGGGTTTCCGAAGAAATCTTGGATGAAGCTTTTCGCGCATATGCAGAAAATCATAAGAATGAGGTGTCAGTTGGTATTCCGAACGGAAACAATAACAACAATGGCAGTGGGACTGGTACCAATACAAGTAGCAGCACCTTGTCTCTGAACAGCGTGGATTCAGATGAATCCCAATCAGAAACGACTGTTATTTATGTGCATCGTCGCCGTGGGTCGCGAGCCTCCATCACTTACGATGTCCCGCCAGTTATTGACAGAGCAATACGCCTACGCGGACGACGCATGTCTGCGCCTGCGCTGAGTATCCCACAATCCCTACAGGACAAAAAACTGATTTCTTGCCCCGAGATTGTAGAAAATTAGAGCGGCTTGAAATGGCAGTTTTGATGTTGAAGTGCTAATTTAGGTGTGAAAATAGATTATTAGAAAAAAGGTCTTGAGAAACCAATTGAAGGTAGTTTATGATCATTTTTACATGTGTACAAGAACATGTTTTAAGCAGGTACAGTATTTATTCTATTATAATTAGGCTACGATTTTTTTTAATTAAGCATCTGATATTTTCAGATGCAACAAACAAAAGAATTCTCTGGATTAAAATCTGTGTATCATGTATTTCAATATGTATCGCCTCAGCAATGAAATCCTTAAATATGTGAAATTCATATGAACCCGTTTTTCATCTTGTAGTTCATACAGAGATTTGCCCACGTTGAACTTTTTCAGTTTAACTTAAATGACGCGGTTTCTCTTGCC
Organism: Saccostrea echinata; assembly: GCF_033153115.1. Taxonomy (NCBI): domain Eukaryota; kingdom Metazoa; phylum Mollusca; class Bivalvia; order Ostreida; family Ostreidae; genus Saccostrea; species Saccostrea echinata. Next base: position 34,839,876 of record NW_026889803.1, read on the forward strand.
ATTTTCGTTAGAAAACATGTATTCATTTGAAACAGTTGATCATAATCAGACTATTAGTTATATACATCCTTGTAAAAGATTTTTTATTCCAGCCTGATCTGATTGGAATAAATTCCGAAGTAGCATTTTTAGCATTGTATTATGTATAATTAAAGACAATTGAGAATAGTTTTTTTTTTACATACATGACATTGATCATGATGTATAATTGTCTCGATATTATATTGAAATATAATAAAGTAACAGAATGATTCTAATTTCTCACGTACATTGTATTACTTACATGTATATACATAAAAACGATATTATAGCATTTCTGTTTTAAGTGTATGTACTTAATTTCTAAAAGCTGTTAGCACTTCTATTTTTGCGTCTCTTTATTTCTTTAATAAATATGTGATTAATGATTCCAGTAGAAATCAGATCATGTCAATAAACAGTCTTTTGTACCTGGTAATTGTGATTTCAGGACGTAGGAATTATACGTACATGTAATATATGCTTTGTAATCTTTGATATTGTGTAGAGGGATTCATGCTCCCTGGGGACTTTTTTTATACGTAACTATATGTATCCATACAACAAGAAAGTCCACACGTGTTTGTATTCAGTTAATCTGCGAGAAACATGGACCTGAAGCAATTGTATTAATAACTTGTTAAAACTTTACTTAGTACAACATGTACATGTATGTATCAAATCAAGATATCAGTATTTTTTTTGTTGTCCTTTATTGTTTTGAGCAATTGAAAAAAATTATTAGGTTTTCATTTATGATTGTTTGATATGTATTCCAGAACAAAATGCAAAGAAACGGGCATTTTATGATATGGTTTACTATTAGACTTTGCAACAACTAGGTAAAAAAATCTTCGTTAAAATGTTACTGAATCCCAAAAAGCAGACATGTATATTTTGCAACAGTCGCCCATCTTAGTCCAAAATTGAAGTTTAACTTTTTTTTGTCAAATTCAAGATTCACCTATCTACCTATTTCTTAATATCTACAGTAGTAAGGATTTAACAGGAGATGCATTTGAAAATGAGGACAGAAAACTCAAACGTGCATGCTTGGGTTTCTTCACAAACACAGAAAAAAGATGTCACAAGAAAAGTTAACATTTACATCTATTATATTGACGGGTTCGAGGGCAGTATACATTTTGTCGGACCTAAGAACCAAACTTGACCTGAGACCGTTAGGCGTTTTTCGAGAGTACATGCGTATATCTTGTGCTGGCTTCCATGATGTAAATTTCCTTTACCTGCACTAAAAGTCGGTCAATTCTGTCACTGTCGAACACCAAAGAATGCAAAAGAGATTTAGCTGATCCCGCCCACAGTCTGACATGAGCGGTCCAGTATCTAATCGACAGGTTCAATTAAAAATCGATTTTTTTATGACCGCTCAGTAAAACATTGGAAATGTTAGACTTTTTTAAGTATTGGTTCCTACACGTACATAGGAACTTTTAGTCCAAGTGAAGTAAAGAAATTCATAATCAACTATTTTGCATTAACTATGAGATGCCCGCGTTAAATGCGAGAACCCAATAGGAATCACATTCAATTTGTCTGTCTGTTTGTCAAAACTCATTCTGACGCGGTAATTCTATTTTTAACGAACGCTTTCAGATCTTGTAAAGAAATATATTGCTCTTTACTGTCAGAGTAACACCAACAAACTTGGGCTCATATCATTTGATCTGTTTGCCTGAATATATATATTCCAGACAGAATAACTAAAACAGTTCTTTTCTTTTTTTTAACTATTTCAAATTTTCAACCATACATGTAAGAGGAAGGCATCTGTTAATTTTTTAAGTCCTTTTTCCACCCATATGTCTGTCAACACTTTTATATTAAATTTGGCGTGATAAATCGAACAATTTTAACATATTTATTAGTGATTCCATGATACCTGCCTTATGTGCTTAAGGTAGTCCGTTCGTCAGTAGCCCTTTTCACAAAAAAAATCTTACGACTAAAATTAAAATTTTCCAATTCTTCTACATGTACCTAAATTGTATCTTTTATTTCTATTACATTACAGTATACTGTGAATTATTCTTCAAATATAATAATTTTCCTTATTAAAAAAAAAAGAAATTAAGAGTTGTTAAATTTTAATCTTAGTCGTAAGAATTTTTGTGAAGAAGGCTAAGTTTCTTAAAATCAGCAGTAAAGTAATTGGAATGCTCACAAAAATATCTCCGAGTTGACAAAGTAATGCGTATTTACCCATGGTATTTCTACAAAGTTCATCATAATAATTAATCATATTATATTAGGGAAAGTATCAAATTAGGAAATGCGAATAAAACACTAATTATGCATTTTCTAATTAAAAATTGATCAACAAGTACATGTGTATATTATATGATAAAAAATTAATGGGTACCCAGGCATTCAGAGAAAATTGAATATTTTTTATGCATATATGGTATTTTAATTCTTCTATTTTCTTCAATTGTTTAATAATACATTGTGTTAAAAGCGTGTGTAATCATTGCAAGACATCACAGATCACTTCTAATTTCATATCATGCTAATAAGCATTGATATCTAAGGCTAATTTAAAGGAAATTCGATTTCTAAACTGTGTTTATTTCGTACTTTTATGTGGTAAAAATGTCGGCCTTTTACCATTTCCTAGGCTTAAAAAAGCCTTGAATAATGTTGAGATGCATGAAATGAAATTGTTGCTCGAAAAGATTTAAATATCAAGCTTCAGTTTCCGACTTTTAAAATTAAATAATAATTTTAAGAGTTATCGTTCCTGGCTGAGGAGCGGATATCCTTATTTTTGTACAAAACATTACTGTACTAAGTACAGTTGTCACTTTCCTTTGACAGCCCTTATCGGGGCCCTATCTGACGGAGTCAGTTTTCTAGTAAGATGTGGATTAACTTAAACAAAAGATATGAAAAGAATAGACATTTCATCGACGAAACAATAACCAAAGAAGCTGTGGGGAAATCTACCTCGCATCTTACAATCTGAAATGTACTGAATGTTCAAGTACATTAACCAGTTGAATTACAAAGATATGAGCTCAAATTAAAATTCAGTATTTTCAAAAAGGTCAAAGGTAAAGTTCAAGGAATTTTTAGAGGTGTCAAATTTTGAAGAACTCAGAAGACAGCTCATATACGACACATACAGGTGATGTGACCAACAAGTATGTCATGATTGATTCTATGTCATCGTCTTTCGTATAAGATTGCCCAACTAAGAAAAGCATTCTTTGGGTCACGACATTTTGATCCATGGAGCATGTATGATATTTTTCACATTGAGCGCAAATGTGCCTCTTAACAAGATCTAGAGGTGTTACAACCTTTAGTCAATTAATTTATTTCCTCAAGATTCAGACCAAGGGAATTTGCAGAAAACTTTATTAGCAAGATTGCCGAGTTTTACAGCACGTGGCTCCTTTTCTTAGTTACCCCACCTGGGCATTAGTCCTTTTAGAACAGTTCTAGTTTTATTTCTAAGGCATGGTCAATTAAGTATTAATAATGATCGTTCTGGTAAATCCAAGGCGATAAATCCGAGGTAGGGCCTATACATTGTACAAGACGGAAATACCTTAGGATTTGAATACAAGCTCATTATCACATTAAAAAAGGATTTAAAGGGGCTGGGAACACAGATTTGAAGCTCAAATTTTCTAAATAATATCATGCCTTATATGTTGCTAGAGCATCCCTTTCAAACCGAAGTATATTAAAAACGAGTTAAGAAAATTTTTTTATCAGGAAAATTATGATAACTACAATTTTCGGGACGCGTTAACGTTTGATTGACATATATCCTCGCTTTTTCATATTACTTAAGAAAAGTCGAAATTTTGTTGTGCATTAATGAAAAATATTATCCAGAAAGTTCAGAGTAGAAATACAAGAAAGCAAAATCAACCCACCAGTGTTGTCAGTCCGTACTCAGTGATGTGCAGACCAAACAAATAAAACACACCCGGTAAAACGTAAACACTTATAATAATAGAGCTCATGCTCTGTTTACAAACACAGATGTTTGACGTGATGTTTTGAAGAATGTTGTCATTGAATTCTAAGAATATTCAAGTAAGTCCAAATCATTAAACTGAAATTATTTTTTTAATAAAAATAAACATTTAAAATTGTAAACAATGCAACTGTGTCCAGGCCCCTTTAATTTTCGCCCCAGCAATGAAACGTTTACCAATGTCTATAGGTACTTGTTTTTCTTATTACTTTGCTCATACAATTTTTTGTCCAGTTTGATTTTTTTCCAGTGTATCTTGAACGACTCCTTTTTTTTTTTTATTAATTAACATTTGACACGTATGGGTAGAACTGGTCATAATCAACTTTATTATATATTTAATTATCCTTGTAAAATAGTTTTCTTTTCTTTTAGGAATCATCATCCTTTCAGTCTGATTGAAATAAAATGCGAAGGAGCATTTTAAGCATTGTGTCATTTCTAGAAAATTGAGAGGATAGTATTTCCACATGCATGACACTGATCACGAGAACTGTCTCGATATTTTTTTTAATAATGGGTTCAATAAAGAAGGCAAGGGAGTGATTCTAATTTCTCACGTATAGTTTATATGTACATGTATACTGCATATACATAGAAAACGATTAGTTGTTAGCATATCTTTTTAAGGAATACTTAATTCCAAGAAGTTGTAAGCACTTCTATTCTTGTGTGTTTAATTTCTTTAATAACTATCAATAATAAAACTTTTAATGAAATCAGTTCATGTCAATTACATGTGTATTAGCATTTTGTAGACATAGGGTTTTGTGCTCTATGATATTGTGTATCGAGGGATTCCTGCTTCCTGGGAATATCTTTATATGTAATAATACACATGTTTAATCATAGGACAAGAATGTCCATGTCTTTTCATTTGTAATGAGGTGTTTTATATATTCCAAAAAATTGCATGGAAGCATGGAAACTACCTTTCAAAGTTATAATTCATGCAGATACAACTAAGGAAAAGTAAATATCTACCAATACAATCTTTATCTGACTTCATAAAATTATCAAACTGAAACATAATTTCGTCAAACTTTTGGCCATCATAAATGGTTTTCCATCAAGGTGATTTAAGCAAGAGTTTTTTTCCCCATGGCCGCCATATTGTAGGTCGACATCCCCAGATCCCTTCATTATTCAAATTGAATTGTTATACTGGGCACTGAGGTGAAGATAACACCGTATTTCGTATGAATACACGTTTGTTAACGCTTCTTTTAATTCATAATTTTTTTCAATATTGTAAATATTTTTTACCATATATTTTTGGCATGCGTTTTTAAAATTGGTTGCTCAAAGAGGAAAATTCACTACTTTGACCTACAAGATGGCGGCCAAGGGGAATATCTCTGAGGAAAAATACGTCATAGGAAAACCATCTATTATATATTGCCTGCCTCTTAGTCATCACGAAAAAATTACTGCACTGTTTCATCAGTTAATAAACAAAAGGGGTAAGTTATGATATAAGACCCCATGTGACTGAGGACTTTTCGCCCGAGCTTTAAAAGACGAGCGCGCGCAAAATAAATAAATAAAATAAATCCCTTCCTATTTGCATCGAAAAAAAACCCCTCATTTTGAAGTGACAAATTGTGTATTTCGAGTAAATTGTACTCACTGAGGAACTAGTAAATAAAAATACTACATGTATGTACAGGAATTAAGAATAATAGGAACTCGGCCGCCCAGCATGATAACAGTAACATTCTAAAAATGCTATTGCTGACAATCCACCATGTACGAGGGATGTCCAAAAAGTTCGTGGACACATCCTTTTTTTATTTTCAAAAAAGGTGACAGAGGTGAGTCTGTGCAATAATATTTTAATGCAGACTTTGATAGTGTAAGTATATAAAAAACAATTTAATACGCAATTTTTTACGACTCTCATCGATATACATGTAAATACATTGCATACACAGGCTGCACGGACCAGTCTGACGTTCAGTAGTTTGACGTTTCCGTAACTTCGCAATTTTATAAATTTCCTCTATTTCTCAACATTATCCTCTCCACACTGTACACATTTTCCACATCTCCTTAGCCAAGAATCAAACACCCTGGAATAACAACTGCTGTTAATTCTAGATCGATAGTGCGAGTTGCGTATTTTAAATCAACAGAATCTTCAAATCTCACCCCCTTTAACTGTGATGTGATGTGATGAAATATTACAAAGTCCATATATAGGAACAAGATCTGGACTGTATGGGGGATGAATAAGAACATAAAATCCTAACATTTCAGTTTCTAAAATGGTAGAAGTTGTAGTACGTCATCTCAGGGCTCTAATTGGCGACTAATTTAGTCGCCATGGCGCTTAAAAATTTTGATTGGCGCCTAAAGTTTTTCCATAAGTCGCCAAATTGGCGACCATTTTAAATTGACTTGGCGATGATCGAATTCCGCAAATTTTCACATTTTTAACAATTTTTCTGAAAAAAAAAAACGAAAAGAAATTTAAAAGAGGAAATTATTTTTAGCAACGGTCATGTCGTGTTTTCTTAGGAACGTCATGGGTCCCTATATTCTATTAACTTTTAAAGTTGGCACCTTAGAAATATTTCGTGGCGACTAAAAAATTGCATTGGCGACTAATTTTTTTTTAATTGATTACCCGGGAATAGTATGAAGCATTCACTGTCTAACCGGAGGGTACAGCATGAGCGAGAATGATTCCGTGCCAATCAACAAAAAAATTATATATACATCTGTTTTCCAATGCTATTTGAAACCTTTGCTTTGTATGGTGCTGGAGATCCCCGATGTTTCCAAATACTTGAAGCTCTTTTGGTTTCGGGATCAAAATAATGCAACCAAGTCTCGTCAGTTGTAAATATTCTGTCAATTAAGCCACCTTTCTCCCTCAGCCTTGAATTTTGCATAAATACCTTATTTGTTTGCATCCCGCCTCTTTTGTGAACATCAGACAAGAGTCTTGGTACCCATCTGGCGCAGACACGACTCTTTCCAAAGTTTTCGGTGAGTATTGTAAAAACGGATAACTTGCTTAAATCACACAAAGACGAAACTTCTCTTATCGTAAGACGTCTGTCATTCAAAATTACGTCAAGAGTACGGCATTTTGTATTTTCGTCACAAAGCAATGGTCTGCCACTTCTTGCAGCATTTCCTAAACAAGTCAAACCTTCAGAAAACCGTTTATACCAGTTGTAAATTCCTAACATTTCCTGCTGATTCCATCATTTTCTTTGTCTCCATCGACGTTTTTCCCCATGTCAAAACAAAATTTTATGATTGCTTGTTGTTCCTTGCGAATGGCCAACGTCGCTTTTTGGGGTGCTTCATACATCTTTCTTGCAGTGTTTTCTTAAAATTTCATCTTTCCGTCTGAAAATCAATTCCATCGATATCGGAAAATGACATCAGTTTTTTTATTCGACATCACAATGAAACTGAGTTTTAAACAAGTTTTATGAAAATATAACAACTTTTTAATATAAACAAGATGTGTTTGTGAAACAATGATGCCCCGTATGGCAGCTTATGGTGAAGGTTAAAATTTCTCAAATGCAAGTCAAAATCCAGGCCAAAAGATAAAAAATGTTGGTACCCAAAGAAAGTTCTTGTCTCGAGGAATATACCTGTGAAATTTGAAAGCCCTAGCTGTAACTGTTCAAAAGTTATGGCGAAGGTTAAAGTTTTTTAAAAGTAAGTAAAACGTCAAGGTCAAGGTGAAAGTTGTTGGTATCCAAAGGAAGGTCTTGTCACAAGGATTACATATGTGAAGTATGATAGCCCTAGCACCAACCATTCAAAAGTTATGGCCAAGGTTAAAGTTTTTCAAAAGTAGATTAAACTCCTAGGTCTAGGTCAAAGTGTTTGGTATGCAAAGAAAGGTCTTGTCACAAGGATTACATATGTGAAGTATGATAGTCCTAGCACCAACCATTCAAAAGTTATGGCCATGGTTAAAGTTTTTCAAAAGTAGGTCAAACTCCTATGTCAAGATCAAAGGGTCAAAGTGGTTGGTATCCAAAGGAAGGTGATGTCACAAGGATTACATATGTGAAGTATGAAAGCACTAGCATCAACCATTCAAAAGTTATGGCCAAGGTTAAAGTTTTTCAAAAGTAGGTTAAACTCCTAGGTCTAGGTCAAAAGGTCAAAGTAGTTGGTATCTAAAGGAAGGTCTTGTCACAGAAATACACATGTGAAGTATGAAAGCCCTAGCACCAACCGTTCAAAAGTTATAGCCAAGGTTAAAGTTTTTCAAAAGTAGGTCAAACTCCAAGGTCAAGGTCAAAGTTGCTGCTATCCAAAGGAAGGTCTTTTCACAAAAAATACACATGTGAAGTTTGAAACCCCAAGCACCAACTGTTCAGAAGTTATGGCCAAGGTTAAAGTCTCATAACATTTTTGCAAAAGTGGGTCAAACTCCAAAGTCAAGGTCAAAAGGTCAAATATGATGTTACCCAAAGAAAGGTCTTGTCACAAGGTATAAGGTGAAATATGAAAGTCATAGCTCCAACCAATCAAAAGTTATGGGCAAGGTTAAAGTTGACAACAGACAGACAGACAAACAGACAGACAGGACAAAAACAATATACCCCAGGAATCTTTCGATCCGGGGGCATAAAAATTTATTTCACAGTTTATAGCATTTTCACATTGGTCCATGCGCACCTTTCGAAACCCCTATATTTGATAATGCACCCCGTTTTTGAAGATAATTCAATAAAAAACAATATATTTTGATTTGGAAATTTGGTACATTGTATAAAATAAATAGAGAAATTTAGAATTACGAAAATGCCAGTGTCAACGAACTTTTTGGACACCCTCGTACAGCCAAATGATTTTATGAGCCTTATATCGTGGAACATTGAAAGTTTACACAGCAAATTGAATAAAAAAGGAAATAAATTTCTTGAGCTTAAATACTGTTCGTTATCTCCATATTACATTGATACAATCCTACGATATCATTGTTTTTTCGGAATCATTCGGAATCATGAATTTGATAATGACTTTGTTTTATCAGATTGTATATTTTTTTATTTATGTCTCCCTGTAAATAGAGAGGACAGAAACACCTCAGGAGGGGGTAACTTATTGTTAAAGGTCTATTTTAGAAATGTATAATGTGTCAAAGGATTTGAAGGAGAAGCTTCTCAACAGTGTTTCTAGAATGGTAGGACTCGTATCCTGTTGTTAGGTTAGTGTATATTCCCCCGTATGTTTTAGTGTATTGTGAAAATAAAGATACAAATATTGAAATAGATTCGTAGGGTAAAATTTGTTGAAAAAATAGTAGTGCTCCCCAGTATGTTGATTGTAAAAATATTATTAGGGGGTACTTTAATGCAAGGACTAGTGTAAATAGTGATTTTTTGATGTGTGATTATATATAAACAATGTGCAAGTGTTGGAAACTTTCATAAGGACCAGTATACATGTGGCATTTTTTGTAGAAAAAAAAATAATCATGGTAAGGAAACGTATATTTTTGGAAAGCACTTGCTTAATTTATGTTCAATGACGTTACCCATTGTTAGAAGTATACCTATATTTTACCATTTCTTTTAGCACTTGTTGGATATATAAGGATGCAGATGTTCACCAGTTGGATATTCAAATATCCAAAAGTGCAAAAAACAAAAAACAAACAAACAAACAAAAAAACAAAAACAAACAAACAAAAACAATGAATAAAAAGACTACCTGCGGAAAAATGTATTTCTACTGCACAAAAAATTATTAATATAAAAATACATGTAAAAATATTTACATTCACTGAATATTATTTCCTTTATTTCTTATAACAACCATTGCCGTTTATCAATCAGTAAACGTCACTAAGCAAGCCACCTGCATAGATTTCTTGAGCAACGGCTCTTCCATCAATTATGCATACAATGATATACACATCTATAATTCAATATTTGACATATTTAATTTTACTTTAAATGATTTTTATACAGATATTAATATAAACAATAAAATGTCTTCTTTGTAAGTACAGGAATTAACGTCACAGCTATTGCAGAAAATTTTTTTACATAAATTATATATTTTTTCTGCAACAGCTGTGAATGTCTATTAATACACGTACTAATAACCAACGAAAGTATTTTATTGTTTAAATAACTTCAGTTTTTTGTCGCATTAAGAATTTTATCATGAATATAGATATATACATGTACTTAATTCTCATTATATGGCGGGTCCCATTGTATCGTGGCATTTTCCAGGCATTAAGATATAGAACACATATATCTTTTTTGTTAACGGGTTGACTGACTGTCGTCTGATTGTTGACTCGCGAGATGATTAAAAAAAAAGTATGGAACACACGACAGAGAACAATTTACTGAGAGAAAGAGTAATTTTACAGACTTCCATTTCAGTATCTATTTTATTTAGACAATTAAATTAATAAACCTAGTAAAAACCATGATAATGAAGTTCATATTTTAAAGCCTAATTTGTTATTATTGTTTAGTTTTCATGTAGATTTACCTGTTGAATCAAAAAATAAAAATTGTACTTCATAACAGCGCAAAGCTTTCATGTTTTCCAATGCCGCGATACAATGAGACTTTCCAAATTAAAAGGTTAATATTATACGACTTCTTGTTTTAAAAATAGACTACAAATTAAACAAAGCAAGCTTGGAAAATAATTTGCCACTAAAAAGTTAGGCCATTGTTAGGTTATAAATAACATCTAATGAAAAGTCCAAGTAAGAATTTTGAAGGCTTTTTCTACGCAAAAGAAATAAGTACTGCGATATCATGAGATCCATTTAATTTGTACCAGTATACATTTAAAGACATATGCAATGTACCTTACCTACTGATGAGATGTTCCTAATTTCAGATTAGAGTGCCATCGGATGGTCGTAGACAAAAAATTAGCGTTCATTACCAGGGGTTTTGAAAAGATAACAATTGATGAAAATTCTTGTATAATTCAAAGAAAAATATACAAAAATTACTAAACAAATATTCTAGATGTTTTGTTTACCCAAACTTGTTCAAGAAGAAGTGTACAACAACATATATAGAAATTAAAATGCAGCACACATTGGAACTCTTCAACTCCAGGGAAAAAAATAAAGTTTAAACTACGTTGTGTATGTCCTTAAACGAATAGAATTTCTACAGAAATGTTTCCATTCTTAATTTTGATTGACTAAGAATCACACAAATTGCTACTGGAGCTAATTTTAGCCTTTCTCTTCGAACCAAGTTGACCATCACGGTAGCTCAGTTGGCAGAGCGCTCGCTCCGTGATCGCAAGATCGTGGGTTCCCAGAATTGCGTCGACTGACCTGATTCGATAAACAGAAATTAGGTAGCAACTGTTCCTTTGCCAAACTCTCGGCATTTTGAAGTGAAAGTTGCCGGTCCTTCGGATGAGACCTTAAAAACCGAGGGCCTGTGTTAAGCAGGCGTTGGCACGATAAAAATCCCTTACTAATGGCCCAGAGTGCCGAGTAAAGGTCTAAATTTGAAACCCTTCACCGGTATATCTTGATGTCTCTCTATATGAGTGAAAAAATTCACGAATGGGATGTAAAACAACATACAATCAATCAACCAATCGAACAAAGTTGAATAATATCACTTGCTTTATGCTGTTGAATAGTATTTATGCGCATTTATTCCAGAACTACTTCTAATCGATGAGCGGTCTTCTCGCAAATAAGCTGTTCAGGAAGTTCATCGGAATATATCCTGGTGTAGCTATTGGTCTAAGGAAATGATTTGTGAAATGCCCTTAACATACAAATTTTTCACTTCTTTTAACATGGTGTTGATTTTCACTTGAACATCACTGATCATTTGACGGTTTGGCCCTAACGCTAAGTATAAAGCGTTATTTTTTCTGGGTTTTTTTATTTTTTGGCATGTGTGAAAAAAATGAAAAAGAAATCATAATAAAACACTTCTTTCACTGAATTTACAATTAGAAAACGTGTTTTAAGAAAGAAAATAACCACCAAGAAATGTATTTCTTAAACACTGAAAACAACACATCTGCTTGGTCTCTCCAAGTTTTCATGTGCCTTGGTCTGCTTTCTTCTCAGGTTCCTAGTACGAGATCAACCAGCGTTACAATTTGAAACATTATCTGTATATTTCAGGAATTGCAGCCCAGAATCTCATCTCTCTTTTTGCCTGTACTTTAAGATGCGAATTTTCTACATATTGCAGATTATAATGTTCCGCACTTCCCCGAATTCGAAGAGTAAAGTTCAAGTAAATTAAATTAATAAAGTGTCTCTCTGATAAACATTTTTCAAAGCATACCCTTTTTCAACATGTTCATTTTCATAAGCCACTCATGTAATCTGTCTTCTCTCAATTCCAAAAACAGATGAGGCTTAATCTGAATCATTTCATTTTTTATCTAACATATCCTTATCCCTTCAATTTCTTTATTATCCATGAGTCACATGTTGTATCGCTACTATAATTTCATATAGGGTGTTGCCACGGTATTTTTCTCCTTTTTCTTTGCGAATTCAGTGATGAAAACACCATGGCCAGGGAGTAATTTAATGTTTCAGGGTCCATTGTCAGCAAGACAACGAATTTTCTGAGGGTACTCCCTGTTCCAATATTTTTCTTGCGTAGTTCTCAACCGTGAATTAAACAAATTGACTGCCGATCTTGATTTTGACATACATGTCCTGGCAAGTAAATAGATGTACTTTGATTTATTATATTGAGTACTATACTATTTTGTTGATCCCCGACTATCCTATTTCTCTTGCTTTGGGGCAACATATCTTCATTTATCAGTTTTTATTTTATTTCATACTTCCGTGGATCCTTTACAGTGGTGTATTTTACTAAGGTGACCTATTTTTGTTTCTTGTGTGTGTTTTTTTATTATTATTATTTTGGGGTGGGGTAGGGGTGTCAAAAAGGTTAAATGAAAAAGCACGAAACTGGAGTACTATAAAAGTGGAATACATGTTATGTTTTTTTTTTTTATTTCATTATGGTCGTGATCAAAGAAATTTTCCACAAAATTAAGACATAGTGAATATTATTGACATAACAATGTAGCATTCAATTCTCTATACAATTTAAAATCCCCTTTTTATATTTCGTTTCATTTAAAAACTAAAATCATTTAAGATCACTACGATACCCATGGTATGATACTACGAAACTTTCCAAAATTTCCTTTCTGGATTCGAGCATGTGCATTCCAGTAAAACTAACTTTAGCAGAAAGGGTATTACACGTATGTTTTAATATACTCCAATTTTTTTTTTGTTTCCATTGATACTGAGTAAGCTAATTTTTTCCATATATTAGCCATTACCTGAAAATTGTTATCGAACATCAGTTAAAAAATTTCAAGCCCGTTGCACGTAAATAATTCTGTACACGATTTTTTATCATAAAACTTTATACGCTTAATTCAGTCCTGAACGGGATTGAAATATCATGAAGTGTCTGATATTTAATTATCTTTACTTACAAATGTACATCATTTCATTGATAGTCATGTCAAAAACGAGTTAAAAGTCATTTGCCATAGTATGTTTACACAATAAATATTCATTAATTCATTATGATGAGAGATATTTCCTTTAAAAAAATTCTATTGTAAAATAATCTTTCAACTACATAATATTCAAATAGATTTTAAAAGGTGATATGAAAGGATTCATTATTAATTAATAATTCTTTACTCCCCGTAGGTTATTTAAACAAGGAAATGCTTTTTTAGGTTGTAAGTACGGGAATTAATGTTGCAGCTGTTGCAGACAAAAATGCATAACCCGCTTGCACAACCCGTCTAAGCGGGTTATGTAATTTTTTTTTCTGCAATAGCTGCAACTTTAGTTCCCGTATTATACAAAGAAAGAAAGAAAGACGTTTTATTGTTTCATTTAAGGGTCATTCTACAAAACCTTAAGAATTAAATATTAACAAATGTAAATAAACGTCCTCATTAATTTGTATTTTTTGGATCTCTATAAATAAAGTAATGAGGAAAAATTAAATATAAATTATAAAATGAGTTCAAATAATGTATTTTTATTTTGCAGTAATGGATTTCTGTTTTGTCTCGATCGCTATTCTCGGTATTTCGGTTGATTTTCACTCTGATTAATGTGTCTTTTAAAACCTATGAATATCAATTTTTAGCTCTACTGGTCAGAGACCAGACGAGCTTATGCGATAGTAAGGTGTCCGTCGTCCGTCCGTCTGTCTGTCTGTTCGTCTGTAAACAATTTTTCAAAACGCTATTCCTCCTACAGTTTTAATCTGATTTCAATATAACTTGGCACACAAGTAGACTACACTAAGATACATAATTCTGTGTTTATATCGGTTTTTGATTTCGATGAACAGCGTTGCCAAGGTTACTAAAAATAGAGATTTCTGGGAAGTACTTTCAAAACGCTACTCCTCCTACAGTTTTGGGTCTAATATAACTTGGCACACAAGTAGACTAATTCTGTGTATCGGTTTTTGATGTCTATAAACGGTGTTGCCATGGTTCCTAAAAATAGAAATTTCCTTGAAATACTTTCAAAAAGGTAGTCCTCCTACAGTTCTGATCTGATTTCATTATAACTTGGCACACAAGTAGACTAGACTATGAAACATAATTCTGTGTATCGATTTCTGATTTCGATGAACGGTGTTGCAATGGTAACTAAAAAGAGAAATTTCTGTGGAACTCTTTCAAATGCTACTCCTCCTACAGTTTAGATGTGAATTCAGTATAACTTTGCACACAAGTAGACTATACTAAGATACATAATTCTGTTTATCACTTTTTGATTTCGATGAACGGTGTTGCCATTGTTACTAAAAATAGAAATTTCCTTGGAATACTTTCAAAATGCTACTCCTCCTACAGTTTAGATCTGATTTCAGTATAACTTGGCACACAAGTTGACTACACTAAGATACAAAATTGTCTTTACTGATTTTGTTGAATGATGTTGTCGTGGTTACTAAAATTGAAATTTCTGTAAAATTCTTTTAAAAGGCTACTCCTCCTACAGATTTAGTCTGCAATAAATCTTAATAACACAAAAATCTCAATAAAACAAAGAGACTACACCAAGGATCATTATTCTATGTATTGCTGTTGCAAAGTTTCAAGTACAAGTGCTACTTTTAAGTACAAACCAGTAGAGCTACAGTCTCGTCAGAGACTTCTGGTTGTACGTTGCCATTTTATTTGTTAAACAGTTGCACAAAATACCATATAAAAGTTGGAAATATTTTAAATTTTCTTGGATGTTGGTGTCCCTGCTTCGCTCGTCATGACCGAAACGTCAACAAAATCTCGAAATCACGAGCGAGTTGTCGCACTTATAATGCACTCTTCCACAAAGGAAGAATCTGATTTACTTTGGATGGCTGGAGATAAGGAAAGGATTGATTGATTGTATGTTGTTACGTCCCATTTACTTATATAGAGACGTCACCATATACCGGCGAAGGGGTTCAAATTTAGAACTTTACTCGGCACTCGGGGCCATTGAGCAGTGAGGGATCTTTATCGTCCCAACGCCTGCCGTGACACGGGGTCTGGGTTTTTAAGGTCTTATACGAAGAACCCTCAACTTTCACTTCAAAGTGCCGAGCTCATGGCGAAGGAACAGTTGCTACCTATTTTTTATCGACTTAAGTCAGTCGCGGCCGAGATTCGAACTCACGACATTCCGATCACGGAGCGAGCGCTCTACCGACTGAGCTACCGTGACGGTGATAAGGAAAGGAAGGGAGAAACTTATGATGAATATTTAACTCGTAAGTATTGTTGTTAAATACTTACCTTAATTAAAAACTTGAGGACCCTATGCACATATGGGGTGGGGAAAAAATAAGTGTGTAAAGATATTACATAAATGATTTATAATTTTAGAAATAACATTATAACATTCTAGAATGTCTGATATCTTCAAAATACAGCAGCTTATTAGGAAAATAATTTAAAAATGTCATTTTACCATAACAGAATTTTGGTACGGTCATGAAATTGAAGTTACGGTCATGTTTTTAAATGATCATGACATTCTTAATATTAAAAGGAAGTATTTTAAACATCATATTGGAAAGGATTTTTTTGTATGTGTGCTAGTTTAGTTCATCGCGAGAATATTCCACTCCGTGTTTTCAAGCCACTGATGCCCGTAGGGTTTTTAAATTTCATTTTACAAATCAGCGACCTTCACTTCAAATGCCGAGCGCGTGCTTTTTGTTTCAAATTTTAAGTCTTAGTTCAGGCTAAGTTGTGACTGGAACTCAGGACTCCGCACAGGAAGTGAATTAATAATGGATTAATAAAAAAAAAACACGAGAAGCAAGTTAACTTTATTGTATATGAAAAATCGAAAAAAGATAAAAAGAAACATTCTCAATACTACATGTAACTGTTTAAAGTGTATAGGCATATACATTTTTAATATTTTTTCACTGTGTATCTTTTCGTTTTCAGAATTTCGAAAACAGTTAGACAGTACTGATAAAGCACATGTCAAAGTAGAATACCTGTTCTATTCTGCACTAGGGGAAGACAACAGTGACGGTTGGGCGACACGTGTGTGCGATCTTTATGAGTCACTGTCAGCATCAGAAGACAAACTTAGAAGAAGTCAAGCAAAACAATGGTTTTGTCGGGAAAAGAAAGGGCTGCCCTCTGGCGCCAGCGCCAAAGGGAAGACCCCGTTCTTTATCAGCAGTATAAACAGAAGGAAAGAGAAAGAAATAAAATGAAAAGAAAAGGGTGACAAAAACCGTAAAAGCATAAAAGAAATGTCAGCAAGGGATCAGAGGAAAAAGAGAAGGGAATGGAGAACAGCACAATCAAACAAACGAAAATGAGACAAGCATCTAAAAGGTTGCCTTCCAGAAACACCTCCAACTTCACCATTCGATGCAATCATGCCTCACGCTGCAGATGCAAATCAATATGGGAGAGTGGACACAATGCCTAAGAATGGGCGGGAAAAAAAAGAAAAGAAACAGAGCCAAGGCCTACCAAACAATCGAGAAACTTCAAATAAAACTGTTTCATAAAAATCGGTTACTCGAGAAATGAAAAAAAAATATCAACGCACACAAAACAATGCAAAATCAGATCTACACAAAAGGGTTAACTTAATAATTTTGTTTGTTTGATTGTTGTTTAACGTCTCTCTCTCGAGAATGTTTCATTCTGATGAAGACGCCACCACTTGCTGGTGGAGAGCTGCAAATTTTTGACCTATACTCAGCACTCAGGGCCATTGAGCAGTGAGGGATTTTTTTTTCGTGCCAGCACCTACTGCGACACGGGACCTCGGTTTCTACGGTCTCATCCGAAGGATGGGTCTCCGAGTTCCACTGTGGGATTCGAACCTTCGACGTAAGGATCAACTCATTACTTCGCGAATCTAGACCAGACGCTCTACCACTGCGCCACGCAGTCGACAACTTAATAATTAAAAGAGGAGAAACCAAAAAAGCCCTGATGCTTTACCAGACAAATACGTATCGAGTAGGAGAACAATACAAAATGTTTAAAGTAACCAAGAAAAGCGTCAGATTTCAAGCATTGTACGTGCATACCAGACTAAAAGACGTTACCGTATAGGTCTGTATGCTAAACGGTCTCTAGGAATTTCTGTCAAAAAGAAGGACCAGACTAGAAGATGTAATGTTGTATCTGAATTTCTCTATCGTGATGACAACACAAGAATGAAAGCTGGAAAAAGGCTACTATAACCAGGAAGGAAATAAAGAAACAGATACTAAACTTTGACTTGAAAATACTTCACGCAAAGTCCCAAAGTGAGACTTCGTGCAAGATTCCCTGCAGTTTATTTTGCTGTTTCAAATCTTTCAACATTCTTCGACCAACTGCAAGGGATCGTGATACCTGTTTATGTAGAATATGCCAGAATATCAACTTCAAGTTACAAAAAGGTTTTCAAGAGAGGGTACTAAACACAAAGGAAGTTGAGAAAGTTCTACAAAGTTTACCTGTGATATCGAAAAGAAAGAGTGCATGTACCGAGAGTTTAGAGTTTGCAGCAGTAGAGAAGTAGCGTTTGACCAGAATAATCACTTGGGAAATGAGGTTTCCTGGTTTACCCGGAAAACCAAGCAAGTGGACAAGGAGATCACGATGAATGGAAATGCAATGGAATTGTCTTAAGCATAACCACCGGTCACAGTAGCCTAGTGGTAGGGCGCTCGCTTCGTGATTGGGAGGCCCGGGTTCGATTCTCGTTCGCCGCATAGCGTCAAACATAAGACGTAAACATAGGTTAGTGACTGTTCGTTCGCCAAGCTCCCGGCACTAGAAATGAAAGTCACGGGTCTTTCGGATGAGACCTTAACAACCGTGGGCGTTTGCACGATAAAAATCCCTCACTGCTCAATGGCCCTGAGTGCCGAGTATAGTTCTAAATTTGAAGCCCTTAACCGGTGACGTCTCTATATGAGTGAAAAATTCTTGAATGGGACGTTAAACAACATTCAATCCAATTAAATCTTAAGCATAACCCAGCAGGCATATGGGCACACATGCATCCTGGATTGGAATGCTTGACAAATGAAACGAATGCCACTGTTGTACATATAATAAGCGATGGTCCGACGACGCAGTACCGTAACAAGCCGAATTTCTACTTGCTAGCTAAGAGTCTTCAGTTATGGCTTCGAATCCGCCACTTCGAATTTCTTGGAATCAGGACAGGGGGCTTGGGAAGGGGGCAGCTGACGTTGATGGTGCAGTTGTGAAGAGAACAGCGGATGCCTTTGTAAACAGTGTATACATATAGTACACTGCACAGCGCAGAACAGCGACTGGGTCTTACTGACGTCATAAACAAAGGAAAATAAGCGACATATTCGTGATCAAGTAATTTTGATCGACTCTGCTGCAGCTACTTTGCATAAAAATCCAAAATATATTTACAGGCTTATTAAAGTAGCTCAGATGAATTCGTTTCCGTATAATGCTCAGGACTTCGTTTCGTATGACCTTTAAACAAGGGACAAATTCTCTCAAATAGCTTGTTTTTTTTTTATTTTGATGAACTGTCTTGAAAAGGTACATGTAACTAACAATAGAAATTGGTGAAATTCATTTGAAAGGCTATTATTGCCCGCGTTACTTTGGTAAGAGCATTTGCTCTAGAATCGCGTAATAAGGTGTTGGTCCTTACGGCGCGGGTTCGAATCACACTGCGGGACACTGAGACCGGTCGTTCGGATGAAACCGTATGAACCAAGGTCCCGTATCGCAGTAGGTGCTGGCACGAAAAATGTCCCCCACTACTGAATGGCCCCGCGTGCCGAACATACATGTAGGTCTTAGTTTGCAGCCCTCCACCGGCAGGTCTATCTATCTATCAGACGTTGTTTTTACTTATAACAAAGGAAGAGAAAAGTAGCACTTGCACTCGAAACTATGCAACTTCAATAATAGAACAATGATCCTTAGTTAAGTCTTTTTGTGGTAAGATTTATTGAAATACTTACTAAAACTGTTTGAGGAGTTTTTTGGTTTGTTGTTTAAACGTTCCTCTCGAGAAATTTTAACTCGTATTAAGACGCTACCTCTTGCCGGTGGAGGTTGAGAATTAAGACCTATGCTCGACACTCCGGACCATTGAGAATTGAGGGATATATGGTGACGTCGCTATAGGAGTGAAAAAATTCTCGAACGGGAAAACAACATACAATCAATCAATCGTCGTCGTCTTGAAATGGTGATCATTAAAATAAAAAAAAAAATGAAGTTTGTAAAGATTAAGTGAAATGTTTATTTGCTGGATGATAAGAAATCTACTTAAGAATATTTTCTGTAGCGACAATGTATACATTCACGTTTTTACGTAACACGCTCCCTTGCAAGGATGCTCCGGTGTGCAGTGCCTTTTTATTGCCGTTGCTTTATCTTGTATGGGAATAGGTTAAGGTGCACCGACTCTTACATTTTAGATTGATAAAGCAATTTTGAAATACTAACTAATAAAATACACATCCATTGTATAAAATGAAACTAAAATCATGTAATTATTGACTTATAATTTGCACCTAATAAACTCAAAATTTACAACATTACACAATACTAATTATTTACAAAAACCCGTAAAATCATTTTGTTTTAACTTTAGTGCAAAAAAAAAAGTTTTAACTTTAATGCAACAAAACAAAACAAAACAAAACTCATTGCATTTTACTATTACCACCTTTAGACCATTAAAAGTTGTAATATAAAATTTCTTTGCAAAAGCTCAAAGGATTTTTGTATTATATTCTTAGGTCGCCTGAGTCACTCAGGTGACCTATTGATATCCGTCGTCGTGCGTTAAGATTTGAACATTTTCGGCTTCTTCTCTGCAACCTCTGAACCAATTTCAACCAATTTTGGCATAGAACATATTTGAGTGAAGGTAAACAAAAATTGTGAATTTCATGACCTCTACCCCCTGGGGCCATAGGGGTGGGGCCTAAACTATCAAAATGAGTGCAATCTTTAAAAATCTTCTTTACTCCTGGACGTCAAGAAGTCAAACTGTTGGCATGATTGTAATAAGCATTGAGCCCACTACCAAAATTGTGAAATTCTTTGCCCCAGGGCCAGGAGTTCTGGAGTTGGGTGGGGCTCTACTGATCATAAAGTGAAAATGCATTCTTTAAAAATCTT
Source organism: Saccostrea echinata (assembly GCF_033153115.1). Classification (NCBI taxonomy): domain Eukaryota; kingdom Metazoa; phylum Mollusca; class Bivalvia; order Ostreida; family Ostreidae; genus Saccostrea; species Saccostrea echinata. Next base: position 34,860,571 of record NW_026889803.1, read on the forward strand.
CTTCTCTCACCCTGTATATAAAGTAGATAAACTAGGTGCATGGGTATAATGATAAAGGATGCTTCTTCCAAAATTGTGAAATTTGTGGCCCAATTAAGGGTGATGGGTTCTAGTGAAAGTGTATTATTTCTTTGATAATCCTCTTCTCTGCTCCTAGGTATTTAGCCGATAAAGCAAGTATATAGTGTTGATGAGCAAGGGCACCTCTTTTAATATTGTGAATATCTTGGCCCCTGGGTCAGGGGTTCTAATGTTAGGGCAGGGCTCTATTGATCATATATTATATTGATATAGTGAGAATGCATAAATCCTAAAAAAAATCTTTTTCCCCCTGTATAAAAAGAAGATAAAATAGGTACATGGTTAAGATCATCAAGGGTGCCTCTTCCAAAATTGTAAAAATTTTGGCCCCAGGGTGATGGGTTCAGCAGCAGGGGGCGGGGGTTCTATTGATTGTATAGTGAAAGTGCATTTTTAATTTGAAAATCTTCTTCCCTGCTCCAAGGTATTTACTAGTTATTATGAGCAAGGGCGCTTCTTCCAATATTCTGAATATTTTGACCCCTGTGACAGGGGTTCTGGTGTTACAGTGCAGGGAACTAATTTTGTTACATAAACCAGCATAAGCATTAGTAGCATAAGGATCGAGCTAGCATCAGCATTAAAAAAACAGCATTACCAGGATCAGCATCAGCAAGCAAAGGATAAAACCAACATTGACCTACATAAAATCAGCATTATCCTACTAGCATCAGAAAATCAATGAGTTTTAATTCAGAAAAAAAATAAAAAAGAAAGAAAGAATATTGGTTAAAGTATTCACATTATTGATACATAGTGAGATATTATGATCAAATAATTGTAAAAGGCACTTTTATTGATTTAAACGGCAATGCTGAAATTCATTATCTACTTCCGGTAGCATTGACCTAATTATAAAACAGCATCAGGATAAGGATTACTAGCATTAAATCAGCAAGCAAAGGAAGCATTCAAATCAGCAAGCAAAGGAAGCATTCAAATCAGCATCGATGCTGTAACAAAATTATAGTTTCCTGCACTGTAGGGCAGGGCTCTATTGATCATACAGTGAAAATGCATAAATTCTTTAAAAATCTCCCCCCCCTATACTTGTATATAAAGCAGATAAACTAGGTGCATGGTTATGATGATCAAGGGTGCCTCTTCCAAAATTGTAAAATTTGTGGCCCCAGGGTAAGAGGTCCTGCCGGAGGGGGGTGTCTATTGATTATATAGTGAAAGTGCATCATTTCTTTGAAAATCTTCTCTGCTCATAGGTATTTAGCAGATAAAGCAAAATATAGTTGTGATGAGCAAGGGCGCCACTTCCAAAATTGTGAATATCTTGGCCCCTGGGTCAGGGGTTCTGGTATTAGGGCTGCACTCTATTGATAAAATAGTGAAAATGTATAAATTCTTTAAAAATCTGCTTCTGTCCGCCGTCTGTATATAAAGCAGATAAACTAGGTGTATGGTTATGATGATGATCAAATGTGCCTCTTCCAAAATTGTAAAATTAGTGACCCCAGGCTGAGAGGTTCTGCCGGAGGGGGGGGGGGGGTTCTATCGATGATATAGTGAAAGTGCATTGTTTCTTTGAAAATCTTCTCTGCTCCTAGGTATTTAGCAGATAAACCAAATATATAGTTATGATGAGCAAGGGGGCATCTTCCAAAATTGTGAATATCTTGGCCCCTTGGTCAGGGTTCTGGTATTAGGGTGGGATCTTTTTAATATATAATGAAATTGCATTAATTCTTTGAAAATCTTCTCTGCTCATGGGTATTTATTTAGCAGATAAATTAAGTACATGGTTATGATGATCAACGATGCCTCTTCCAAAAGTGTAAAATTTATGGCCCCAGGGTCAGGGTATCATGTCGGGGGAGGGGGTCTATTTAATATTACATGTTATAGTGGAAATGCATTTTTTTTTTTTTTAAAAAAACCTTCTTCTCTGCCCCTGGGTATTTAACAGAAAAACTAATTGCATGGTTATGACGAGCAAGGAAATCTTTTCAAAAAGTTTGAAATTCATAACCCCGGAGTCAGAGACTTATTTGGAGTTAGGGTGAGGCTCTTTTGAATGTATAGTAGAAATGCATTATTTCCTTGAAAATCTTCTTCTCTGCCCATTGTTATTAAGGAAACATACTAGGTGCATGGTTATGATGAGCAAAAGTGCCTCTTTCAAAAATTGTGAATATCTTTGCCCCTAGGTCATGGGCTTTGGTATTAGGACGGGGCTATGTTGAATCTATAGTGAAAATGGATTATTTCCTTGAAAACCTTCTTCTCTGCTCCCGGGCATCTAGGAGGCAACTAGAGTATATATAGCAGTAATAAGCAAGGTTTTTTTTTAACCAGATTTTGATATCCTTTACCCCTTGGTCAATTTATTAATTTCTACTGTAAGAAGTTATTCCCCTTTGCTATTCACTCATAAAAGTTAATCACTGTAAATAATGTAACTTAAAAGGTCAATTGAATAACACAGTTATGCAAGAAATTTTATAATATTTAATACAAAAATACTTTCAAAGTTTTAAATGATCAGGTAGACTTTTAAATACATGTAATAGACACATGAAGATGAGACAAAATACCATATCTTTGTACAATATATAATCTTCAAAGACCAAGAGAGGCAAATGCGAGGGGAATGTAATGTGTTAACTAAAAGTACTCTAGAACTATTTTATTTAGTCCGCATGAGAATAGTGACAAATGGGGGAAAGCACAGGCAAATAAATAGATAAACTTTAAGATTTGTTATTGAGTACTAAATTAATATTTTGTTAATCTCTGATCATCCTATTTCTCTTGCTTTTGGGCAACATAGCTTTATTTCTCAGCTTATTTGATGTCACAAGGTCAAGTGACTTGACCTTTGAACATCAAAAAACTTCTTTAGGCCATAGGGAGTTGTGATACTTGATTTAATTTCATTACAGAAGCTCAAAGGCTTCTTGAGATATCGTCTAGAAACGAAAGTGTTTTGCAGAAAGAATGACAGACAGACAGAATGACGGAAAGACAGACCCACTTTTAGTGAAAGCGGAGGACAAAAATATACAAAGCAAACTGAACATCAAAATTCTTTGAATGAGTTTAGAGTTGAATAATTTACAAAGTGGTAAAACTATTTGGGGCTGCCAAATAATTTTTCTTGCGAGTTCCCACAGCTTGGCAAGTGTACGTTAAAATACATAATTATTTTTAAATGGTCAAAAGAATTAAAATCCAATTATGAAACTGGTGATCAACTTGTTTTGTGTTGACGAGGATTTGGTAAGGGGGGGGGGGGGTAATCACATTGACTTAACCGGAGTACTTCAAGTCCGTTGCAATCAGCAGAGAGTCCTGAAACAGTAGTACAATGAGCAAAATAAGAATTGTAAAACTGAAAGTGTAGAAAGAATATATTTTTATACAAGGGTGCAGAAAGAATATATTTTACAAAGGCTTACCTTTTGTAATTTTAGCTGTGTGTTCACAAATTGAACAGACGCAATAATTGGTAACGGGAAGCCATTTTTTCCAAGTTCTAAAATATTCTTGATTTAATGTAAATACATAATGATGCAAAGAAAAAAATCAGTATCTCTGAGAAAAAAATTAAATCATTTTCTTCGCAGTTAAATAGTGATAAGTCACGTATCAAAATCATCTATAGCAAGGTTAAAACTTTCTCAAATGCAAATCGCATATGTTGGTACTCAAAGTAAGCTCTTGTTTCGAGGAATATACCTGTGAAATATGAAAGCCCTAGCAGCAACCATTGAATAGATATGGAAAAGGTTAGATACGGGGCATAATAACTGAAATTTAATTTTACCATTGAGCTTCGGTTCCACAAATACAGTCACTATTTTCTGTACGATGAAGTTCAACATGGCATCCTAGAGAAGTAATTTTATACAAGTTTGTATTCAAAAAGAAATTTCTCTTCCAGTTGTTAGCTATAGACATTAAATACATAATATCTTAACTTACACTCAGTGTTCCAATTTTTGATTCCTTAACCTTTATCTTGATTCTGAAATTATTATGAAGTCAAATTATTTTTTCAAAAATAACTTCAGGTTAACATTTCAGCTTACTAATTTCTGATGAGTTACATCTACATGTATTTCGCCAAATTAATATCCAAAATGATTAAAATTTTTTGCATCATTCCGAATTTGCAGCAAGTAAATTTTCTATGATTATACACTTTCTATCATCGCCTCATACATAAACATCTGTCGTTGGCTCGCATATATCACATTTATAAGCACGAGAAATAGTGCGTTTGCTTTTAATTCACTGCTTTAAAGGTAGATATTTCCTAAATAGAACTAGTTTGAAATAATCTTTGGAATATCATGTATTTTTACTTTATGTCAAAAATTTTCACGCGAGCTCATTGCGAAGGCGATTGAGAGAGGAACGAACGACAACTCTGCATAGGAGATTGATGATTATGAAGAACAACTTACGGAAGTTTGAGCACTTTAGCGTACACCTTTTCGTTCTTAACTGCGATAGATATTGTTGTTGACATGTTCTGCAAAACAGAATAACACTTAATTATTCACCATCAATTTCAAATTAAAGGAGAAAGTCAAGAGACTCTTAATCTCAACTTAGCGAATCAATCAAAATTAATGCTCTTCAAACTCGTGCACAATAAGAATGCAATTAAATAAACTAATAAGTACATGGCCATGGGACAATACGAATCAAGCTTATAACCAGGGTTGGGGTCAATTACTTTGAAATGTAATTAAGTACTTTCAAATACATTTATAATTTTATCACTTACTTGCAATTACAGTGACATTGATTTTAACAGATGTAATTAATTATACTCTCAAGTACATGTACTTTGAAGAATGTAATTAAATACATATCAATTACTTTAGTTTTATTTCCAAAAAATTGAAGAAGTACATGAATATTTTGAAGCAGCAATATTATTAAATTTTACCTTTCCTATTGCCTGGGCAGTGTGTTAATGCTGTATAAACATTATTATGCATTTAATTATTGAATAAACACAAACTCATGCCAAACAGTACTGATATGCATCATGATAAAACATCTTTTTTTAATATGTAAATTGAAAAATAAAGTATTTGAAATGTAATTGAAAAAAACAACATTTTTAACATTTTTGGAATGTATTTAAATACATTCAATTCAATTACTTGTAATTGAAAGCAAATTCATTTACACTTTCAATTACTTTGAAACAGTAAAAATTACAATTACTCATTTCAATTACCCCATCCCTGCTTATAACACAAATCATGAAATATAGAACTGCATGGAGTAACCAGATAAACGTCATATGCAAATATAAGTATAGAAAGGGTACAACTTACGGCAGACAATGTCAGAAAGTACACATCTTTATTATTTGGTGTCATGGCATATAATTTAATATCACCAACTGCCTCAACTTTTGTTGTTCCATTGGAAACGGTCATATTTGGCATGGCAGTACTTCGAAGATTTAACATTACTTTTGAATTAGGGAACATTTTTCCAATCTGTTCATAAAATTTATAAATTAGATATGAAAGAACTTTTGTAACGGATGCCTATATGGAAGACATATATCGAAAATATATTTGAGTATACAGTTATGTATATGTACCTGTGGAATTAGGTTACCAATACACGTCAATTTACACGTAGTGTTTAAAACATCTCCTGGAATCTGCAAGACATAATTACAATAAATTCCAAACGTACATTCTTAAATGATTAATCTCAAAGTTTTTGAAGTATATCCTACGTTTTTATCGGTGACATTGTATTTTAGCATGTCGTGAGAGAAAGCGCTGTAAGACATAGTATTGAACAGATAATCGGACAACCAGATGTAAAGCATTCTGGAGGTGTCAGTGCCCGTCGGCAGTTGGGGCGCAATAATAGGGGTGTTCTTTGGTCCTTGAAGCCAATCTACTTCTCCCTAGAAAGAAAAATATTATTTTCATCCATTTTGTTAAATGGAAGATTTTGAAGTTTTCGAAAGCCCTGCATGTATTCAAAATCCTCTTAACATGTGGAATAATTCTAGAGAAATAAAACGTATTCCTTTATTTTTAATCTTAATTCGCATATGTGCTTCATTTTAACTAATACTTCGTAACACGTTTTCAAACCAAGTAAAGTAAACAATTACCATCAGCCGTCGTAGGTATATCATAAAGAAGAAATGATGATTGCATTCCTGATATATATATATATATATATATATATATATATATATATATATATATATATATATATATATATATTATTACATAAATATGATATTGAGAACATCTGGACTTTTTATACTGGGTAAGACTGCAGAACGTGACAGGATGTTCATAATTACTTCCAATTTTGTTGACTAACACGTAGATCACACATGGGGAAAAGAAAACGAAATTACGAGTAAAAAGTCTGGTTTAGGTGTGTAACTAGTTCTGCTTTAAATCATATAAATGTTGTAAAAGTATTTACATAATTATGTAACTGTAGAGTGGAACAAAATATCATACCTTGTGAAATGTTTCCATGAAGTTGGTTTGAAATGACGGTTTAGCAAGGAAACTGTAGTCTAAGAGAAACTTCTTAGCTAATTTCACTTCCACTAAAGTAGGATTGATAGATGGTGAAAAAAATACACATGAAATATATATCAATAAAATGTGCTAATTTACTACAAGTGATTTTTGTTAGCTCATCTGAGCTGTAATTTAAGTGAGCTTTTCTAATCACCCATTGTCCGGGGCCGTCTGTCTGTTCGTCTGTAAAATTCCACATTTTTAATCACTAGACCCGATTTTTACCCAAACTGAATATTGGTACTTAGCATCCTTGGGTGAAGGGAATTCTTAATCGTTCAAATGAAGGGTGATTCTCCCTTCTAAGGGGGATGAGGAAAGGGAAACACGGTGGGGTCATTAAAATCTTCTCAAGAACAATTGGCCAGAAAAGATAAAACTTTTGTGATTACTTTCTGACATTGTTGATAATACATTGTTCAAATCATTACCCCTGGCATAGGGTTGGTCGCAATAGGGGAACTAAGTTTTATATGTACATGTAAATATGATGAAAAATATCGCAAGTAAATGTACGAATATTCTCCTCCAGAACCACTGAGCTATAAAGGATAAAACTTTAATTTTTGTGAAAGCTTTTTGACAAAGAAACAATTCTAAAATGTTCAAATCACAGCACCCCCCCCCCTTCGCCTGAATAGGGTGGGGCTAAATTAGATCAAAGTTTTGCATGGGAATATTCTGGGAAAAAGCTTTTAAAATCTTAATAACAGCAAGGTCTTGATTAATTGTATTTATATGTAAGCAAATTTTGAGATTGACATTCAAATGTTCAAAACATAGCCCTCGGGGTAGGGTTGGGTCACAGTAGGGATGAGAGATTTACAAGGAAATATATTGGGAAAAATCTTTTAAAATCTTCTTAAGAACAGCAGGATCATGATTATTTTTATTTATATGCACGCAAACATAGCGCTCAGGGTAGGGTTGGGCAAAAAGGGGATCAGACTAACATAAGAATATACATAAAATTAATATAACTATTTTTAAAAATATCATGATCGTACTCCATCATTTTAATGTGCAAATGTTCCTGTGATATGATTTTCGTGATCTATGAGGAAGATTGAAGAAGGAATAAGAAGAAAGTTTCGGGACTTTAGCCTTTGCATCCTTAAATTAATTTCCTTAAACAGAAAATTAATTCATACTTTGTTTATCGTTAATGGCGATTTCCTTATGATTTTTTTTTATTCAAATTTGGTTGCAATTCTTGGTTTTGGCATCGTTCTTTGGCTGCCAAGCTTTGAATGGATTAAAACCTGGATGTTTTTTAAATGATTTAATCCTGATTTTGAAATAATTCATGACTTTGACATACCCTACAAGAATCTACTATATTTTACTATAGTTGACTATAATAGAACTTGATTTACTGTAAAAGTTCACGATGGATTTTTCTTGATTTTTCGAAAATCAATATCTCTTAAATTTAATAAAGCTAAATATAAAATTGCGAAAAAGTGTGAATACCCGTATACATGTAAAATTTCCATAAAATAGAGAAAATGTGCATTATGAATTGTAGAACTTAAAATATAACAATCTGAAATTCATAGTAAACAAGAAGTCTGTGAGCGAATGCTCACTAGTAATACCCCCGCTCTGATGTGAATATATGGTTACCCTCTCATGTTGACATCGAATTCGTACAAAAATGAATCCCACCATCTGGCATGCCTAAACAAAGATTGTGCTAAAATTTCAAGCATCTTCGCTGAGTAGTTGCTGAGAAAACTGTGACAGGAATTTGGTACGGACAGATGCATGAATAAACAGGAAGTTGACGTCAGATTTAAACAAAAATGAATCCCATCATGTGGCATGCCCAAACAAAGAGTGTGCTAAAATTTCAAGCATCTGTGATGAGTAGTCGCTGAGAAAACTGCGACGAAAAATTTGTTATGGACAGACGCACGGATAAACAGGAAGTTGATATCTAATTCATATAGAAATAAATCCCACCATTTGACATGCCTAAACAAAGATTAAGCTAAAATTGGTACGGACAGACGCACGGATAAACAGGAAGATGACATCGGATTCGAACAAAAATAAATCCGACCATATGGCATGCCTAAACAAAGATTGTGCTAAAATTTCAAGCATCTGCGCTGAGTAGTTGCTGAGAAAACTGTGACGGGAATTTGGTACGTACAGATGCACGAATAAACAGGAAGTTGACGTCAGATTTAAACAAAAATGAATCCCACCATATGGTATGCCCAAACAAAGAGTGCGCTAAAATTTCAAGCATCTGTGATGAGTAGTCGCTGAGAAAACTGCAACGAAAAATTTGTTATGGACAGACGCACAGATAAACAGGAAGTTGATATCTTATTCATATAAAAAATAAATCCCACCATTTGACATGCCTAAACAAAGATTAAGCTAAAATTGTTACGGACAGACGCACGGATAAACAGGAAGATGACATCGGATTCGAACAAAAATAAATCCGACTATATGGCATGCCTAAATAAAGATTGTGCTAAAATTTCAAGCATCTGCGCTGAGTAGTTGCTGAGAAAACTGCGACCAAAATTTGTTATGTATGGTACGGACAAACGCACGGATTAACAGGAAGATGACATCAGATTTGAACAAAAATGAATCCGACCATATGGCATGCCAAAACAAAGATTGTGCTAAAATTTCAAGCATCTGCGCTGAGTAGTTGCTGAGAAAACTGCGACCAAAATTTGTTATGTATGGTACGGACAGACGCACGGATTAACAGGAAGATGACATCAGATTTGAACAAAAATGAATCCGACCATATGGCATACCAAAACAAAGATTGTGCTAAAATTTCAGGCATCTGTGAGGAGTAGTTGCTGAGAAAACTGCGACGAAAATTTGTTACGGACAGACACACGGACAGACAGACAGACACACAAGGGTAAAACAGTATACCCCCTCTACTTCGGAGCGGGGGTATAATTACTTCGATTCACGATTATTGTAAAAATTGTATAATAGTAAAACTTTGACACTATAGTAAATTATAGTTATATGTCACTATATCAAACTACAGTCAACTATATTTTTGTTAGGGTGTGATTATTTCTCAAATATCAAGGTCACTGGAAATTTTAGTTATGATTGATTGATTAATTATTGCTAAACGCCGAGTCGGCAATATCTCAGCCATATGTCGGCAGTTGTACAGTGGTTATGAAACACATCTTAATTTGTAACAGAAAAAATATACATGCATACAATTATTTCTCTTCTTTGCATTAAATATGAACTTATACTGATTCAGTGACTCAAAGAAAGAAAGAACATTTTAGATTGTAACAAAATCTAGTTATCAATATTTCTGTATTTTGCTATTATTATATTACGAGGGTGATCAAAAAGTTCGTGAACTAATTGAATTTCTTCCATAAAAGAAATAGAATTAGGTTTCAATGTTTATTATTTTTTAAAGTAAGAATAGTCCATTTGTGACAAAAGACAATATCTAGGCAATAAGATGGATGGACAACGATATCTTTTCCCAGGCATGGTGACCATCACAACCCGACTCCTTTGTCTTGGGTGCGTCGTTTATCCATTGTGGATAAAGTATGGATACCTTCTCTTTATCAAATTTGATATGTTTAAAGTCTAAAGAAAATGATACTTTGGGGATTTAATAATTTTTTGATTGTTAAGATATTCAACTATTTTTCTAACTGTAACTTGGTGATCTTTCATAACAAATCGTTCAACTAAGGGCATATCTCTTTCCCTGTTTACTTTGACTGGGCACCAGAACGAACATCATTTTTTACTATCCCCCTTCCTAAACAAAATCAATCCAATTAATGATTAAACTTTTAGAAAGTCCTTTGTCTTCTTAACTTTGTACAATACGTTGAAAACGTTAAACGGCAGGTAAAGATAGTTTTGCAGGTATTGATAAATTCTGATAAAAACACAATCAATAATAATTAAGAATACCGATTTCAGTAAAATTATACGTTATTCCAGCTTTATTTTCTGTAATTTTGAGGATTCCTTCGTATATGTATCGTAAAATATTCATAATTTTTACTACAGAATAACTGATCTGCGATTTGAATAACTAACCTGGGAGCTTTGCCAGTTTGTTTGCACCATCGACGTTCACCAATTTTGTTAACTGCTTGCAAAGCTGAAAATAAACTAAATGATAATCTTTATGTCAAGCGCAGGGAACATTTTTTTGCCACTACAATCCATTGAATTAAGCCCTCTTTGTTAATTCTATCAAATTAAAGTGTGGACTTTAACAATTTGAGAATTTTCAAGCAAAAGAATTTATATAGACCACCTACATGTATATATTATGTAACTGTTGTTATTTGGGGAGGAAGAATTCCAAACAATTAATGCCAGGTTATAGATTTACCATTAAAGCAGAGAAGTGGAAGTTTCAAAATGATATTTATAGCGAGCACTTAAAGCAACATCAAGGCCAATAACAAAACTGTATCGTTTGTATTTTCAATCTTCACCTTCTCCTCTTTGTTTAAAATTTGCACTTTTCAGACTTTGCTACAGGATGCAGCTAACTTGTTAGGTCACTTAAGAAAAGACCTTTCAAGTGGAAGATTGATTGATTGATTGTATGTTGTTTAACGTCCCATTCGAGAATTTTTCACTCATATAGAGACGTCACCATATACCGGTGAAGGGCTTCATATTTTGACCTTTACTCGGCGCTTACGGCCATTGAGCAGTGAGGGATCTTTATCGTGCCAACGCCTGTCGTGACACGGGACCTCGGTTTTTAAGGTCTCATCCGAAGGACCCGCAACTTTCACTTCACTGCCGAGCGCATGGCGAAGGAACAGTTGCTACCTATTTTTTATCGACTTAGGTCAGTCGCAGCCGAGATTCGAACTCACGACCTCCCGATCACGGAGCGAGCGCTTCAAGTGGAAGAGGTGGATCTTAGTTAAAAGTGAATACACACAGATGCGCTTGAACCAATAGTCGCGCCGTCAACATATTATTTCGAGACATGAATTGGATATAATAAAGCCTAAACTAACGGATTACATTTCATTACGATGGTTACGTAATCATGGGCTTTTAGGGGAAAAACACAATGAACTTATGCTTTTCTTGAAAAGAAATCACTTTGTAGCAATTTTGTATCGGGTTTCATTTCTATCATTTGATATATATTTCACAATTTTTGTTTGAATTCGATCCTTAATTATACAATATCAGCATGTAACGAAACTTACGCAAGATGTTTAAATAAAAATTTAAAGCTTTCTTGATCGGCTGTCTCCTTTTATAAGAAAGTGTATTTACTTTTTGGTTTTTAAAATTAAGTAAATGTACAGAGTGTTTCATATAATATACGTTACATTTTGAATCAAAAATTTGTCAAACACAAGAAAAAGATACAAACAAATGTTTTCATCATTTGATTAATGTATCCATTAGATTTATTGTGTACAATTACCAACTCAAATGTCAAACTCTGGCCGAGAACTTAAACTTAAATGAAAATAAGCGTCATTTTTGTTACGTTGAATTTCACTTAAAACTCACTTAATCAAAATGATTTCGGCCTATTTCAATTGCAAGGCAAAGTCTTGATTTTTTTTTTATAAAGATGTCACACATTTTTGCCTAACATTCCTCATCTGAAGTTTTATATTCTGTTTGAGCACATTCAGTATCCATGGTTAGGATTTTAGACAATGTTCTTATGAATCTCTGAAGAAAAGGCATAAAGATTGAGATCTGGCGAATGCAGAGATCAAGCTCTTTCCTTAGGGTGTTCAATTTATGAGAATTTGTACATTGATAACTTCATTTCATATTTCAAAATTCAATGTACTCTGTAAATGCTGACAATGGCAGCATCAATTTCTGAAGACATCTTCCTGGCACTTTTCTGAGGAGTTTGCGAAAATCCATGGTCTCCACTTCGTCAATAAAATCTTTCGTTCTTGAAGTCCTCTTTTTTTTTGGGGGGGGGGGGATGGGGTGGGTGGGTGTCGTTTTATTTATTATTTATTGCAAGTCCCTGTCCTTTAACTATGTTAACATGTACAAGCTTTCTGACTAACATTCAAGAAAGCTCCCATTCTTTTGGAGGATTTCCCATGTGATTTATATTGAAAAGAAAAACAGCTTTACAAAATGTTTCCAAGTTTTGTCCATTTCGAAAAATATTCAAATTATGACAATGGCGTTGATGTCACAATTAAACATTGTAATACCATTATTAGTCCCCTACCGGTGAAACCGGAAGGGACTATAGGTTTCCTCTGAGTCTGTCCGTCCGTCTGTCCGTCTGTCCCACTTGGTTTTCCGCACTTTTTTCCTAAACGCTTGCAGATATTGAGCTGATTTTTGGTATGTGGCTTTACCTTGATTAGTTATAGATCAAGTTTGCATTTCGTCCCGCTTCATTAATTTTTGACGGAATTATGGCATTTTCAATTCTTAACGGGAACCAGATTACAATTGCCGATAGGGGACTAGTATTGCTAATGCAATACTCTCAGAATGCTTGTTTCCTGGATTTTTTTTTCATATGGAATAAAAATGCAGGATTTGATGTTTAAAATGATATATGGTTTGTGTTAAAAATATAATAAGTAAGAAAAATAATTAGATTTAAAAATGTAACACATGTTATGGAACACCCTGTCCATGGTGTAAGCCCGTTTTCTTCAGAAAATTATTTGTACTTTGGGCTTTTGACCGGAAAACTTTAAAACTTCCACATTTTAAAGGTTCAGGCAATAAAGCAAAGTTGAATAGAACAATAAACTGTATTTAAATAATGATTGTTTACCAATCCATTTCCACCTTCTATAGAATTTTTCAGAGTCTTAGCAACCTTTCCACGAAACAGATTATATATCCATGCTCTCCCTCCGTGAAACTTGACGCTTGTGGATTGTACAGAACAGCTACATGATGAGGAACTAATGGTAGGTCGCCCAGATGAATCCATTCCTATTGATTATTAAAAGTATGTTATTAAGTTGGTATTTCACAAGTTCGGTTGCTCATACTTACATTTATGTCAAATAATGAAATTAACCTTTTATTTTGTTTGAGAAATGTAAGAAAATCTAATAAAAGCTAACCTATAATCAACCTGATCTGGAGCGAGATTCCACCAGCGTTTAAGTCGAAACTTCCATGATCAGAAATTTTAATTCTACCAAAGAAAAAAAGAACTTGATATGGATAATGCAAATCAGTCCCCGTCGCTGACAGAAAATTCTAAAATATAATTTGATCTTACATTCCCTGCTTGTATTTGTAATGGAAGTCGCCGTGAAGACCAATGCCAATTCCTGATGTTTTCCAAGAAATTCCAGAGTTTGGGATCATTGATATAACACTTGTAGGCTTTGTAAACTTAGTGATTCTCATCCTACGATATATTCAATTAATGACTTTATGATTTACAGTGTATGCATGATATTTACTTCATATATGATATTGTCATTGTAAATTAAAAAGATCTGACAATACTAGTATCATTTGTAAATTTTGAATCAGCCAGGTGGCAATAAAACAAAGTTACATAAAGACAATTTGACATACTGTGATTTTTAGGGATGGTATCGATAAACCGACTAATCGAGAGGAAAGATCGTAACTGGTAACATTTTTTATAACCTGTTAATTTGTATGTTTTCGTGGTATATATACTTTGATATACAATATAATATTTCTATCTTTTAAAATTAAGATATTCACAAAACATTGACAGCTTGAAAATTTCCAGAGACAAGGAGTCTAAACAATCTTTACACTTCCTCACTCTTTTCCTCAGACCCACGGGCACTTATTTCATACAGTGTACTTTGTGAAAAAGCGCTCAGCAGGACCCCCTCCCCAGATCCCCTCTTTCAGTATTAACATAATTGCGCAAAATTCCCACAACTTTCAATTTAAATCTCGAGATTCCCGGTACATCGATATCTCTGCCATCATAACGATTTCATCAAAATAAGCACAAGTGCTGGTAACAGTGCTTGATTTTACGGCATTATTATATACATGTACAATGTACATGTAGAAACATTTTTGTATATTCGTGATGACGTAAAATCAAGTAAAGTATGATACCAGCCCCCGTATGGAGTGTAAAACGTTGCATTATACTTTTTTTTATTATTATTTCTATTCAAAATATTTGTTATTCTAAAACATTTCATTCCTATTTGATAAATGTGATTCATATTCTTATGCGAAAAATGTAAATTGTTTTCGATAATTTATCATTCCTATTCGATAAGTTGTTATTCCTATTCGAAAACGTGATTTCTATTCGATAATTTTGTTATTCGATAATTAAATGATTTATATTCAATAAACATGTTATTCTTATTGAAAAACATGTTATTCTTATTGAAAAACATATCATTCCTTTTCGAAAAAATACAATACCTATTCGAAATTATCGAATAAGATTATCGAATTGGAATCGTATGTTTTTGAATAAGAATATATTTTCGAATAGGAATAACGAGTTTATTGCATAAGTATATATAAATCCCATAATTATCAATATATTTTCAAATAGGAAAAACGAGTTTATTGCGTATATATAAATCCCATAATTATGTTCCCCAAACGAAGTTTGGGAACATATTGTTTTTACTCTGTTTCTGATTATTATTCTTCTTTATTCTTATTTCTTCTCCGGTACTTTTTTGTCCGCGAGTGTTCTCGGAAACTGCTCATCCAACTGAGTTAAAACCTTTTTAGGGTTAATAGGTATGCTGTGTAGATGTACGGAAGGAAGGTCATTTTGCGCGCACATGCATGCACGTGCGTGCACGTGCAATGAGTAAAATGACCAATATACTTGATATAGCTGTAACTTTTGTATTTTTTGATGGAATGCTTTGATACTCAGAATATACGGATATATTAAAAGTGTAAACAAGATGACATTGTCAACATGCACGTGCGTACACGTATGCGCAAAACGTAAAATGACCAATTCACTTGATATAGTCGTAATTTTTATACTTTTTGATGAAATGCTTTGATACTCAAAATATTTACATGTACATGTATATACATGTATATTAGAAGTGTAGACAAGATGACATTGTCATCATGTACATGCATGCATATGCATGCACGTGCGCGCGCATGTAATGTGTTAAATGACCAATATACTTAGTATAGCCGTAATTTTTATATATTTTTTTTATGAAAAGCTTTGATATTAAGGATATACAGATATATTAAAAGTGTAGACAAGATGATGTGGACATCATGCACATGCGCGCGCGTGCAATGTGTTAAATGACCAATATAATTAATATAGCCGTAACTTTTATATTTTTTATGAAAAGCTTTGATACTAAGAATAAACAGACATATTATAAGTGTAGACAAGATGGCATGGTTATTATGAACATGAATGCAGGTGCGCGTGCGTGCAATGCTAAGAAGACCAATATACTTGATATAGCCGGAACATATATATTTTTTGATGAAATGTTTTGATACTGAGAATATAAAGATGCATTAATAGTATAATGGGATGACATGGTCATCCTGCATATGCATGCATGTGCGCGCGCTTGAAATGCAAAAAACGACCAATATACTTCATTACCTTATTTAATGAAGCTTACAGGAAGTAAGACACCAAAAGGGAGTTGGGGAGCGTTTGGGGAACATCTGTAACGGTCCCCGTTACAATTATAACTAGTTATTTAATAAGATTGACAAAATTATCGAAAACGAATGACAAAATTATCGGATAGGAATCACATGTTTTCGAATATGAATGATATATTTTGGAATAGGAATAATATTACTTCCAATTTGAATAACAATTTGTCGAATAAAAATGACAAACTATCGAATAGGAAACGCATTTTATCGATTAGAAATAACAACTTATCGAAGAGGAATCACATTTTATCAAATAGGAATGATATGTTTTAGAATAAGAATAATAAATTCTTTGAATAAGAATAACAAAAAGGTATAATAATGCAACGTTTTACACGCAATACCCCTGTGAGAGTATATTGGAATTAATATGTCGGTGAAAAAAAAGTTTGACTCTGATTGCAATAAATTGCGAAATACATGTCAACATTCGAGTTAATTTCCTTTTTTACTTTGTTTAAATGTAACGATTCCAATTATCGTAGTTTAGCTTTTTCTTTTTATAATTATTATTTTACAAATTCCTCTTTAAAGATAAATAATAAAAATCCAGTTATTCGGCCGAAAAAAAATTACGACCGTCATGCACGTCACCAATCGGCTAAAAAAAATATTCGATTACCATCCCTCGTAAATTTTGTATTCACAGCTACCCCGTTTATCCAAGTTGACTAAACCTTTAGCTGTGAAAAATGGACAGACGTGATAGGATTGTTGTAATAAAAGACCAGTGTCTTATCTAACCAACCTGATGTCTGTCAATTGTACATTATATTTATTTTGAATCTCATGAAAAATGTTTGTAATCTAATGAATAATGTTTGTAAATAACACCGGTTTGTCGGGTCAATTTCCCACGACAAGAATAATCAAATCATTGACAAATTTAATTTGTCTGAAATAATCTTTAAGAGCTTTTTGAAATACTTTAACCAACAACTTTTTGTAATGTCGATAATTTACTCTCTAAATATAATGTATTTTAAAAAGACACACACAAACACACGATGAAGTTAAATCAAAACCGGAAGAAAAGGAAGTAAATACAATAATGAGGAAGAATAATTTTTTTCCTTGTCACAAATGTTAAGATTAAAATAGAGTGATCATATAACATAATGATTAAAATGTTGACTGACTTGGTCACATCATAGGAGACATGCCCAGATTTTCCATGCTGGTCTGGAATCTGCTTTCTCGTTAAATCTTTGGACAGCGCATCTAAAGCAACGTTAACCGCTGCAGAATGAAAATTTATAGAAACATTATGAATAATTCAAACTCCTCAATTTATTCAAAGCTCATTGTTATCATAGATTTTATAATGTAAAAGTGTTAACGATTTTTCTCCGTTTTTTTCCTTTTATTTCAATTAAGAAAAAAAAGAACTTGTTTTCCCAAGTATAATTTTTAAGGTTAAAGGAAGAAAATTTTAAATCTTGATCTGATATTTTCTAGCATTATGATATCCAATCAAAGTAATTGCTATAAATCTTTAGTAAATTGCCTTTTTAATTATTTTAAGGTATAATGCCGCGGTTTTAAAGGTTAAGTACATTATCTCCAATTTCGAATTAATTTTTTCTCCAATTATGAGAACAAAGTATAAGTACATTCACTGTGTTATTTTTTGTGAATTGCCCTTAAACATAAATTAATTAAGTACATCCAATATACATGTATATGCAATAATTAAGTACATCCAATATACATGTATATGCATACAGTGTCATGTAGTTCTTTAATTGACAATAAGTGCATAAACGTTTACATGTACTTTATATTTAAGGGCAATTGACAAAGACATTACACAGTCAATGTACTTGTACTTCGTTATCATAAGTTTATTTTCTCAAACTTAATAAAAATAAGGACATTAATTACCATAGTTGAGTCCGTTTGATGTTATTCTTGATTTCAAACCAGGAGATTTACCATACGTTCCATTCGTCATGAACATGACCATGACCAGAATAAAAATCTCCAATGAAGCCATTACTAAATAACAAATTAAACTCTCTCTAATACTAAAGGCTAATGAATTAAAATGCTTTATACAATTGCAAAGATAGGGCCATGTTCTTATCTTAGAATGTGACGATATAGAAAACTTTTAAAGCATTTTTCATTTAATCAGTTTACAGATAAAAACTATCAAAACACTTATTAATTAAATGACTGAGTAATTCATACATAATCCATTATCGAAAAAAATTGATATGAATGAAATACTTTTTATACTAACCCAACAATCCAGAACAATACGATATTCTTTTCAGATTTAAGTGAATCAATAATACGCACTACTTCATATACAAAAGCTGACTATACTTCCTTATTTATTTCTTCCGGGATACTCATTCATGTGATTTTTACAATGTTCCCATAAGCACATCATTTTAAAACAAAATGTTTGTAAATGTGAGACAATATTCAAAAATCATCTGTGAAGCCAGTACAGATTTTATGTAAGCTCGATTATTTATCATGACTGTGTTAAAATCACAAAAATTGAACATTAATAAAAGTTTCTGCATATAAATCCCTTTAGCATTTTAGAGCTTCATCATGTCTGATACCCTCTGAGACCATGTACTTCGGTTGTAGAAAACCCTGAACCCATGTTACAAGTACATGTATATTATCGCCCCCTTCTCTTTTAAATATAAATTTGGAAAAAGCCAATGAGAAGTAGTGAGTAACACATAAAGCACCAATGTGCTTAAAGCATTTGGATCCGCGCCCATATTGGTATATCCATATATGAAAATTACAATATGAAAAATTTGTATAAGAAGATCGTTGTGTAGATGTTTACAGTAAAAAATAAAATAAAGAAAAATCCGCCCACCAGCCAATTAGGACAAAACTCTAACTTTAAATTTATGTGTCCTTAAGGCCAAAAGCTGAAAAGTCAAGGTAAACCATTTTTTCTTTCTCCATCTGCAAATTTTTGTATTTCTCCCATCCTCTTCCAGGCGTGGATCCAGGAATTTTTTTTTCTAGGGAGGACTGTCTCAGTTGAAAGATTCGCCGTAACGAACCGGTATCATTGTTCCTGATGCAAGTTTAAGATTTTCTCACCTGCTGCCAGGGTTTTACCTTGAATCCATATTTAATGCCTTTTCTGGCCTTTTGTGCATGAATAAATCTACTTGACTGATTTACATTAACTTAAAATATCTATAAGAAAAACAAACAAACTAATTCAGAGAATTTGTGTCCCCCGCTTGGGGAAAAAAAGAAGAGCATGCGTAGTTGGGGGTGGGGTGGGTGGACCCCCCCCCCCCCCCCCGATTTGTAGAATTATTAAATGAAGCAAATAAAAATGCTAATATGGATATAAAAATTTGATTGCTTATTCTTTGATATGTGTATAGAAGATTCTTTTTGTAAAGAATATTTATCACATTGTAATAATGATTTTATGAGTTTGTACAAGCCAGACTTCATAACTTTTTTATATCACATGCTGAATACTATCATTTATGTAGTAAATCCAAAAAAAAATCCAAAAGAAAAAAAGGATCGACCGGGATTTGAACCCGGGGCCTCTCACATGCTAAACGAGAGTCTTTTTTTCTCTTTTATTTCTAAGCGAGAGTCAAACCCCTAGACCACGGAGGCACTTGATTATACAGCAAGTTAAATGCAAACATTAGGTCACATATAATGTTTATATTTACGTTGATATTGCCTAATTTTAAATTATACATGATGTCTAATTTAGCCTTTACTAAACAGTTCTAATAGATGTAAATAGAATATAAAGTCCACCGACAACCTGTATTATACATGTACGTAATAACTCTCCACGTGCCCCTTTGCAAAAAAATTGCCAAGCGACATTTAATACAAATACAAAAAAAAAACGGGGCGGAGCACTGTGAGAGGGGCGAGAGGCCATAGGGAGTTATGGTATAAAATTTCATTGCAAAAGCTCAAAAGCTTCTTGCAATATCGCCCGGAAACGTAAGTGTTACACACCGACGGAATGTATGAATTTACGACTTTGAACTTTGACCTTTTGACCTCAAAATGAATAGGGGTCTTCCTTAGGACACAGGGAGTGGTTATGTAAAATTTCATTGCCAAAGCTCAAAGGATTCTCGAGATATCGCGCGGAAACGAATGTGTTAAAACAGACAGAATTTATTTATGACCTTGACCTTAAAATCAATAGGGTTCTTCTTTAGGCCATAGGGAGTTGCTATGCAAAATTTCATTGCAAAAGCTTAAAGGGTTCTTGAGATATCGCGCGTAAACGAAAGTGTGACAGACAGAAATACAGACGGACGGACGGATAGACAGACCCAAATTAAAATCCCCCACTTTCAGTGATAGCGTGGGACAAAAAAAAAGGGGGGGGGGGGCAACCTGAAGGAGTAAAAATATTAGCCTTGAGTTAAAGTCGTTCAAAATCTGCTCCAGAACAGCAAGACCACAATTTCGGATAAGAGATTCGGTTTCGAGTTTCGGATAAGAGATTGATACCTCAAGTGTTAAAGACGTACGGACAGACGCCACAATCAATTTATACTGTGGTTTCATCATTATTCGTGGAACACCAGTTTCCATGGATTTCGTTGTAGAGTCGATCCAAGAAATCAAATGTTCATATAAGATTGGTGCCTCCATTTTGATTTATGATAAACCTTTAATAAGCCTATTACAACTTTTATTAATATATGCGACGACCCCCCCCCCTTCCCCAACGTATTTTATGAATTTTAAGAATATTTTAAAAAAGGAGAAATACTACCAATTCAATGCTAATTTGACTTTGAAACATTTTTGTTGTTAAACATGAGAAAACGGGTATGTATGTTGCGGAAATCCTGCCATTTCGAAGCCGTTCACGGCTTGTTTCTCGTCCATTTTGCATGTTTAAGCGCAAAGTCGTATCCAGCATGTTCGGAGATCTACAAACAAGGAAATCTAGATGTCACTGTCGAGTCCAGAAACAACACGCTGTGAATGTGAAAATAAGTCTTTAACACCATTTTGTAAATTTAAGTACTTAACTAATTTACTAAATCCACGAAAATTGATGCCTGCAAATATTAATGAAACCACAGTATCCCCCGTTTTTCAAGCGGGGGGGGGGGGGGGGTATAATAATAAAATGTCATTATCTTGGTTAAAACTTGTTTGAAGAGTATGATATTGAGACTTGATATTCCATGTCCTCTACATGATACAGACTCGGTAAGCAATTTGCCTTTGATTAGAACTGACATTTTGACATTTTTTTAATTAACACTACATGCACGTGGTAATGATACTTTACATGTATCTTATGGACCTTTCGTATAGTTATCTTCATCTCATTGGTTAAAACGACACGATTTGAAAAAAAAAATTCCACATGGCAGTCAGGAGTTTCTTTAACAGCGTTTACAGAGCAACTTTTTTATGTATGTCAGAACATATTAAATGAATCAGGTCAAATAAACAAGCTTTTAGTAGTACATTTTAACAAATACATACATATAAAATATTGAACTTTTAAAATGTTTTAACATGTTGCTTTTGCTGTTTGCATTTGCTAAAACCCAGGAATTTTCGGGAGCTTTCTATCCCCTTGGGTCCCCACTTTTGAATAGTGTAGGAGAAATATAATTAGGTAGCAAGAAAAAACGTTGCATAAAATATAAAAATAATGAACAGTAATAAACTTCGTCCATTAGATACAAAATGGTAGTAGAGCAAGAATGGACCTCTTTTGAAAAACATCAGAGGTGGGTTCAAGTGCATGGGGGATTAACCATCCCTTTTCGACTGGTAACACCCACCGTGTGCTGGTCATGATCGGGTAAACAAAAAATCCGTACACAATTCATTGTGAAAATTATGGCCTAACAAACTGTATGCGACGGTCAACATGCATCTTAAGATAGATAGTATTTTGCTAACAAGTTAATTATACATCGAACACTAAAAATGTATTATTGTAAATAAATGGAATGAATTTAAACTATATCTCTTACAGGTGACGTGAAGGTATATTAACAACATGACCTACACTTAAATCATATCGCGAGTTCAAAGAGATTTTGTATGAATGCTAAATTAAGAAACATATTTTGTTAAGTCTAAACGTCCCTTTCAAATATATCAGTCCCTTTCATGCGATATGTTTTAATATTGATTTCAGA
Source organism: Saccostrea echinata (assembly GCF_033153115.1). Taxonomy (NCBI): domain Eukaryota; kingdom Metazoa; phylum Mollusca; class Bivalvia; order Ostreida; family Ostreidae; genus Saccostrea; species Saccostrea echinata. The sequence goes on from NW_026889803.1 coordinate 34,883,012, forward strand.
ATATGTTGAGGTGATCCAGAAAAGAGCAGGGATATCAGGGATGGGGGTTGTTTTCTTCTATTGAAGGCAACAGTTTTAACAATTAAGTTGAAAGAAAGAATATTTTGCGCATAAGAATTGACAGAAATCTGGCCGCACTGAAAACCGAAAAAAAATATTTAGCCTTCAGATTCTAATGATACAAAATGCTACATTTCCAAATTCATTTTCCATTAATTTGTTGCCTCTGGGTCTCGACGAAATTTAAACGCGATTCATGTGAATTTAATTCAACAAAACGAGCAAACATTTGTTAAAAATGTGAAGACACAAAGACCATAAAATATGAACTCCTCCACGTATCCCTTACATGTAGCTTTGTGTACCCCGGTAAACACTGTGCTTTATTATTAATTTTGTTTAAATCCTACATCAAGCGTACTGCACCGATAATGCAGTAGTTATATTACTATTACAATGTAAAATACAATGGTCCTTTATCAAAATATTTTACAGTCAAATTACAACTCAAAGTTGTCCAATATCTTATTCTTTGTGTTTATTATGCACAGAACCTTTAAGTTGTGCAATAAAATACCACAGCTAAACAAAATTAAAGTTACATATATGTATTCATGTCTGATAGAACTGCTTCTATTTAAGGTTACAGCATGCAAATGATACAACAATAAAAGTTTGTGAAAAAAAAATTGAAATATTGAAAATTTTGAATTGGATAGAAGAAAAGAAAGGTGCCAAAATATCTGACATCATGTTTTTAGGATCGCATCTAGAAACCTTTAAGATCATGATAGAAAAACATTTAGTATTACAGAAAGAAATATTATGAAAATTCTGAGTCATTATTTTGGAAGAAACACTTAAGAATGTAAAAAAATTGAATTGGAGAAACAAAATATGAAGATAACGAACAGTAATCCAGCTCAAAAGTCAACAATTCAAATTGGGAGAAGAGCAAACACGGACTCCTTAAACATCAGAGGTGGGATCAGGTTCAATATTTGATAAAATGTCATTAATGAATTATTCAGTGAAAACTCGATTTATGTTATACAGAGGAAATTTGTTATGATTACTGATTAAAAGACAAAATGTGCAAATCTTTTTTGCCAGTACCCGATCATAGTGTTATTTCTAGAACATCAGATCGAACCCGATGTTAAAAGAAAGACGAGGCATTAATGACACTGCATGGATATAACAATGTTTTTTATGTGAATGGGCATAATGGTAAAGCAATTGATAACACTAGTCAAATGCAAGTCAAAATCCAGGCCAAAAGATAAAAAAATGTTGGTACCCAAAGAAAGGTCTTGTCTCGAGGAATATACCTGTGAAATTTGAAAGCCCTAGCTGCAACTGTTCAAAAGTTATGGCGAAGGTTGAAGTTTTTTTTAAAGTAAGTAAAACGTCAAGGTCAAGGTCAAAGTGGTTGGTATCCAAAGGAAGGTCTTGTCAAAAGGATTACATATGTGAAGTATGAAAGCCCTAGCACCAACCATTCAAAATAATGGTCAAGGTTAAAGTTTTTCGAAAGTAGGTCAAACTCCTATGTCCAGGTCAAAGGAGTTGGTATCCAAAGGAAGGTCTTTTCACAAGGATTACATATGAGAAGTATGAAAGCCCTAGCACCAACCATTCAAAAGTTATGGCCAAGGTTGAAGTTTTTCAAAAGTAGGTCAAACTCCTATATCAAGGTCAAAAGGTCAGAGTGGTTGGTATCCAAAGGAAGGTCTTGTCACAAGGAATACACATGTGAAGTTTGAAATCCCAAGCTCCAACTGTTCAAAAGGTATGGCCAAGGTAAAGTTTTTCAAAAGTAGGTCAAACTCCAAGGTTAAGGTCAAAGTTGTCGGTATCCAAAAGAAGGCCTTGTCACAAAGAATACACATGTGAAGTTTGAAACCCCAAGCACCAACTGTTCAGAAGTTATGGCCAAGGTTAAAGTTTATAAAAATTTGCAAAAGTGGGTCAAACTCCAAGGTCAAGGTCAAATATGATGGTACCCAAAGAAAGGTCTTGTCACAAGGAATACACATGTGAAATGTGAAAGTCATAGCTCCAACCAATCAAAAGTTATGGGCAAGGTTAAAGTTGACAACAGACAGACAGGACAAAAACAATATATCTCCGGGATCTTTCGATCCAGGGGCATAAAAGAAGTGAATCAGCAGCTTGAAGAGAGTTTTGAATGGATAATTGAATTCCTGGCTGAAAAAAAGAAAATGTGTCCAAGTATACTCATCTTCTGTGCCAGTATAAAAATGTGTGCTGAACTTTATTCAGCATTTAGAATGAGTCAATTACCAAGGGGTGTATGAAATTGTTCATTGGGGACCTCCAAGAGATTTAGACAGTTTTGAACAGCAACTTGGCAGAGCAGGAAGAGATGGGGCGCAGTCCTCAGAGATATTATTATATCAAGGAAAACACCTACGCAAAGTTGATTCAGACATGAAAGCTTATGTAATTAATGAAAAGCTTTGTAGACGAGAAGTTCTTTTGGAGCAATATGAATCTGAATCAAAGCCTAATATGAAGAATTTAATATATATAAACTTGTGATGTTCTAGATATAAAACTATGATCGGATACTGGCGAAAACGATTTGCACATTTTGTTTTTTTAATCAGTAATCGTAACTCTGCAAATTTAATTATAAACTGCAATCCTTGCATTAGCATGCTATATAAAATTAATACAGTTACTAAATTGTTGACAAATGAATGTACATCTCTTCGTTCCCCTTTGGAGGCTTCCCCATATTAATCAAAATATCAAATCTGTACTTGAAAAAATTTCCGATTCTCCAGTCAATTTCGATTCATTCATAGGTTTTCCTCAAATCAATATCTGCGTACATAGAGGATAACTATAATAACAACTATTCTGAAATTATTTCTTGCAATACCAGTGCTCTACCATGCAGCATTGGAACGTATCTACAGCATGATATATTTTGCACTACTTCTAATGCATATTTTGTTTGAGACAGTCTATGTTCACATTGTATTTGTATGAACTGTTATCGATTACTGTTCGTAATCTTCACCTTTTTATGATTAATTTATAAAAGTCTGTAACAATATTTTTCTTAAATCTGAAGGATAAAGCAATTAGAATTATAGAAAGAGAACAAAACAACTCCAGTTTTAATGCCATCTTAAATACTTTGAGGCCTGAAAAATAGCAGAAATGAAGTTCATTGGTTTGAAAACTATTCACTTAAGGAAAAGGTTACGAGTCCTGTGAAATGTTATTCTCACAAGAAAAAAATGTTATCAATTTTTCTATGAGAGATCACATAGAAAATGTCTTTAATACATGTGTCAGTATAAACTAGAAATTAACAACAGTCTCGCTTTTTTATCCGTAGACGGATTGGTCTAGAAACATTGCATAATCAAACCAATACGGTTAAAGTTTTAGAAGATCAAGGTGGAATATTTATGCTTGATAATCGCAAGTGAAATCAGGGAAGGGCTCTAATCAAATTGAACGTAAAACCCAAATGGTGAGCACAGTCTTCTCCATTTATTTTAAACAATTGTATTCACCGATTGCACTAGCGGGAAAATATTAACTTTATAAAAGTAATATTTTCTTATGCGTATTTATGTTTATATTAGTTCTAGTTCTCTCTCTACTTTTAAGTTTAATACGTTCCACATCATTGTCTCTTAAGTTCAATAACCGCGTCACTCGCAGTGAGTCCTATTTCAACCTGTAACAGCATCAGATAGATGTCAGGTGCAAAAGATGTTTTATGCATTAAAATATTTCTATTTATATAATACATTTACATGTACGTTCTTCACTTTCCATCATCTCCATCTTCCTCTTCAGGCTCCTCAGTTAACTTACCGTATTTATTTGCCAACATCACCTGCATATGATGTTTATATCTCCCAAGTGATTCGATACGCAAAAGCATGATTTGAGTACAATCAATTTTTGAACTGAGACAACCTCCTGACAAAAAAGTTGATGTTACTAGGATTTCAACAACAACATTTAAAATAAGCTTTTCGCAAATTCTACAGTCGTTATAATGGCCTTAGTGTTAAATAAAACCCATCGTTAGGTCGTATTTTGTCTGACATGTTTGATGTTAGGTCATTGCTTTTATATCAAATTTGACGAAGGAGTCCTTCATCTACCTGATCAATTCACAGGGCTCACGGCGGATGTGAGAGGTCGACAGGGGATGCTTACACCTCCTAGGAACTTGATCCCACCTCCGATGTTTCCAAGGGTCCACGATTCATTTTGTCTACTGGAGTTATAACATAGATCACTGTTTGTTATCTTCACCTTTAGCATTTCAGTTTCCAAAACCTCAACGGCGATGGGATCTGCATTATCTCCCTTTTCATTCACTGAAGCTGCGGAAGGAACGCTAGTTTTACAAAAGCAGATTTCCTTTGGTGTCCGGATGGTTTTCTGGATAATGAAAAAATCAGTTCTACATTAATGAAGTCATTTGATATATTTATTCAAGTTCATAAATCCCCTGCTCACATATATATTGACGGCGGATGTGAGAGGTCGACAGGGGATGCTTACACCTCCTAGGAACTTGATCCCACCTCCGATGTTTCCAAGGGTCCACGATTCATTTTGTCTACTGGAGTTATAACATAGATCACTGTTTGTTATCTTCACCTTTAGCATTTCAGTTTCCAAAACCTCAACGGCGATGGGATCTGCATTATCTCCCTTTTCATTCACTGAAGCTGCGGAAGGAACGCTAGTTTTACAAAAGCAGATTTCCTTTGGTGTCCGGATGGTTTTCTGGATAATGAAAAAATCAGTTCTACATTAATGAAGTCATTTGATATATTTATTCAAGTTCATAAATCCCCTGCTCACATATAAATTGATGCTCTCACTCTTTTGATTTTTCAAAAGAAATTTCTTTTATTTGTAAAATACAAAGAATTATATTTAAATTAAACAAAAAAGACATTTCGACTTGTGTCATTAAGTATCTATCTTGGCAGAGTATCCATTAACCTTAATTAAAATTACATGAGTCACTTTGTTTGTTTGTTGTTTAACGTCCCTCTCGAGAATTTTTCACTCATATAGAGACGACACCACTTGCCGGTGGAGGGCTGCAAATTTTGACCTATACTCGGCACTTAGGGCCATTGAGCAGTGAGGGATCTTTTTCGTGCCAGCACCTACTGCGACACGGGACCTCGGTTTATACGGTCTCATCCGAAGGACAGGCCTCCACATCCCGCTGTGGATTCGAACCCGCGACGTAAGGATGAACTCCTTACATCGCGACTCTAGAGCAAACGCTCTAACCATTCGCCAGGCGGGCGACTGAATCACTTCGTAAGAAAATGAGCTTACCATCCAAAGTGTAAGAATATATTCCCTAACAGTTTTAGACTGAATATGTATGGTCATCAAATCACTAAGGTTCCTTTTGATTCGTATTCTTTACTGTATTTTTGAGATTGTTCGTTATCTTCACCTTTTGCATTAAAATGCATTAAAAATTTCATAGTCCTGGGTCCTGATTCAGGTTCAATGATTTAGCTTTGTCGGTCATACACAGTATATCATTTTCTTTTACCTGAGTCAGATTTTCGTCCCCATTTGAATGCAGGTTAAATACGGTTGAAGCATGGATACATTAGAGTGGTTTTGCCCTCTAAAACATACCCCTCTTACAATTGTCATTAGTTGTCAATGCACAGAATTTCTGTGTAGGGGTGTTTTTTTTTTTTTAGAGTTTTTGTTTTCTTTGCAAGGGGGGGGGGGGTCTCTCATTCTCAGTAAAATATTTAATTAACGGGTCAGACAATATTTATCATTAGTGTGTAGCCAGTGCAAAGTATGATGGGACAAGTATCTAACTATGAAACTTAATATTTATATGACTGTATTTAAATGCAGCCAAAAAAGCATAATTAAATTCACTTCATAACAAACTTAACAATTTACTTTCATGATTAAATCCTTGAATAACAAGTTTTCCTTTTTTTTTCAACAAAAGAAATTTTTGGACGTAGGCTTGAGTAAGAAACTGTCTCCTGTTTCCTTTAACTTTCAAAATTGTATATAATTCATATATCATTCTAGATTTAGATAGGAAATGCATATTAACGACAAGGAAAAAACCAAATTGCCATTTTCCTATGAAAAGAGAGAAATGTTATGGTCAATTAAGAAAACTCATCAACATGGACAAAATTTTTAGTATTTTTTTTAATATTCATTTTTTTTTAAATTATATGCTATAACGAGAACAAATATTCCAAATTTGCCAAAATTAAAGTAAAAAATTATTGATTGACTGTGTTTAATATGATGATAGTTGCTTTCTTTGAAAATTGAAGTCCTCTTATATCATTTCATTTTAGATTAGAAAGTACCTGCTATCACAGGGAAAACAACTTACACCAAATTCGACATTAAAAAATAAAAAAAAAGTTATTATGGTACTTTAAGGGAACACACCAATATCGATTGACTGAGTTTAACATGATGATGGATGCTTTCTTTGAAATTTTAAGCATCCTGACAATATATCATAATTTTAGATTTAGAAATTACATGCTATTACAACAAAAACATCATCAGATTTATCAAAATGTATTGAAAACAAAAAAGTTGTTCTAATTTAAGAGAACACATGAATTCGATTCATCGATTGACTGAGTTTAATATGATGATGAATGATTTCTTTAAAATTTTAAGTCTTCTGATAATATTTCATTTTAGATTTAAAACGTACATGCTAATAGTAGGAAAACTACACCAAATTTGCCAAATTTCACTGAAAAATAAAAAAAGTTATGGTCATTTAAGGGAACACACTAATATTAATTGAGTTTAACATGATATTATGACGGATGCTTTCTTTGAAATTTTAAGCATTCTGACAATATATCATAATTTTTAGATTTAGAAAGTACATGCTATTACAACAAAAACAACACCAGATTTGCCAAAATGTATTGAAAAATAAAAAAGTTACGGCCATTTAACAAAGGTAGTTTTGAACTCTGTGAGTGATGGTCTACCACTTGGTACACATCGTTTTTATGTCAAATAAGAGTTTGGCGGACGCCAATTTGCCACTTTTGAAGTGGCAGAATTATCCGGCACAGTGTTATGTTTATGACTACATCTGTGTTAAATTTCATTTTGATTTGAACTGTAGTTTTCTATATATAGAGATAGTTCGCGAACCTTTTGATCACCCCTCGTATACACCTCCTAGAACTTCATTTTAAAGTGAATTCACCCTGAGCTACACCTATGGAAAGAGTTTGGACCAGTCAGAGGGCATAAAAAGTTCTGATCATTTTCTTTAAAAAAGTAGATCGATTTTGCACCCTGTACTCGGATATGCTTTTTTGCAAAGTCGATATATCTATGGAAAGACTATAATTGTTTCATATTATGTTGCTTAGAATATAGGTCAACGTCCCAGACACATTATCAGGGAGATGTGGAAGGCTAAAGGTTAGACTACTATACACATACTTGGGAGGTTTCGTCCGTTCGATATCTTTGACAGAATCAAACTTGGCATACTGGTTCCCGCTCAAGGAAAAATGGACCTCTCTTGATTTTGAGGTCACAAGTATTGAACATAGGATATAATGACCTCTCTATATCTTGTGAACCCTTTGCTTAACATACATCAAACTTGTTGCACCAATTCCCTTAATTGACCAAAGTACATTTTAAAGTGAAGGCTGAGGCTACTCTAGAGTTAGGAAGATAATGTTTGCTCAATATTTCGAGAACAATTTACTTCAAACTCGGTATTTGGTCTTCTTGAAAGAATACATGACGTCTACAGATTTATAGGTCTTAAGATCAAGGTCAAACTGGACATAGTAAGATATTCTCTGTTCAATATCTTAAGAGCCCTTTGCTTGACAAATATCAAACTTTGTACACTGATACCCCTTTAGAGGGTAGATAACCCCTGTTGATTTTTCGATCATAAAGACAAGGGTTGAACAACATTGACACTAGACATGTTACGACATCAAATGATATACACGTGTACACTGACATGGGCGGATACAGGATTTTTGATTAGGGGGGGCGTGGATAACTTCGTTCAGGCAGGGGGTCTGGGGGCCGCCTTAAGACCCCCAGTGGGTCCAGGGCGAAGCCCTGGTGGGGGCACGGGGGCGAAGCCCCCGGAAGCTCCTGGGTTTTCGTGTATTTTAAGAGTAAAACCAGGCACAATAATAGTGGTATTGGTTAGTTTATATGTACCAAAGTTTGGCATTATTAATACTAGTCATATCATACTTTGAATAGAGGGGGGCCCAGGGGGCGAAGCCCCCGGAAGCTCCTGGGTTTTCGTGTATTTTAAGAGTAAAACCAGGCACAAAAATAGTGGTATTGGTTAGTTATATACTTAAGTATGGCATTATTAATATTAGTCATATCATAGTTTGAAAATTTTAGGGGGGGCGTGCGCCCCCCACGCCCCCCCTTAAATCCGCCAGTGACTGATACCCTTTTAAAAGAATAATTACCTTAAAGATATTTAAGTCTGATGGAGATAAAACTTACTATTATGTTTGCCCTTGACTAGTATATGACCAATTGTTTTCAATGTCATTGGAGATATTATATTTAAAGTTGTTCCTTTTTTAAATATTGCCACACGTCACTGCTACACTATTACAGATATATGAAAAATTGAAGTTTGTATTTTTAGCTCACCTGAGCTGAAAGATCAAGTGAGCTTTTCAGATCACTTTTTGTCTGTAGTCCGTCTGTCTGTAAACTTTTCACATTTTCGACTTCTTCTCTAGAACCACTGGGCCAATTTCAACCAAACTTGCCACAAAGCATCCTTGAATGAAGGGAATTCAAGTTTATTCAAATGAAGGGCCAAGCCCTCTTTCAAGGGGAGAGAATTAAGAATTAGTGAAAAATTAATAGCATCTTTTAAAAATCTTCTTCTCAAGAACCACAGGGCTAGGAAAGATGAGACTCATGTGAAAAGATCCTCAGGTAGTGTAGATTCAAGTTTGTTCAAATCATGACCCCCGGGGGTAGGGCGGGGCCACAATGGAGGATCAAAGTTTTACATAGAAATATATAGGAAAAATCTTTAAAAATCTTCTCAGGAACAACAAAGCCCTGATTGGTCATATTTATGTGGAAGCATCCTTAGGGTGTAGATTCTATTTTGTTCAGATGATGACCCCGGGGGTAGGCTGGGGCCACAATGGAGGATCAAAGTCTTACATAGAAATATATAGGAAAATATCTTCTTTTGAAGAACTGCAAAGCCATGATTAGTCATTTTTATATGGGATCATCCTCAAGTAGTATAGATTCAAGTTTATTAGAATGATGACGGGATAGGGCGGGCCACAATAGAGGATCGAAAATTTTACATAGGAACATATAGGAAAATATGTTCTTCTCAAGAATAGAAAATCATGTTTAGCATTTTGTTATGGAAGCATCCTCAGGAAGTGTAGATTCAATTTTGTTCAAATGATGACCCCCGGTTTGGGTGGGACCACAATGGGGGATTGGAAGTTTTACATAAGAACATATAGAAAAAAAAATTCTTCTCAAGAACAAAAAAGCTAGTTTTGTCCTATTGATATGGAAGCATCCTCAGGTAGTGTAGATTCAAGTTTGTTCAAATGATGACCCGTGGGATAGGGAGGAGCCACAATGGGGGATCAGATTTTTTTTTTACAAAGGAATATATGGGAAATTTTTTTTAAAAATCTTCTCAAGTACAACAAAGCCATTTGTTATATTGATATGGAAGTATCATCAGGTAGTTTAAAATTCAAGCCCCCCCCCCCCCCCCCGTAATCTTTTCAATACTGAACTGATTTGTGCTTTTGCTTAGCCAATGTGCTGAGGTGAGCGATGTGGCCCATGGGCCTCTTGTTTTAAATATTGTCACACGGGGGGCATAATTATATGTTTCTCAAGCATTTTTGTTTTCGGAGACATTCAGCAAAGGTGATGAGGTGAATGCATTTTTTCCATCCGATAAAATGTATTATAGGGCCAATTTGGGAGAATGATAGAACCAAGAAGTCAAGAATACCTTTATTTCCATCTTTCGGTGTCACAGAAAACTGTAGATATTATTATTGTGTTTTTGTGATTTGAAAAAAAAAGTGCTACATGTACGTCCAAAAAAATAGGAAGGCGTCGGTCAGCGCACGCCATGAAGCAGTAATTTTGTTAATTATTGAAATTTAATGTCAGCATATAACATTTAAGGTGATAGTCTTGTTTAAATTAGCAGTGTACTTCTCGAGAAGATTAATTTCAATTTCTGAAATACGTTGATAAACCAATCGACGCGCTCCTAAAGTAAAAACTTATTTAATGCTTCTTTTTAATGTATTTTAAAACACGTTTATATCTGAGACGTGCAATTAACCTAGAAGATTAACTTTGAAAAGGAGTCTTTTTTTCATTTTCAGAAAAACAGCAAAACCATTTAAATTGAAACTAAGCCAACCAATATTTAAGTTCTCGGCGGTTAAATGGAAACCCTAAAACAGTAAATGAGATAAAGTTTTTAGGTATCATCTTTGATAATAAACTCTCCTTTATCTCACATGTTAAGGTTTGTCACTCGTGATACGAGTTATATCAAGGATTTTTTTGAGAAGTATATTTTAGATAACTACTCATATACCATGACTCAAAATCGCAAAAAATAGGGGGGTCAGTGTGCATCTTATTGAGCAACGGTGCAATTAACTTGACCTTTTTGCACTTAAATTGTAGCTTTTAGGTTAATCACTTTAAATTTTACCATTTTTTACCAAATGTAACCATGGCAATAAATATTATCTTATTTTATGTAAAATAGTTTGAATAATATTTATTATTGAATAAATTCTGCATATTAATACGCGTACTATTGTGTGATCTTTTTGCACTAAAAAAAATCATTTGGGGAATAAAAAATCTAGGTAGGCAATAAAATATTTTCTTGTATCAATCTTTGTATGAAATAAGTGCTGATCGGTTGAATGTATCGTGTAATTTAGAATAATGAAAGTAAAATTGGGGTCAGTGATGTAAATTTTGAGATATTGGTCAAAATACCATCATGGAAATTAATCAAACTAAGTGAGTGTAGATACACTCTCTCTCACAATCTTTAACTGATTTTAAGACATTGGAAAAAAATTCTCTTGTTTTTAAACAAAATTAGCCGAAATAAAACATTCTAAAAGTTCTACAGTCGAGATTTATAGAGATGGTCCAAAAGACAAAATAAAAGTAACAGCGGTTGCAGCGATTAAAAGTAATGCTTCCAAATGAAGCAACAACATTTTACAGCAGAAGCGAAACCATACCATTTGCACTGGAATATATTCAATCCTCTCAAGTGACAATTTTAACAATATTATCGGACTCACTTTCTTGCTTACAATAAATATAAAATATGAGTATCGATCAACAGTACACTTTTGATATATGAATTCAGTACTATCATTTCAACACTTTAAACCATTCCTCACGATAAATTAACAACCAGGCTTCTTGACATCATAGACAGCTGCTTTTTCAATAAAATGAAACTCGTAAATTTACTTCCTTTGTCATTGGTCATTTGTTATTTGCAAAATAATTTTGTTAAAAACATTCCGATTGTACACAAGTACTTCGAAGTTGATATAAAAAAGATGCTTGAGTTTCTGATTGACAATAGCTTTGTCAAGTTGATCAAGTTTTCTAACAATCTGCTGGAATTTCCATTGGAAATTATTGTGGCCCATTATCAGACCCATTTTTGTATCCATATGAAGCAGAATTTATGCATAAACTTCTACAGGAAAAGAAACAAATCTCTTGCTGTGGCCTTTATGATTAATTTAATATTTAGTCTTAACGAGAACATACTATCAATTAACAATCTTCATTTTTATCCCTACGATGATTCGATATATCCCTTTGAACTCAAAATAAAAGACACCACTGAGTCCGACATATCTGTTTCATATTTGGATATTTCATTGGAAAAAGACGTTAATGGTAACTTAACAACAAAACTCTATAATAAACAAAATAACCTCAACTTTTCTATCGTCAACTTCCCTTATTTATGTAGCAACATATTACCTTTATATGAAGTTTATGTCTCCATGTTGATTAGATACGCAAGAGCTTGCTCTACGTGTGATCAATTTCTAAAACAAGACAAGCGTTTGACAAATACGTTGATGGTAATGTACAAAGATATCAAGTGTCTCGTTTAAAGTAAACATTTCGAAAAATTCTATGGTCGATACAATGACCTTACCAACAAATGCAATCTATCATTTAGTCAAATGTTTACTGATGTTTTCATACAAATTGCCAGGCCATTATTTTCACACTGAATTGTCGATGGATTTTTCCCGTTCGACCGATCATGACAAGATGCACACAGCGGGTGTGACCAGTCCACAGTGGCTTACTGCTTACTCATCCATGATACCTGATCCCACCTCGTTTGTCGACAGGGGCTTACTTACTTTCTACTCCTCCATGATACCTGATCCCAGCTCTTGTGTTTTAGAGGTCAGTGTTTGCTCTGCTCCCATTTTGTATTGTTTCAATGGACTTTTGAGCTTGGTTATTGTTCGTTCTCGGCATATTTCATTGACTGAACAAGGTAAAACAGTTGACTTTTGTTCGATTCCAATTCATATTGGCATCTCTGGAAACACTAAGGCTGATAGTGCTGCAAAAGGGGCACTTCAGTGTGACATTACTCTTTTTATAATTCCTTGCACTGATCTGAAATATTTTGTTAAACTTTATGTTAATTTCTTTCGCAAATTTTTGGGGAATTTTTATGATACAAGTAAACTTTTTGCTATAGAAAAAAAAGTTAAAAAATCATCTGACTTGAAACTGCCTCAAACTTCGGGACGAAGTGATTATTTCAAGAATAAGTATTGGTCATTCAAAAATAACGCATACATTCTTTCTCACTCAATAATTTTAGCCAAAATATTTATCTGTGACTGTCCGCTAACTATAAGTCATATTCATTTAAAAAGTACTGATTTTTCGCCTATTCAAAGTAGACTTTTTAATAATGCGAACGACGTATAATTTTTTTTTTACTAATATTAATACAATTTTAGATTATTCATGAAACTGTAAAAAAAGTACAGTAAAATTTAGAGATTCATAATTTAAGCAATTTTGTTGATCAATCTGTATTTTAAAATCCATAATCTATATTTTACATGTTTTAACTGTTTACATATTTTTTTAAATTTGAAGTCCGTCGGATGGGACGTGAAATGGTGCCCATGTCAAGGATTACAACACCCTTTAAAGATCGTTTCTTTTGACTTTGGAAATGATTTTAACAGCTAAAGGTGTTAGTACACGTATTTGAAACAAAAATGAGAATGTAACTCAGTATAAATCTATTTTTTGTTTGAAAAGTCATGCCTCTTTGGTTAGATGAAGGATTAATGAAATTATTGGATATGGGCTCAAAGTCAGGCTGTAAAACAATACATCCTCCAATGCAGCTAGTAGTACAGAGACCATTACCACAAAAGCTTACACCAAAGCATATTATGACCTAAAAACAACTGGATTTTGGTAAATTGATAATGCTGTTTTATATACATATGTATTCATTTTTCTGACACAAAATGTTAACATTATGGTTTCAAACAATCATATTCAGGATATAGTTTTTAATTAAAAAAAAAAATTCATGTTTGTATTAAGAATATATAGGCCTAATCTAAAATAGTCTTACATTCGGATACAAATGTGCACAAGTTTCATTGTTATTATTCGGGTCTTGAGAAGCACATCGAAAGGCAAAATTTACAAACAGGACCAAAATAATTCCATCTGTTCGAGGGTTATGCATTAAAAAGTGAAATTTTTCAAAACAATAAGAAATAACATAGTTTTCTTTTCTATTTTATTTACATCCCTTCCAAATAATCACTATTCACTTCAACACATCTTTCAAGTCTTTTTATCCAGTTTTGTAACATGTCGTTATACCCCGAAAGAGGTACATGTACTCTTTAGATACTGATACACCGCTGAACCTAATAATGCAGAACAGGAATGGAAACGGCGTCCAGTTAACGTTTATTTCAATTAAGGGAAAACGAAAAAGTCTCATCATGATGGTGATAATTCTGGTGAATATGATTGATTGTATGTTGTTTAACGTCCCATTCGAGAATTTTTCACTCATATAGAGACGTCACCATATACCGGTGAAGGGCTTCAAATTTTGACCTTTACTCGCAGTCAGGGCCATTGAACAGTGAGGGATCTTTATCGTTCCAACGCCTGAAGTTGACACGGGAACTCGGTGTTTAAGGTCTCATCCGAAGGACCCGCAACTTTCATTTCAAAGTGCCGAGCGCATGGCGAAGGAACAGTTGCTACCCATTTTTTATCGACTTAGGTCAGTCAGCCGAGATTCGAACTCAAGACTTTCCGATCACGAAGCAAGCGCTCCACCGACTGAGCTAATGTGAACGGTTAATCTGGTGAATAAGGAAGGTGGTCGAGTTGCTGTATTCCATGTATTTTGCAATGTGTGCTTAGAAATTTAAAAAAAAAATGCATACAGAACTCTCCTTGCTGTCCGTCCGCATTTATCAATGTAGGTAGTTTACTTTCTTCAGCAAGCCCTAATTTGTTTCCCAGTTTCCTCAGTTTCTGAACATATTCCTCTGTTTCTGAACATATTCAATAGTTTTCGAGAAATTTGCAATTGCTTTCGTATTTGATTATCATTTAAAATGGATTAGATCCACATCGCAGATACTTTCCCGACTCCTAATCATTTTTTTTTAATCTTTAAAACGCTACCCGATGAAATGTTCAACTTCTTGGCAATCCACCGTCTCTGTCAAAACGGTTTTACAGCTGCAACTGATTTCTCGTTAATAACTGTTCAAGGCCTTCCTGATTGATATTTTCAACTGAATCCTTACCAGTTTGAAATGCTTTATCCATTGGTAAACAGTTTTGATAGATACAACAGAGTTTCCATATAATGACACGAGTTCTTGGAAAATTTCTTTTCCAGAAATACTAGTTGTAATAGAAAACGATAATTGATATACGACCTGTTCAGAATGTCCTTTTGGGGCTTCTTTCTGACTCATGTAAATAATGTCCTGAGGATAGCAGACACTCCAATAAATGTGCAGTATTACAAAAATATAATTAACAAGTTATCCTTTTGATACAGTTGCATCATACGAATTGACAAGAATATGATTGTGAGAATCTGAAGTCTTTAAACTCTCTTACTGATGAGAACATCCAGATAGATAATAAAGAAACAAGGAGTCTGTGAGCGAATGCGCACTAGAAATACCCCCGGTCTGATGTGAATATACACTCTCATGTTGACATCCAATTCATACAAAAATGAATCTTACCATTTGGCATGCCTGCACAAAGATTGTGCTAAAATTTCAAGCATCTGCCCTAGCAGTTGCTGAAAAAACTGTGACAGAAATTTGGTACGAACAGACGGAAGGATAAACAGGAAGTTGACATCGGATTCGAACAATCGTAAATCCCACCATATGGCATGCCCAAACAAAGACTGTGCTAAAATTTCAAGCATCTGCACTGAGTAATTGCTGAGAAAACTTTGTTACGGACAAACGCACGGATAAACGGGAAGTTGACATCAGATTCGAACAAAAATTAATCTTACCATATGGCACGCCAAAACAAAGATTGTGCTAAAATTTCAAACATTTGCGCTGAGTAGTTGCTGAGAAAACTGTGGCGACAATTTGGTACAGACAGAAGCACGGGGAAATAGGAAGTTAACATTGGATTTGAACAAAAATGAATCCTACCATATGGCATGCCTAAAAAAACCATGTGCTAAAATTTCAATAATCTGTGATGAGTAGTTGCTGAGAAAACTGCGACAAAAATTTGTTACGGACAGACACACGGACACACACACAAGTGTAAAACAGTATCCCCCTTCGGAGCGGGGGTATAATAACCCTTGGAAGAGTGGCTGGCTATTTTCACAAACTCAACTAAAAAGATGGAACATTGAAACATATTCAACATTTGTCTTAACCCAAAAGAGAAAGCGTCAATGATTTTATTTATCACAAGTATTGTTCAGTCAAGAATACCTCTTTTGATCAAGCCTTAGAAATGTTGACTACTTTGGGTAAGGGGGCTTATATATCACGCTTATACATAAGCATGTTTTTCTGCTATTGCCAGTTCACCCAATGCATCAGACTTTGAATTACTAGGTTACAAAATTAAAGGGAAGATATTTATATGTGTCTGCCATTTAGATGTTCGGTAAGCTGTGCTGCAATTGAGAAATTTT
This sequence comes from Saccostrea echinata, assembly GCF_033153115.1. NCBI lineage: Eukaryota > Metazoa > Mollusca > Bivalvia > Ostreida > Ostreidae > Saccostrea > Saccostrea echinata. The sequence goes on from NW_026889803.1 coordinate 34,899,366, forward strand.
CAACTTTTCTTGAATGGGTGGTAAGAAGTCAAAGTCATTGTAATAATGTGTTGCATTACCTGGATGATTTTTTTCTTGCAGACAGTGCGGTTACGGAGGATTGCAGTGAGTTAATGTTGCTCTTACGTCATGTATGTGCAAGTAAGGTATGCAAATTGAAAAAAACGTTAGCCCCCACCACTAAGCTAGTAGCCTGCGTGGCGCAGTGGTTAGAGCGTCTGCTCTAGAGTTTATCCTTACGTCGCCGGTTCGAATCCCACTATGGGACGTGGAGACCGGTCCTTCGGATGAGACCGTATAAACGAGGTCCGGTGTCGCAGTAGGTGCTGGCACGAAAAGATCCCTCACAGCTCAATGGCCGGAACTGCCGAGTATAGGACAAAATTTGCAGCTCTCCACCGGCAAGTGGTGGCGTCTCCATATGAGTGAAAAATTCTCGAGAGGGACTTTAAACAACATACAATCAATCAATCACTAAGCTAGGATTTTTTGGTTTGGAAATTGACATTGTTGACATGTCTATCAGGATTCTTTCAGACAAATTGGAGCAGCTCTGTTTTCAATTATTATATTTTTATCTCGTCAAAAAGGTAACCATTAGAGAAATTCAGGTACTGACGGGCTTGTTAAATTTTGGATTCGTACTATCCAAGCTGGAAGGGCATTTGTAAGACGGCCAACTGAGTGGAGTGGAAACGGTCAAATATATTTAAGGACATTACATTCTTGGAACTTATTCCAATTGTCATGTCATTTGCTATTTGGGGCAATGATTTATCAGGCAAACGTGTCATACTTCACACCGATAACAAAGCCCTGGTCACCATTCTAAACTCAGACATTTAAATCAAATAGGGTTATGTACATGTTAAGGTTATTAGTTTTGCATTCACTTTTATATAATATTCAGTTTAAGGGTCAACATATTGAAAGCATGAAAAACACCGACTCTTTTTCTCGACAGCAATGGCTCAGATTCCGACACTCATTCTCAGAGGCCGATCTACTACCAACAGCAATCCCTGCCTCCTTCCTACATAAAATCTACAGCAAAGGATTGAAGAGTTGCTAAGCTGTGCAGTGTTTGAAAGCACTAAAAATTGTACAAATCTTCATTTTGTCAATTTAATTCATTCCGCTGTATGTACTGGGTCAGCGTGATGCAGTCTGGACCCCTGTTCTTCAGGACTTGGTGATTTCGTGGCTAATCTTTCATACAGGCATTTTGCCCCAATACAGTTAGATATTGTATAGCAAAAATATATTTTTTATGAGATTAATGGTCTTCATGACACAACCAAATCATTTATTCTTAACAAGATGCTAGTGGGCTGGAGTAAGGCTAATGCTAGGATAGACACTCGCAAAACCATCACTTTATACATACTTGTTAGCATGAATTCTATACCCCCAAAGATGTACCAGTCGAGTTATGAATCCTTGATGTTTAGTGCAGTTTTCTCAACAGCCTGTTTGGCCACTTCAGAAAAGGTGGCCTTGTCCAAAACTCCAGAGATAAACTCGGTCATGCTATTCAAATGGGTGATGTTATGTAGCAAGCAATAAATCAATTGACATACTATAGGGTATTCTGATCAGTTTATTTGTCCCCTTCTCAGGGACCAGTTTGTCCAGTTCAAATATTGCAAAGATATAATTATGCATGCAAGACCATATTTCCCAGGTTTTTTTCTGTCATATTACTGGCTTGCCAATTAAACGATATCAAGTTGAATCCCTATTTAGGAGAGTCATTCAGAAATTAGGTTTAGATAACGAATTTTACAAAAGTCATTCATTTGGCTTAGGGCCTGCCTCCAATGCATGGGCTAATGGCACTAGTGATCAAGACATCTCGCACATGGGCAGATGGAAGTCTCATTGTATGCTTGGATACATTAGGAAGTAGACGAGTCGTATGTAGAGAAATGAGTAAATTATACGTATCAGGTGTCTAGATGCCAGTGCATACTTGGGTATTTTTGCTTTTGTCGCATAATTTAAAAATTTTTTGCATTGTCTTTTCTGGTTGGCTCATCTTCAATAAAGAGGGTCTTTTGCCATGCAAGGAAATCTAATTTTCGTGCAATTCCAGAGTTAGAGAGACAACTTGCATCCATTCTCTTGAGGGAATGGAAGGAATAAAATGATCGGGATCTTACTCAGGATTGTCGACCCTCCTCACTTCTTAGTTATTCATTGTGGGGGTAACAACACACCCGTTACTGAAGGGGGTAAGTCAGTAGATTTAAGGTTTCAGATAACTAGCTATAGAACCCTGCAGAAACTGGCACAGCAGTTGCCCTCAACAATTATTAATAGTTTGGTGTCAAATTTTGCCTCTCCTACACTGGAGGGAGAGCATTAACCAGCAAACAATGGAGAAGATACGAAAGCGCCTAAATAGCAGTGCTGCAACATCTCTAATAAATGCGGGTGAAGATATTTTAGGTACCCTGAGATCCGCGCTGATAGTCCTCAAGTTTCACCTTTCAGATTTGGGCAGCAACTTATTTTTGTAAAGGTTACAGGAAGGGTTGCAGGCTTTCCTTTCAAACCCTGACTTAAAGGTTTGACCAGCACAAGGAGAGTTTGGCCATGACTGCGCTATGACTAGTTATGGGGTTTTGTTTTAGTCATTTACTTAACGTGGCTGCATTTTGTATACTTGTATTTGTTCGTGACTAGTCCTTTATTGGCGATGCTTTTCCCTTATTTTGGTAATTTTTTTTTTGCCTCAGTGCATTTTTGGCGATGATTTCGCTTATTTGGATAATGCTTTTGCCCCCAAGTTAATTGCATATTTCTAACTATGTTTTTCTATTGAGCATATGGCCTTTTCCTTACATTTGCTTTTAGCAGTTTTGCTAATACCGTTCATACGTGTCTGCATTTTTTAAATATACATGTCATAGTGTCAAGTAAAAAATGGAATTGATTTTTTTTCTTGTTTTGTTTGCGAGATCTTTTTTTTCAATATACAACTATGTTACCCAGTGTCCGTGATGCTTTTATTTTAGCCTTATAACAAATCATAGTTACCATGTGTCATACGGTCTCGTGGCGACTATAAGGATCACCAGTAGGCTCTCTGAACTTTTTGTCACTTAACCGAACATTTAAAGTATATATGGACTAGTCACAAAAGGTGAACTTGTTTCCAGGGTGCCCTTTGCATTTTTAGGATGCCATTACAATGCAGTATATTGATGCCTCGGCTCCCTTATTTAAGCGGCGTAGCTTATTTTCAAATAAAATATTGGTCGTTTTTAATTTTGTTTTTGTTATTAAATACAATGAAGCAATAACCTTTTTTTTTGTTTGGTTTTTGCAATCCCTGTTCAATTTTAAGTGTTTTTCATATTATGATAATGGTATTTAAGGTTAATTCCATTTATCAAAATGAAATACCGGTATTTTGTTTTTTCGGGTTCGGTTGTCAGTGCGTTTTAGCTAACTTGCCTGTTTTATTAGTTCCCATCTTTTCCCGGGGTTATTAGTGTCGCCTTAACGCAGAGCATTGACGTCACGGCAAATTATGACATCCGTCTGTGCTGAAACTTTCACCCTTCCAACTAACCCTGACAGACAGCGGTTGAATGATTCAATGTCATTAATTGCGAGTGTTCTAATCATGTGTATATAATTCAGAGTATTTTTCTTTTTTAAAATGTTTTAGAAGATTCATTTTACATAGTTATTTTGTCGGATTTGTATTTTTATCAGTGTTTGTATATAGCTGATTACATCATTACTGAGGAGCACCTCGTTACTGTCACCTTTTTGTGCCAGCCTTACCAACAATAGCGATAGACACGCGGCTATTAAGCTCACCAGTAGGCTCTCTGAACTTTTTGTCATTTAACTGTACATTTTAAGTACATAGGGACTACCGTAGTCACAAAAGGTGAATATCTGTTGCCAGGGTTCTCCTTACATTTTAAGGATGCCATTACAAGGCAGTTTATTGATGCCTCATTTACGCGGATTTAGCCTATACAGCCAAATAAAATATTCGTCGGTTTTTATTTTTATTTTTTTTGTCATTGAATACAATGAGGCAATAAGTATTTTTTTGCGATAGTAGTTTAATTTCAAGTAATAATGACTGTACACTGCTGTACACTCGTTTGACATTTAAAAAGGTAAGGATTTTAGGAAGGAAATAAAATTTAGAAAGCTTCTGACAGTTTACATATCTATTAAAGTAAAGGGATATTATTTTCATGTTGTGATAACATGCACGTACACTTTTGTTTTCAATAATAGTGCATTTATATTTAAAAGTACTACCCATAATGAAGGGGCTTAGAATATCTAGTATGCACATGTATTCACGCAAGAATTGTAAAGTTAACTTTGATTGACTTTAACACCTTTGTTGCAAAGGGTGTATAAAGGAATACCTGTTCAGGTTTGATCAAACGAAAATTACTGTTGCTCGAAATAATATTTCTGATTTACAATCATGAAGCAACTTCGAATTGTATTTCTATGAGCCGAGCAGGTTGGTAAAACAAGCACTATTGAACAATTTCTCTACCAATCATTTCAAGACGTGACCGCAACTCTGGGAGAATGTTACAACGAGACTGTTTGCCTACCAAGTAAGTTAAACTTCTCTTTTCCGACAGCTCATTTAATTTCGTTCACTTTCTTTAGGAAAAAAAAATCATCAGTCGCTTTATTTCTCTCACAAGTTTATTATGTTGATTTCTGTATTAAAATGTTTTCTTTTTGCAGATGGCATTTGTCAACAAATACAGATTATTGATACAGCTGGCAGCGATGAGTTTCCGGGCATGACTGATTTAAGGACGTACAACACACCCACTACGAAAAATTTCCTGTCGTTTAATTTTCGCTTTTTTGTATATGTTACACATGACTATATATACAATGCGTATGCACATTTTGGACAAAATCGTTCGAGTCGTATTTGGACAGGAAGTTCCAAAAGTTACCCCCCTTTGGTTGTACACGCGGAGAAGAAATTTTCATTCGGCTGGCTATAAAATCCTTGATTATCAAAAAAGTTGAGCTAGTCTGGCCGTCAAATTTCATCGACTCATTCATAAAACCATTATCCACTCAAATAAAGTATTTTTGTAGAGGTACTCATTGACAAAATATTTTTTGAAGAACTTAAACTGAAAAACTATGGTTCATTTAAGCCTTAAAAAAATACTTATTTTTTAATTTAAATATTTTTTATGAAAAAACCTTTCGTTAATTTTGGAAAAAATACTTTTTTCATGTAACTGGTTGCAAAAGTAATCTTGATAATTTTTTGTAATTTTTTTAAACGAGCCGTTTTGAATTTATAGCGAAAAATCACCCCCACCCCCCCTTCTCCTTCAGTCACGTTTCTCAAGCGTCTTTCAGATGTGGGACGAAAACATTGTTAGATCTACAAATACACATGAAAAATTCCAAGCTAGAAAATATTTTTTGCTTAAAAAAAATTATTTACATTATATATCGGAGTTCTTAAAACTTTTCAGTTCATTGAAATGCAGATGTATAGGCAATTTTTGACGAAGCCCCCCCCCCTTTTTTTTTTGGACGCAGTCATTAGAACTTATGAAACGTAGGTTACCTCGAGATATATTTTTAATCTTTTAAATCCCTGAAGTACCAATTCATTCATTCATTCATTCATGCAGATTAAAATTCTGACAACTAGAATAAGAGTTAAACAATCAACTACTAGAATAAAAGTAAAACATATTCTCTAAGGATTTTAATTCCACGTGTCCAATATGTAGTCCATACACATGGCTGAAATGCATTTAATTTTATACCTGCGTATGAATTCAACTTACATTGAATTTTAATCTCATTTTTCATTAAAAGTGAACGCACAATGTTGAAAATTCAACTCTTCTATGATGTAAACAGACTGGTAAATGGAACATATTGTTTCTTATTTATTTCAAACAAGAGAGGGGTCTAAAAGTACATATATATATATGAAGTCTTTTCTGGAGCAATAAGCTTAATTAAGTTGTACGGCTCAGGAGGCAAAATGACAATTGCTATAAAACATAGCACAAAAAGACCTCATGAAACGTAAATCGGTGATTTTTTTTCTCTCCGTAAATGGAAACCTTCAATAAAATAACTCCAGACCAGGAAAAGTTTCTTCTTTAAAGATTGTTAAAATCATGCAGGTTTAGATTTGATTGATTGTATGTTGTTTTACGTCCCGTTCGAGAATTTCCCCCATATAGAGACGTCACTATAAACAGGTAAAGGGCTTCAAATTTAGACCTTTACTAGGCACTCAGGGCCATGATCACAGAGGGCTCCTTATCGTGCCAACGCCTACCGTGACACGATGCCTCGGTTTTTAAGGTCTTGTACGAAGGACCCGCAACTTTCACTTCAAAGTGCCGAGCGCTTGGCGAAGGAACAGTTGCTACTTATTTTTAACGACTTATAAATAAAGTCGCCGCCGTAATTCGAACCTACGACCTTCCGATCACGGAGCGAGCGCTCTACCGACTGAATTTTGGTGAATTTTACCCACCCATTACATTGTCTATCATCAAATGTTTCGACTGTAATAGATGGAAATGACGTATGCTGCATATTTCCAATCTTGCCAGTTAATGTTCCGCGGTCTTATTGCAAATTGACATCATTGTTTATACCATTTCTTGTCCAACTTAGAAACTATAGATCTAGTTGCATATTTTAGTTCGTCAATTAATTATCAAACTTCCTGCCGCGATGCTGGAATTTCACCGTCGGAAAGATTTTAAAGTCCACTGGTGTCAAATCAGGACTATAAGGTACAAGTTCCACTCTCTCAAGTCCAAGAATATCAAGCTGTAGAACTGGTGTTTCTGCTCGATGTGCAGGTGCATTATCCTGGTGCAAGATTACATGTATCTCTGCCAAAATTGTACCTGGTCGTTTCTTTCCTACGGCATGAAGGAGATCTCGTCTGACAACCTGGAATTAATTATCCCGTTCATTAAGGCTTTTTAAAAATAAAATTTACTGCGATATCTAAAAATAAACAAGCAAACTCAAAGAATTGTGGTCCCCCGCTTTCGGTGTCTTAGTGGTCGGGATGCAGTTATTTAGAGCATATTGTAAGTGTCTTGTTTGTGTATCCTTCAAACTTCTAGATGAAAGTCTTGAAGTCAAAAATGACATACCTTTCTGAAAGATGTTGTCATAGGTAATGTAATGTAAAATATAATAGACCCCATCTTCTTTCATTCAAAAGGTATTACCAATTACAAAAAAAGAACTGAAGACTGTAGGTTAAACTTTAAAGTAAAGAGGTCAAAAAACAGAATACATCGTGAAAGGTTTTGAAACAGACAATGCAGATGTCAAATATAAATTCACTATCTTCTCTCATTCAAACGTTTTCAGCAATGTATTTTTTTTAAATTAGGTCAAACTTCCAAGGTTTAGCTCATTGGGTAAAAAATCAAAGCACATTAATTTTGGAAGCATCTTGTCTAAGGTTATGCACATGTCAAATATACCCTAAACTTCTCTCTTTCAAAAGTTGGCAGCAATGATATTTTTTAATTACTTCATATTACGGTTCAAATATCATAGCATGATCAGAAACGATTGGTCACAGGTAACGCATATGTCAAATATGAATGCTGTTTCTTCTCTCACTCATGTTATAAAAAAGGTAGGTCAAAATTCAAGGTCAAAGCAAAGGGTCAACAATTAAAGTACATTAAGATCTTCTCACAGGTAATGTACACATGTGGAATATCAAAGACCTATCTCTTCTCAATCAAAAGGTTTGACCAAGGTAAAAGTAATGTTAATTTTTTTAAGTAGGTCACAGTTCAAGGTCATGGGGTCAAAAATCATAGTATATTTGGAAAGATCTTGTCACACAGGTAATGTACATGTGAAATATGAAAGCCCTATCTTTTCTCATTAAAAGTTTTTGACCAAGGTTAAAGTTTTTGTGACTGACAGACGAATGAGATTTAATGTTCCCTCGCTTTCGCGAAATCGGGGGACAGAAAGTTATAAGCTACACAAATAATTTATAAAAAATTCCAATTATAAAAATACAAAAATGAATCCCACCATATGGCATGCCTAACAAAGAGTGTGGTTATATTTCAAGCATCTGCAATGAGTAGTTGCTGAGAAAATGCAACGAAAATTTGGCAAGGACAGACGCATGGATACACAGGAAGTTCACATTGAAATACAAAAATGAATCCCACCATATGGCAAGCCTAAATAAAGAGTGTGCTAAAATTTTAATCATCTGTGATAATTGGTTGCTGAGAAAGCTGTGATGAAAAATTGTTACGGACAGACACACACACACACAGACCCACAAGGATAAAACAGTATACCTCATCCCCTCTCCTTTGGAGCGGGGGTATATACATTGTCTATGTAATATACGTTTGTATTTTAAATTGAACTTATTTTCAATTGGTCATGTGTATAAGGACAAATAAGTAAACTTGATAGAATATCATTGCAAATTTGCAGCACCTAGCAGGGCAAATATAAACATTTATTAGTGATATCTTTAAAAAACACTATGTTTTGTTTAGCTTCTATTGCACTGGAAAAAAATTGATATGTTTGTTTGTTTGTTGTTTAACTTCCCTCTCGAGAATTTTTCACTCATATGGAGACGCCACCACTTGCCGGTGGAGAGCTGCAAATTTTTTACCTACACTCGGCACTCAGGGTCATTGAGCAGTGAGGGATCTTTTGTGCCAGCTCCTACTGCGACACGGGATCTCGGTTTATACGGTCTCATCCGAAGGACCGGTCTCCACGTCCCACAGTGGAATTCGAACCCGCGACGTAAGGATCAACTCCTTACTCCGCGACTCCAAAAGTTTAAAATTTAATGTATTATATGCTTAGAAACAAAATAGAAACATGTGGAGTGACCCATTATTGCACCCTACATCATACTAATTTTAAACAGTTGAAAAAGTGAAAAAAGAAATTGTCTACATGTGGAGCGGCCAATTATTGTCCCGATATAGCACTCACTTAGAAAATTATACAAGGAAAAAAAAGTCTCACACAGGTTATATATAATCATGAACATTTAAATATATTTAGCCACATAATATTAAACTTCAAAAAAGATATTTTCTACATGGGGAGCGGCCAATTACCGCCCCCGATATATTACACTTACACTGAAGATAATGCATGAAAATTGAAATTTTTTGACAGAGAAAAAGACCGATTAATTTTAGGTTTACAATCATAAACTAATGTACTCATTTCTCAATTCAAGATATATCTTTGCCAGCACTTGCAATTTTTTAAATGTCCCTGTACTTGCTGCTGCTTCCATGTCTTCATTCTCGTTTATATTCCTGGCAGATTACCTCCTCTGTAGCACAAGTCTGCTTAAATAAGAAGCAATCTGATTTGCGACAGAAATTCGTCACTGCCAAATATTTTCCCCATTCTGTTTTTGTCATTCTCATTTCCAACGAAACTTCTTCTGGGTCACACTTATGTCCTGTTCTTTCTCCCTTTGCAAATTTTTCTTTAAGAAAAATGCTTTGTGTGTCTGTAAACTTTTTTCACTGGTTTTCTTTGTTTCAAAGCCCATCCTGCGGACAGTTTGTACGAATTTTCAGGTTCTTTGGATTCTAGAGTACAGTTTGGTAAACCTACCAATTTCCTTTCAATTTTCTCTTACTCCTCCATGGCACCTGATCCCACCCCTGATGTTTTAGAGGTCCGTGTTTGCTCTGTTCCAAAATTTGAATTGTTTAATGGACTTTGAACTTTGAACTGTTCGTTATCGCCATACATTTCAGCTTGGACTTGTCTGATAATGATGGTATTGTTTGTTTGGTTCTGTGAGTTTGTCTTATCAAATTTCCATGCTTGGAAGTGAAAAAAGAATTAGATAGATTACATGATCAGTACGTACTGGTCCCTGCTGACAAAGCAGGTAACAACATTTTCTTTGTTTGTAAGGTTCATTATATTAAATGTATTTTAGAGGAACTTGGATTTAATTCTACAAGTAGTAATCCAACTTATACTCGTAGTTCCCTTTCTAAGGAAGAAATTCTTCAAAATCATAGGTCAGTTTTGAATATTTTTAATATTCCAAACAACCAAAATGAATTTGAATTACCATATTTATATTGGATTCCGAAACTTCATAAAAATCCTTACAAACAAAGATACATAGCGGCTTCCAGTAAATGTTCAACCAAGCCTCTTTCTTTACTCCTCACTAAGATATTAACAGTGGTGAAGGAGAAACTCCAACAGTACTGTGCAACAATATATTCGAGAAGTGGTGTAAATCAGATGTGGATACTTCAAAATTCCAAGGAACTTTTGGAAAATTTGAAATCGCAAGATTTTACCAAAATCAACAGCTTAAAAACTTATGACTTTTCTACTTTATACACAACCATTCCCCACGATAAATTAAAGTCCAGGCTTTTTGATATAATTGACAGCTGCTTTTTCAATAAAAATGGAATTCGTAAATATACTTACCTTGCCATTGGTCATTTGCAAAATTATTTTGTTAAAAAACATTCCGATTCTACACACAAGTGCTCTGAAGTTGACATTAAAAAGATGCTTGAGTTTCTGATTGACAATATCTATGTGGTTTTTGGAGACTGGTTCTTCCAACAATCTATTGGAATTCCCATGGGTACCAATTGCGCCCCGTTATTAGCAGACATTTTTTTGTATTCATATGAAGCAGAATTTGTCCAAAATCTTGTACGTGAAAAGAAGAAAACACTTGCTGTGGCCTTCAACTCGACATTTAGATATATCGACGATGTATTGTCAATTAACAATGGCTATTTTCATTCTTATGTCGATACGATATATCCTGGTGAGCTTGAGATAAAAGATACCACAGAGTCTGACACATCTGTTTCATATTTGGATATTTTACTTGAAAAAGACGTTAATGGTAATCTAACAACCAAGCTTTATGATAAACGTGATGACTTTAACTTTTCAATCGTCAACTTCCCTTACTTATATATGCAGCAATATACCTTCATCACCTGCATACGGGGTATATATCTCTCAGTTGATTCGATACGCAAGAGCATGCTCTACGTATGAACAATTTCTAAAACGAGGTAAATTATTGACAAACAAGTTAATGAAACAAGAATATCAGCTGTCTCGTTTAAAGTCATCATTTCGTAAGTTCTATGGTCGATACAATGACCTTGTCAACAAATACAATTTCTCATTGAGTCAAATGCTGACTGACGTTTTTCATACTAATTGTTAGGCCATTATTTACACACTGAATTCTCGACGGATTTTCCCGTTATTTCCCGATCATGACAAGGAGCACACGGCGGGTGTGACCGGTCGGCAGGGGATGCTCACTCCTCCATGGAACCTGATCCCACCTCTGATGTTTAGAGGTCCGTGTTTGCTCTGCTCCTATTTCGTATTGTTTAATGGACTTTTGAGCTTGAATACTGTTCGTTTTCTCCATATATTTCACGTGAAGCATATAACTGGGATGCAAACATCCTGACTTGCACAGATCATAAAAATTAACATTAACCTTCAAATTCAATGAAATTTGTTTTGAAAAACTTGAAACTCACGAAAACTGTGTGTTGAGTAAATCACTGGTTGATTTTCATGACTTCTTCTATACCTCAACTCAGCGTCAATTTCCCTTTTATCGTCTGCTCCAGCTCATTTTTGTCTTTCACAAGGAAAGCAGGTATTAAGTGTATTTATGCACTGTAAATAAGGCATAACAATGTTTTGAAGTACCTGTTTGTTGTGCCATATCTTCTCAACCGCTGCATCATGATCATGCATCAAGCTTGACTTCTCTGCTATGCATAAAGTAATTTCCTTTCCTGGAGAGTGCCGCAAGGGGAGACAATCAAACTGCTGCAACTGCTCTTTTTGTCAAATTTCTGCGGTTTTAAAATCAAATACTGTGTTTTGCTACCCTTTTTATTTTTCGTATTTCTCAACGGTTATGTCTACTTGTTTTAAAGAGTATCTCTTTAAACATATATTGTTGCGTTTTTGAGAAAAGAGATATTGAAATATGGGCCAAAAAATGTATATCCATAATTCTATGTCTTTAATATAAATTGAGATTTTTTTCCCAAATTTTCTTAATTTTCCTTATAAGAATAATTTTTAAATTTCAAATAAAAACATATATTTTTAGGTATTTGAATTTTTTAACCAAAAAATGGGTCATAGACGAAATAAGGAGACAAATATGTACTAATTAATATGGCATATTAACGGCCCTGTTAATCACAGAAGCGAAAAATGGGGGGGGGGCTTTATTTTTGCATTTCATATATATTTCTCATCAGAATACCAACTTTTAATGGAAATTTTAAATTTTCCATTATTTTTACGAAAAGCTCCATGATTCGTTTCACAGCCTCTAAACGACTTAACTCCAAAGGTGTGCAGGTATTTCATTCTAGAACGTGTAGTGTCAACGTGCGTTGTTGTGAATTGGGCGGTATTGCATCAACTGCGTAGAAAATGGTGTAATGGTTGGGGTAGAAGGGGGGGGGGACTACATATTGTTGCAGAGTTGTAAATGTATATACCATTGTTACACATACTTAAATATCATCCCATTGCGTGTTGAAACGGAAATTAATTCTAAAAAACCTTATATTTGGGTACATCACTTCAACTATTTTATTCCTTGCACAAGATGGACTTTTCAATGCTAGGAAATTTTAAAAACTTTTTTGGTTTCTTAAGCACGATAAATTTTTACGTATATATTTAAATGATGGTCTTAAAGGTGTTCAGTAAATTAATTTAACAAAACCTAGCTACTGCTACTAGCTACTACTAGATACATTCCTGGTATTAGAAAATAGTGGTGTTCAAGATACCGTACAGACAGTCAACTGTGAAAATAATATATAAGCATTGTCATACACTAAATGGTTTTCAATGTAAATGTAACGGCACCAAGTACCACGTACCAATGGAATTTACCAATTTTTTGTCTGTCGCCAAGTTTTGGTTTCTCTAACCCGGTCTTATTGATCAAACTTACCAAAACTGCTAAGTTATAAATATATCAACAGTCATATGTATATCAAAAACATTGATTTCATTTATTTTTTTAAGTAAAGTGCAAGAATATCTACATGTAAAACCTTAAATTATTCAAAAATTAATCCTGTGTTTATTCACTTAAAGTGCTTGTTACACAAAAGGGAAGATAATATCACATCATTATGCAAAGATATTTTTGAATGTATCTGGAATGCAAAATGTTACAAAATTCTGTACGTACGATTGTGATTCAAGATTATCAGCATGGGGATTAAAAATGGTGGAAATTAAAAAGTTAATGTTCGAAGTTAAATAGGTAAATAGCAGATAACTGGATAGTTATTTTCGAAGTTATAAATCGTACTGACTTCTTGATTTTGGCTATGTATTTATTCCTAAACGTGTAATCACCAAAACTATTTTTTGGCAAGACATCTTTAACTCTATGCTCCACGTCATTGAAAATGATCTGTAGATATTTGAGTTGGTACATGAACACTGTTCATAAAATACTGATATGAAAAAGGTATGAAACCTTTCAGATTTTTTTTAGACGAGACCGGAATTTTTTGTTTATTTTTTTTCCCAGCAGAAATCTTGAACACAAAACAATATTTTTTCATGTCTGAAATGGCAAATAAATCTTATTTTGTATTATTGCAGAAATCTTCATGAACAATGTTAACGAATAAAATATTTTATACTTTTTCTTTATTTCAATTTTATGACTTCCTTCTAAAGAGTTTGAGGTGTATAATAACGTCATAGATACACACGTTCACCTACCTTTCGGTTGAGAAATCGTTATATTTGACATCCTCCTCCTCTACTTCTGACTTCCCCCTTTGTGTTTGAATTGAAAGTCCACCCCGTCACTATTTACGTTTTTTAAAAACACTTCTATTAATTCTTCCCTGTTGTTGAATACTCATCACTTGAAAACTGGAAGAGGGGAAACGCTCATTTTGACACTATGGGTATCCCCAGTAATTAAAATTGCAATATAACGATGATAACAAAGTAAACAAAATCATCTTAGTAACATAGTTATTCCATTCATGCACTTTGCCACAGCATATTCACTTTTTATCGTAGTGTGCACTTCATTAAAAATGGAAATCGTAATTTGCATAAATATCTAGCTTATCAAACTTATTTTGCTAAAAACATTCTGATTCTACACACCAATAAATCGAGGTTGGTATTGAGAGATGCTCGAGTTTTTCATTCAATATCTATATAGTTTTTGGACACAGCTCTGTTGGAATTTACATGGGTACTGTGACCTGTTATTTGCAGGTTATTCATATCAAGCAGAATTTATTAATAATTGTTACATGAAAAGAAGTCTCTTACTATGGCCTTCAATTTGATACTTCGAAATAGAGACGGTGTTTTATCAATTACGTTTAACAATATTCAGTTTCATTTCTATGTTGATTCGATACATCTCATTGAACTCGAAATAAAAGAGTCTGACACATTAGTTTCATATTTTATATGTTTTACTAGAGAAAGACATGGATGGCAAACTTACAAATAAACTTCTGAAAAACTTGAAGACTTCAACTTTTCTATCGCCAACTTCCCTTGATTGTGTAGCAATATACCATTATCACCTGCATATGGAGCTTATGTCTCCCAGTTGATACGATACGCAATAACATTTAATGCGTACGAACAACTAAAACGAGACAGACTATCGACAAATAAGTTTATACAAGGATATCAATCTTGTTAAACGTCAACAGTTCACAAATTCTATGGTTTATATGTTAATTATTACCCCAAGCAACATTTTGAAATATGTTTCGAAATTATTTTCAAAATTTACTTTTGTTATCTTTAAAATTGACAACACAAGCAAAATTATAATGATTTTGAAATAATCATCAGAGAGAAAGAAAAGTATGAGTAGTAAATATCAAAACGCCGTTGGAGAGCGTCTTGTCTGCTTAAAAGAAGGTCAATGTTTTACGTAGCGAGTCCTGTATTTCAATTTATTTTAGAAGTGAAATTATTGCAGTAATAAAAAAGACGTTGACATTCATCTTAATCATTAAATGCACATTTTTGACATTTGCATTGTACACATGTTTAACAAGTTAAAATTAGTTTACTCATAAAGAAAGACATTAAAAATTTATTTCAATTAATAATATACACTTAATGCATTTTGACATTTGCTATACATGTTTATTTATACTGGTATGTGTTTGTTGATGTTACTACCAATCGCAAAGCTCTAAATTGATTGATTGATTGATTGTATGTTGTTTTACGTTCCGTTCGAGAATTTTTCGCTCATATAGAGACGTCACCATATACCGGTGAAGGGCTTCAAATTTAGATTTTACTCGGCACTCAGGGCCATTGAGCAGTGAGGTTCTTTATCGTGCCAACGTCTACCGCGACACGGGGCCTCGATTTTTAAGGTCTCATCCGAAGGACCCGCAACTTTCACTTCAAAGTGCCGAGCGCTTGGCGAAGGAACAGTTGCTACATGTACCTATTTTTATCGACTTAGGTCAATCGCGGCCGTGATACGAACACACGACCCTCTTCACGGAGCAAAGCTTTAGATCTATATAGGACAATCTTCTCACTCATGAGCACATCAATTTGATGCTAGGATCTGGATTCGACAATGACTTTAATTCAATTACTTAGTACAGCAAACGATGAAAAGTACACCTAAACTGATGCATCCCGATGAAGAATCTTGTAGACCTAAGTAACGTACTAAAAGCATAAATCAATTTGTATGAGAAACCTACATTCATTAATTGGAAAGAATGACATACATATTTCATATTTGACGAAAGTTTGTTTCGGATTCTAAAAAAATTAAATGTGAAAGGGTTTTAACTTGCTTTTCAAAGAATATATACTATCTATATCAAATATGACTGGATCTCCAAAATTTGTTTGAATTAATTACCATAGGTACTAATTGTGTCCCATTATAAGCAGATCTTCTTTTGTGTTCTTATGAAGTCGAATTTATTCAAAAACCTACTTAAAAAGAATATATCTATTGTTGCGGCTTTAAATTCGACCTGTAGATAAATCGACGTTTTATCATTTAACAATGGAAGTATTAATTTTCAATCATACGTTGATTCGATTTATCCCAATAAACTCAAAATAGCAGATACCGCGGAGCCGGACACATCTGATTCACCTTTGCAAATTTTACTAGAGAAAGACATTAATTTTGGTAGCAAACGAACAACTTCATGAAAGACGTGATGACTTCAACTTTTCTATCGTACACTTCCCTTACTCGTGTAGCAATATACAGTTATCACCAGCATACGGAGCTAACGTCCTCCCGTTGATTCGATTCGCAAGAGCATGGTCTTCATATGAACAATTTCTAAAATGAGGCGGAATACTTACAAATAAGTTGATGATACAAGGGTATCTATAATAACATTTCAGGTCAAAAATTTTGCAAAGTTTGTTTGTTTGTATGTTGTTTAACGTCCCTCTCGAGAATTTTTCACTCATATGGAGACGCCACCACATGCCGGTTGAGAGCTGCAAATCGTGTCCTATACTCGGCACTTACGGCCATCGAGCAGTGAGGGATCTTTTTCGTGCCAGCACCTACTGCGACACGGGACCTCGGTTTATACGGTCTCATTCGAAGGACCCGTCTGGTCTCCACGTCACACAGTGGGATTCGAACCCGGGACGCAAGTATCAACTCCTTACGCCGCGACTCTAGAGCTGACGCTCTAACCACTGCGCCACGCGGGGGGCTGTACTCTTTGTGTTAACTTTAAAATCCTTATCTAATTCTGTAAATCAATTTACCGAACAATTACATCATTAACAGTTATTACTTATCACATGCGAATAGCAAAGAGGAATACCTTCCCTCTGTTGCGTACAAATTTCCCTAAAATATCAATAAAGCCCTGCCCAGCGCAAGAACACTCGATCCACTGGTGAAGAATTTTACAAATCCAGAAAAAAATACCTTTGCTCATTTGTGCACTGTTGGTCCATTAAATGCCCTGGATCAGAGAATATTTTCGAAGAGTTAATGCATGTGCTTTATATTATTAAGTTCCACCCTAACACCAGAGCCATGAAATTCACAATTGTGAAAGGGGCAACCATGCTTATCCTAAAAGTGACTTTTTTATCTGCTAAAAACCCAGGGGATGTGATGAAAATTTTCAAAGAATGCATTTGCATTAAGAGCTCTGCCTTCCAGAATCCTTGATCCTGGGCCGTGAAATTCACCGTTTTGAAACCATTTACTTAGTTTTCCGCTAAATATAATGCTATATGATGCTATATGCCAAAATCGACTGAAATTGTTCAGCAGTTAGAGATAGGAAGTTGAAAATGATCAAATGTTAACGCACTACGAACGACGAAAACAGATAGTAATAGGTCTCTCTTGTGACTCATGTTACTTAAAAAGTAAACAATTGGACTAGGTGTGACTTATCACGTGAACGTTATATGAATATCAATCTATTTCTTAAATCACTTAGATGTACTCGATGTTACACCTCTTTTGTAGTGTTACTTCAGTCTATTTCTTATTAATTTATTTTCTGCTTTGAAAACATCCCACTGGGGGACGTGGAGACCGGTCCTTCAGATGAGACCGTATGAATCGAGGTCCCGTGTCGCAGTAAGTGCTGGCACGAAAAAGATCCCTCACTGCTCAATGGCCATGAGTGCCGAGTATAGGTCAACAAATTTGCAGCTCTCCACCGGCAAGTGGTAGCGTCTCCAAATGAGTGAAAAAATCTCGAGAGGGACGTTAAACAATAAACAAACAAACTGCTCTGAAAACGGTATGACAATTAAATACGTGTTGACATATTAAACTTTCAATCTGAAACCAAATGGCAAAATGAAAGTTCTTAATAAAAAAAAAGCAATGACAGAAAATTGAAATATATCGACAAACACCGATGGTCCGTAAATAAAGTAAGTGTATAAAATAGTACATGTAAATTATATCTATATACAGTGTTTATTACATGTATTATGTTTAATAAAAGTGCCATGCACGTAAGTAAAAAATGAAATTTGCAATTCAAATTTTCAATTATTATACAGAAATAGCTTTAAAACAGTTAGTTTTAATATACACTTTACATAATTATCCTTTGCAACTTTTTCAGTTAAAATTATACGTGAAAGTGTCAGAAAATATGCCTTAGAAAACGTTTTGAGAAATTTGTTAAATATCCTAGTAACACTACATTTTCATCCACTGTACTTCAGGTCTGTAGCAATCAAAAGTGTGTCCTGTAAAAAAAAAGAAAGGATTTTAATTTGCTTAAAACACAATTTAAGTCAAAGTAGAAACACTTATTTCAAACTCTTCTTAATTTGATATTTTAAAAATACATTTATATTGAATACATGTATATAACCTTATTTAAGAAGAGGATAAACTAGTATTTACTCTATTTCTCTAGACATATGGCAAAACATCTGAGCCAACAAAACACAAGTGTATCTAAGAGACAAAGTTAAAGGGTTCAAACTAATGTTGTACAAAGCAAATCTCAGTTTAGGGGTGCGAAAATCACATTTGAAGAATGTAATATTAAAATATAATTAAAATAGTGGGGGGGGGGGGGGGATCAGGAAATAAGATATTTTATCGAGAGAAAATTCTAGCGGCGGCGATTTCTTGTGGATTATTATTTTCTAAAGGTACCCTAGTTAATTATTGTTTACTGTAGTTTAATATAGTAAATTCAAGTTTCAAAGTTATCATATTATAGTTAATCAAAGTTTTCAAAGTTATCACTATAGTATCATAGTGATCACTATAGTAGATCAAAGTTTTCACTGAAGTGTCAAAGTTATCACCACAGTTTATCAAAATTGTCAAGGTTATCACTATAGTAAATCAAAGTTTTCAAAGTTATAACCACAGTAAATCAGAGTTTTCATAGTGATCCCTATAGTATCTTAAAGTTTTCATGGTTATTACTATAGTGTCATAGTGATCACTATAATAGTAAATCAAAGTTTCAAAGTTATCACTTCTGTCACTATAGTTAACTATAGTTTTCATAATGTCAAATTTATTCCTAAAGCTACATGTATCTATAGAAAATTATAGTTAACTAAAGTTTACCATAGTATTTTTTGTAACGGTAAACAGTGTTTCTTTTGTTTTTTTTTAAATTTATGAGAGCTCTTGGTCATTACGTCAACTTTGATCTGATCTGTTTACCAGAAGTCAATGTTACGCTGAGGTTCACCACTTCTACCGCCGCTGGATATACTGAATAAGAACTCTAAATCATTTATAGCTTCAGTTTACTTTTACTGCCCTTATTCTGCTGGTATTAAGATTATATGAGGTCAATTATCAAATTACTGAGATTTGTTGTCTGGTTTTCGTTCATACTATTGAATTTCTTCACTGCATGCGATTATATTACATAAAATAATACATGGTCTTTTATACACATAATAGTTGCAAAATGATGATTAAAAACACATTTAATCTGGACTTTGTGAATGATATTCCAAGAAAAAAAAATTGTGGCAAAAATGAAAAATTAAAAATTTAGTCCGAATTTCCTCTGCACCACCATATATTTAATTTTGTTCTTGCATATTTTCTTTAAGTTATTAGATATTAAATTTTTAAATAGATATTGAGTTATATCTTTGTTGTTTGTCCATTTAGAACATTTTTTGAATTAAAATATTGTAATTCATATCACTCCGTTTCTGTAATCTATAACCATCAGTAAACGTCATCCTTACATGTAAGCCAACCTTTTTTTGCCAGGCAGCTTAACACTTTTGTCTACGTTTGAAAAAATAAAGTGCCAAGCCACAGCATGATACGCCCGTCAAATATTGTTCAATTATCATAAACAGTTTAGAGTGCAAGATTGATTGATTGATTGTATGTTGTTTAACGTCCTTCTCGAGAATTTTTCACTTATATGGAGACGCAACCACTTGCCGGTGGAGAGCTGCAAATTTTGTCCTATACTCGGCACTTACGGCCATTGAGCAGTGAGGGATATTTTTCGTGCCAGCACCTACTGCGACATGGGGGCTCGTTTTATACGGTCTCATCCGAAGGGCCAGTCTCCACGTCCCACAGTGGGATTCGAACCCGCGACGTAAGGATCAACTCCTTACTTCGCGTTAGAGTGTAAGAAAATCATGTTAACCTTGATACAAAGCCTTCCATGATTTTTTGGCCATTGAATTTTAATTAAAGGTCAGAGCGACCTACTTTTAATGCGCGACACACTTTCTACCCAAGATGTATCAGCTGACAAAGTTTGATAATTCTAGGCCTAATAGTATTAAAGTTATGAGCCGGACACGAAAAAGCTAACAGACGGACGGACGGACAGACATACGCTATAACATAATGAGACGTGCGTATAAAAATGAAATATGAAGATAACGAACAGTATTCAATCTCGGAAGTCCAATGAAACGATACAAATTTGAAGCAGAGCAAACACGGACCTCAAAATTTAGAGGTAGGATAAGGTGCCTTGGAGGAGTGAGCATCCCCTGCCGACCGGTCACACCCGCCGTGTGCTCCTTGTCATGATCGGGAAACAAAAACCGGAAAAATCCGTAGACAGTTCAGTGTATAAATAATGGCCTAACAATTAGTATAAAAAACGTCAGTCAGCATTTGACTCAATGATAGGTTGTATGTGCTGACAAGGTCATTGTATCAACCGAAAAACTTGCGAAAAGATGACTTCAAACAAGACTGTTGATATCCTTGTTTCGTCGACTTGTTTGTTAATAGCTTGCCTCGTTTTAGAAATTGTTCATACGTAGAGCATGCTCTTGCGTATCGAATCAACTGAGGGACATAAACCCCATATGAGATGATAAGGGTATATTGCTATATAAGTAAGGGAAGTTGACGATTGAAAAGTTGAAGTCATCACGTTTATAAAGCTTTGTTGTTAGGTTACCATTAACGTCTTTTCTAGTTAATATCTAAATATTAAACAGATGTGTCAATTTGTGGTATCTTTTATTTCAAGCGCACTGGGATATATCGAGTCGACATATGAATGAAAGTAACTATTGTTAATTAATAATACATCGTCGATATATTGAAATGTCGAGTTGAAGGCCAAAGCAAGTGTTTCATGATGATAAGGAGGTCAACATAACATTTATACTGTACTTTTCCTAAATTTTAAAGTTCATTCTTTTTCGAATGTGCTTCAACCCCCCCCCCCCTTCCATTTTACACTATGTGCAAAATGTAACAATGCAATTAATGTGCAGGAGCCTACATTGTATAATTTTGAGTCTAAGACGTCTTATATTCTTTGAGTCACCTTTTCTTACCCCATTTTGTATAGTTAAATACATGTATGTTTGACTATTTTCGTTAATTACTTCAATAAATACGATTTTTCACTTCAACATGGTGTTATCATTAACTCAATAACATTATTTCAAAATAACTTTTATTAAATAAGCATCAATACCTACCCATTTCTTAATGCAACTGTATTAAATTAGAATTTCCTTCTAAGAAACAAGTTCAAATTCTTGTACAATAATAATCCAATGACGGTGACATTTAAAAGAAACATATTCTAAAATGAAAGAGTAAAGTGCCCCGCCACAGCATGATACGCCCGTCAAATATTGTTCAATTAATTGTCATTAACAGTTTAGAGTTGACGAAAATCATGTCAACCTTGATACAAGGATTTCAATGATTTTTCCATTCCTTATAATATTTATTTATACATCTCCTGTGGTGTAGGCATTAATTATAACAAATATTACATTATAGATCCTAAACTGGTTGTGTTAGAGCTTGACAAATGCCCATCTGTAGCCCCCCCCCCCCCAGCTTTCAGATTTGTGAGACATGATGCTCTGAATTAATTGATATTTTTCAAAAATTAAATAAAAATACCATACTAAACAATATCAATCTAGTCTTAACAACTTAATCTATATCAAATTAATGTTAAAAATAAAAGGCTGACCATCAAATGACATATGCTATAAATTGACAAGCAGTTCTTCTGTCTAATTCCCAAAGGATACAGATAAGAGCTGCTTGATCAGAGATCCTCTAAAAGAAATGATTGAGACAGCTAGCCTTCCTACACTGAACTCATTAATTAATCTTTAACTGGATACATGTCCACTTATTACTCCCAACGGAAGAATGGATCTACATGTATAGATACTATTTGCTTTGTAGTGCAATAAAAATGCATATTTATGTCATTCTGAAATTAAATTTGAAAACAAAGATTTATTTTAAAATTTGTTACAAAGATTTATAAAACAGAAAAAAATACTTGCATAATCTTGATGCAACATTTTTAATAATTAAGTAATCAAGGTTCGTGCATTCCTCTTAGATTTGTAGGGACTATCTACCAGAATCTATACTTATAAATTAATAAATTTTGCAAATAAACTCCGAAACGGGTGCACCAGAGTTCTTACTTACTACCCTAACAATACACTAGATACAAGCTGATGTCCGTAAACTATATTTAGATTTCACTCGCATAGTAAGTATCTTACATTAAATTAAAAGTCTACTTTCATTTTCTATAAACAGCCATGAAATAGCTAAAAAGTGAGTACTGTGGCGTTTCCGGTTGGCGGATCTAAGTTACTGGCAATTTTTAATGAAACTGACAACAAGCAATCGTTTATTTATTACATAAAACGTCATCACTGAAATATTCAATCAATACTCGATTTAAATGATATAAAAGAAATAAGTTGTGATAACCGATTAAAAAGGGAAATGTGCAAAATATTTTCGTCATTCACCGATCTTTATATTGACGGAAGCTTCTAGAACATCATATGGCATCGAGCCCGATGTTAAGAAAAAAAACGAGGCGATTATAGCTGCATGACCATAAAAAAAGCTTTTGTGTAAATGGTCATAATTGAAATAATGGTAAATCACTGATAACACTATAACTTGTGAATATAATTATATATCGAAAGACTATTACATGTACATGTATGTATAGTAGGTTTTCCTAATTAATTTATCGGTAAAATTTGTATATATTCCTTACTGAGAGCATCGTGGCAACGAACCCGAAGTACAATTTGTACTTCGTAATAAACTTGCTTACATGAAAAGAGAAAATTAATGAATAAGGTATTGTTCAAATACAATTAAAGATGTAAAATTTTGCGCTTTAATCAATGCACAGTTCATTTCTGAATACAATCTTTTATAGCTGCAATAATGTAGCCCTCTCCTTTTTTGAAGGGGGGGGGGGGGAGGGGGAGAGAGAGAGAGAGGCCAGAAAATTTCAGATCTAAAACAAAAAAAAAAAAAAAAAAAAAATCGGAGAGGGCTACATTATTGCAGCTTAGTCTTTTGTGTCAAATACCCAGCCTATTCATAGGGCGTTAAAAGCTAATTTTTACACAGATACTTGGTTCTTGGTTTATAAATATGTATGTACCTTATTGATAGGTAAAAAAGTAAAGTACATTTTTACATATCAATAAGTTACAAACATATTTATAAACCAAGACCCAAGTACCTGTGAATTTTTACACCCCCCCCCCAATCAATTTATTAGTAAAATGTGCATATTCGTTGCATGCTTTTATCCTTGACGGAAATGAAATAAGAGCATCGGAAGTACAATATCCATAACATAGTATAACAGGTTTCACAATAAACGTCAATTAATGAAATTGCTATTTTTCAAGTTTAAAAAAAAAAATTAAAAAAAATAATACAAACACAAAAAACGGGGGGGTTGGATAGGTAAATCTACTTCATGCGGGATTTTGAACACAGTATTTGTTCCTGCTATAAGCCTGTAGGCTGTCCGTAGAGAACTACAATATATATATTCTGTCGGTAGTGGTATAAATTCAATTCCCCGCGCTTGCGCGGGATTTCATCTAGTTAAAACATATTTTTAAATACTTCATTTTTTTTTAAGATTTAATGTCAGACTGGTTTTAAGCTGCAATTCATCCCGATATCCCCCCCCCCCAAGTATAATTAGTTTTAATTATATTATACAATATCAAATTAGTTTATTATACAATATCAAATTAATTTATTATACAATATCAAAGGTTTAAGTACTTTTCACCAAATTCATTTTAAAAGTTAGGCTAGCCAACTATTTAATCCAACACGGCTGATTCTTTTTGCCCAGTTCCCAAGAGACACAGATAACACCTGCTTGATCAGAGATGTTCTACCAGTTAGCTCCTCACACTAAACTCATTAATTTCTCTCTAATTTGACATGCAATTTTCTGTTATCAAATTCTCCTTGACTAGTGCTTGATAATTACACCCCCTGGGAGAGGTGGAATTTCTCTTGTAACATTACATTTGTTATAGATTGCTGTAAAGTATACATGTATAATGAAAAAAATAAGTATTTTCTTGATTTAACATTTTTTTTTAATAAGGATACTGCAACACTCATGCATTTTTGGGATTGTGTAATCTTATAGTAAAAAGACAGTTTTTTTTTAAATTTTACCTAAATTAAAGGTCACAGTGACCTTGAAATAGGTCTCGAGACACCTTCTACTTAAGATGCATAAATTGGCCAAGTTTGATGATTCTAAGTCCAATAGTTTTCTAGTTATGAGCCGGACAGGATTTTTCCATATTGACCATAGCATCTTAAAGGTCAGAGCGACCTACCTTTAGTGCGCGACACACCTTCTACCCAAGAAGTATACTAGCTGACAAAGTTTGATAATCCTAGGCCTAATAGTATTAAAGTTATGAGCCGGACACGAGAAAAGCTAACAGACAGACAGACGGACGGACATGAACGCCATAACATAATACGTCCCGTCTTTAGACGGGACGTATAATAAAAAGTGAGCAAACTCACATACCCCACGCTCCCTCAAAACTTGACAATTCAGCAAAAATTCTAAGTGCAAAAATAATGGAATCGGAATTTCCTGGCAATATACACATCTACACACTGTGTCCTAAATATCTGCAAAGTTTGAAGAAATTCTGTGCAGCGGTTTAAGAGGAGTTGCGCTGACAAACTGTTCATCTCTATATTCAAGATATGGCTAAAAATCTAAGTTGAAAAGTGCCGAAATTCCCAGAAAAATAATGGAATCGAAATTTCCTGGCAATATGCACATCTACACACTGTCCTAATTTATCTGCAAAGTTTGACGAAATTCTGTGCAGCGGTTAAAGAGGGGTTGCGCTCACAAAAAAAGCAGGACGGACGGACGGGTCAAGAACATTATAACCCCTGTAACTTGTTGCGTGGGGTTTAAAAAGGGGGGAAAAGCATTTTGAAAGGGGGTAATTTTAAGCAGTTGTTGAGAGTACAATGTTATATATTAAATGAAGTGGATAATTCGTGTTGATGATTTCATGCACGTACAGGTAGATTTTCTGCTTTTAATGATGGTGAAATAATAAAAACTCTATCCATAATTGAGGGCCTTGGAATATCTTGAGTTTTTCTCCGTTTTCATTCGCTAAAGAGATTTTTACGTAAGTCTTCTAAGAAATATTCATTTTGATTGACTTTAACACCTTTGTCTCTAAAGAGTATATAAATGAATAGTTGTTCAGCTTTGATCAGACTAAAGTTATTTTGCGATTTTTTTTTCATTCTAAATTTACTAACATGAAGCAGCTTCGAATTGTATTTCTCGGAGCCGAGCAGGTCGGCAAAACAAGCACTATTAAACAATTTCTCTACGGCTCATTTCAAGAAATGACCGAAGCAACTCTGGGTGAATGCTACAACGAGACTGTTTGCCTACCAAGTAAGTTAAAATCCTTTCCAGCAGCTCACTTTATTTCATGCACTCTCTTCAGAAAAAGAAATATTGTTTTAAATTTCTCTCAAAAGTTTATGAATAACCTATTCATCTCTGTACTAAAATGTTCTTTCTTTTTGAAGATGGCATCTGTCAACAAATACAGATTATTGATACAGCTGGCAGCGATGAGTTTCCGGGCATGACAGATTTAAACATCAGAAATGGAGACTATTTCGTCGTTGTGTATGCAATAGAGGATCGCAACACTCTTGATCACGCATTAACATTATGTCAAAAAATTAGACATATTAAAGGTAAATAGATGACGATAAAGACTTTAGAGAAAACATTTCCTACTGTTTTATAATTATGATTTATAAAAAAAAAATCCTGCGTTCATTTAATGAAAATTTAAATTTACTTAAATGTTTAAAATTTTTCTTTCAGGAAAGGATTTCAACAGAATAGTGCTAGTGGGAAATAAGATAGACTTGAATAGTTCTAGACAAGTAACTACAGAAGAAGTCCTACAAAAATCCATAGCCGATAAAAATTTCTGGTTTACTGAAACTAGTGCCAAACTGAACTGCAATATTAGATGTCTCTTCCAAATCATTTTAAGAAACTATGTGAAATCAGATGACTTGTTCCGTAGAAATGAAAATACAAAAGTGACAAAAAGCAAGAACATGAATACAAAAGTAATTCGTTCTAAATCAAGAAAAACATCTATTCAAAATCTTGTATATTCACTACAAGCCAAAGGAGAATGGAAACGTATAGTTTAAGTACCATTTATTTGCATACATTTATCCTTTATTAAGGTGTAAACAAGTTTACTAATATGTACATTTCACTTTTTTTTTTACTTATTTAAACAATAAATGAACATTACCTTGTCATGTTGAGTGTTAGATACGCATTTGCTTAATATTTATTTGATTATTTGTTAGGACTATGCATATGACAGCTTAGCAAGGATGCGCCCATGAATGAGATTTTTATCAATAATACAGAAAAGAAATACTAGTAGTCAAAATATTTTCTAGAGCAATTTGAGATAGTATTAGGCTCAAAGGGCAACCTGGTAGAGAATAACTACCAAAACCTCTGCTTTAGGTGAGACGACCTTTCATAAGGACCTTTTCCCTCTGCTATGGGAAATTTTCAAAAAATATCCGTTGGTCATATAACTCCCTTCTAGGAAAAATTTTCTCTTCTGGGATAATGAAATTAAGGGAGGTTTCATATAAAATCTTTTATGAAGTCTAAGCCTCTACCAAAGCCTTTTTACTATTGTCAGCATATGAACAAATGTTGTTGATGGTCACTTCGCGAAAAACATTAATAGATGACGGGAATAAACCTATCACTTAAAATAATTTATCTCATCATGTATATATAAAACTGAAAATATTAAATTTTCCAGAAATCTTTGTACCTGAGTCAACTTCTATTTCAGAAGCACTTAATAACACTTTATAATGAATAATTTTCACTATTCATTTTACCATGCTTCTTAATTTTAACCCTTTGCACCCTTAAAATCAGACACACAAAAACACATTTAAAGGACGTCTTTCAGGAAAATCCAGTTGGATAACCAGTGAAGACTTTTCTATGAAATATGGTAAAAGAATAAAAGTATTAACGCAAATTAAAAGAAAATTATCAGTTACCTTAGCAATTGTCACTTGCGTGTCAACAAAATGTACAGATTCGATGACGGGTAGAGGGAAACCTTTACTTCCAAAGTCTAAAGAACAAAACATATATCATCATGATATTATGTAACATTCATTAGTGTTGTAAATCATATGCTAATCGTATGAATTAAACTTTGTAAAGAATTTGACTTTTAAAGAAAAAGGAATGACCTGAGCGCTAGCAAAATAACTCAAAAAGTGCACGTTATCAGGTCCATCACATTTCTAAGAGGTCATGCATTTAACGTGTATATACTACAGAAATTACGCATGCCATAACATTTTAAACATACAACTTTGATATATATGTACGTCAGTAAGCAAGTGATAATCATATCGAAGACCTACCATTTAGTTTTGGTTCCACGAATACCGCAACAACACCTTTTATAATCAAATCCAAAACCTGGGGCTACAAAATAAGAGGAAAAAAATGCATTAAAATTTAATATGCATATTTATTGTTATTATACAGCTTAATATTCAATTTTTTTGTAAGTGCAAGATTATATCCAGCTTACTGAAAGTTGTCCGATTTTCGAATCTTTCACTTTCACTGCAATCCTAATTTTGGTAAAATAAAACAAATGTTTTATTATCAATCTGATAAAGTATAGATTTGTGATAATAACCTTTCCAGGTGTAACTCTTCATAGGCAGTAACTGTTCTTAGGCAGTGTAGTGATTTTTCTATGCATCTATGTGACATTTTCGCAAGTATCTATTTTGTATCAAGATATATTCAACAGTTGCAAGCAGGGTTCATTGAAATCTTAGCTCATGACTTTCCTTTTTAAACGAAGACAAACTAATTACATTAGAAACCGTCTCATTTGGTATCACTTATCTTACAATAATTAAAGATTTGTATGTTTTCCAGAAGAACAGAAAATTTGTCAAAAATTTCTTTTTCGTACATAAACACAACCTTCATAAGAATAACAATATAGCCCAAGATCTGGTAAACTTACGGTAATTTTAGGACTTTGGCATAAATCTTCTCATTTTGTATCCTTACAGATATTGTTGATGACATCATCTACGTGAACAATGTATTTGAAAAAATACCTGTAGTTAATACTATTAAAATTAAAATTCATTTACTTAATAAGGAATGATCCTCTGGTAAGAGAGATAACTAAAAGCGATAATGAACTTTTTCAGATTACTATCATTCTGTTCACTTATATAAATTTTGTTTAACACTAATTATTTTCCAAAAGAAAAGGCACACAATTGCAGCATACATTGCCATGCGGGATTTTACAGAAATGGCAATTTTATAAAGACAATTCTATAAAGAAATAAAACTCATTAATCCCAGTTAGAGAACCTTTAACATGTTCATCTTCAATGATTTGTCTAATTTTGGTAATGATTAAATTAATTTGTTTTGAATTTTATTTTTAGCTTTATATTCTGTTAGAAAATGGATAAATTTACATTTAAAAATTCCATGTTCGTTTAGATGACCATTTTCGCTCAAATTTAAATTAAATTTCACAAATGACAAACTATATTCTAGTAAGCATACTTACTGCTGACAATGTTAAGAAGTGGGTGTACTTCCCACCTTGTTGTTGAGCAAAGAAAAGGATGTCACCAGAGGATTCCACCATAGTAGACCCATTCCGGACAGTCATGTTTGGCATCGTTGTAGATTTCATGTATAACATCACTGTTGTGTTGGGAAATCTCTTTCCGATCTAAACACAATAATTTCTTATTAAATAAATGTTAAAATGAATACAAAAGAACATCAAAACATGAACATAGAAACTTAGTGACTCTAGATCTGTTTTTCTTACGAAATAAGATGATGATTGAATGTTTTCGGACTTATCTAATTCTTTATACATTAACCCGCACAAACATCAATTGGTAAATTTAGAAACAAAGCTTTTATACTTCTGGGATGAAATTCCCTATGCATGTAATCTTTTGACAGGTTGTGTTCAAAACCCCTCCAGGGAGCTAAAAGTAAAATAATGTAGGTACATAAAGTTTTAAAAAACATATATATTAATTAGAAATTCATTAAAGTAATATCTCCTCGTGGCTTGAAAATACTTACATCTTTGTTTGTAACGTTGTATTGGAGTTGATTATATTTGTATGCATTATAAGACATAGAGTTGAATAGAAAATCAGACACCCAAAGGTACATCATCCTTGATGTATTGGAAAATCTCAACAATGGAGGAACTGGAAAAGGTGCCTCGTTCGGGTTTGATTTCCAAAATACTTCACCCTAATGTTTGTAAATACATGTAGTTACTAAGAAGGATTGTAGAAGACAACATGTTGTAAACATCATTAATATACATAATGCAATAAACTAATATCTCTCTCATGTAAATATTGTTGTAAACAAGTGATTCAGTATGTTGTATAACTCCCATTTAAATCGTTGCCAAATTTGAAATACATATTCATTGTAGGTGATATTTGATATTACTAAAAGCTAAAAAAAAAAAATACAGGAATAAATTAAAAGAAAAATTATTTCAATTATAAAGAGACAAGTGTAGATATGTAATTCTAAAAAAAAAATAACTATTTCATTTCATATATTTTATTCATATCAAGAGCTCGAATTGGGGATGAGGTGGACTTGCTTAAACATGAAAAAAAACTAAAGGTTGTTTATGGATGCCCATTGATTTCATACGCATCGAAAGGAATATTACAGAGGTACATAAACGTAAATAAGAATTTCAGTTTTGTTGAAATTTACCTTATGGTATGTCTCCATAAATGTAGATTGAAATGAAGGTTTTGACAGGAATCTGTAATCCAGTAGGAACAGCTTCGCTATTTCCACCGTAACTATAAGTTAGTAAATAACAAAAAGTTGTACATGTTACTAAATTAATATCCCTTAATCTTATTTACATCAAATTGAAATTCGATTTGTGCATCTTATATGTACCTGGCAGTTTTTTAAGACTTTCCATTCCATTTACATTCACAAGATTGTTAAGCTGTTGGCATAACTACAAAACAAACTAGAACACTTAACCAATGATTTATTTTTTAAATAGTAAACTAATTATGTTTCAATTCAAAAAGAAGTCTTTTTTTGTCACTTTTACTAACAATTCCATTGCTTCCTCCAACAATATCTTTCAGTTTATCTGCCACTATACCAGAAAACAAATTGTAGATCCATGCAGTGCCGCCATGAAAGCTTATGTCCGCTGAGCCAACACTGCAGCTACAACCAACTGATTTCATTGTAGGATGCCCCGTAGTATCCGACCCTTAAATTGGTTGAATTATTATTTATAACCAACTCATAAATATAACTCATACTCTTAACAGCTGATCTGCGTAAACTTTTAGTAAGGTATTCTCATTTTTAATGCCATTACACGTTATGGTAAAGAATTAAAGTAAAAACTTGATGATTCTTGAGTAATGTGAAAACAAGGAGCCGAAACTATTCAACCTTAAATAAATACATGAGAAACAAATCCCTTCATAATTACGGAATAATTAAAGCAAATTCATACTCTTATTTTAAATGACTATTTTTTAGTGATAATTATTGAACTTCTCCCGAATGAAAGCAACAGAATTGTAAAATGTATTTTATGATTTAAAATAAAAAATTAAAGGCTTATAATATATGGATTTGTTTGTTCTCAAATAATCACATGCATTAAAGAAAAAATTCTCTCTTTTATTTTCATTTTTTTATGTGATAATCTGTAATTGACTTTTGATCTGTTGTCAATTTAAACAAAACAATTTTTAATAGTAGGAAAGACTAGAAAGAGACACATGTCGATGATGAATTGTGAGTTTAAGATACTTCCTCACCCAATTCTATATTAATAGCAGCATTAATGCCACTTGCTCTCAGATCAAAACTTCCAGAATCCGATATAGGAAATCTGTAAAAAGAAAAGAACACATACATGTAGCTGAAAACGTTTATAAAAGATATAAAACGAATACAAAAAATGTTATAATCTTCATCTTAAGATATGTAATTAAAATGTAAAGTATATGACATAGAATTATTGTTTTAAAATGTCTTACATTCCGTGGTATTTATAATGAAATTTTCCGTGGACGTTAAGTGAACCTCCGCTTGTACTCCAAGCCACTCCAACCTTCTGTATCAAAGAGACTCTACTGCTAGGCTTGCTAAATGCGTTTATCTTTAATCTTGAATGAGATATTAATATCATTTATTTTATATTCCAACAGAATACGATAACAATTTGGGATGTGCAAATGTAAATATTCCTTGAAAAATAAAAATAAAAACACAGGTGAAAATTACAATTTATTTTATAGATTTTTAATGATATTCAATTACCCTGTGATGTCATAAGAAACGTCCCCAGAACTACCGTGTTGATCCGGAATTTCCAGGCCCGTCACCTGTTTGGAAAGTATGTCTAACGCAACATCTGTGGCTGTCAATACAGCAAAAAAAAAAAAAAAAAAAAAAAAAAAAAAAAAAAAAAAATTGCTTACTGACGTACATATTAAAGATAATGATTTTAATAAGCTCTTACATATGATGTATGAGACCAATTATTTTTCAGGCATTTATGCAACGAATGCTTATAAGTATATATCTACAAATGAATAAAGGTTGCATAATACAAGTACATGTATTTTGTACATGTAATAAAGTTGTTTTTAGTGTTGTATTTCCTTGTTTGCTTTTATATAAATCAACATGAAATATCATATCTAATTTATGATTTCTTACCTAAAGATACATGTAGGAAGAAATGCTATAGATATTCAAAAGTGGCGTGAAAGGCATCGATGGGTAAAACTATCATATAGAATTTCCACGAAGCATGAATTTAGGCAGGGACTCGTGCAAATAAACATGGATGTATCGGTATAGGTATTTAATAACTGTAGCGTATACATTAACAATTATTTTTTGTGTCTCTAGCTGAATCAGGTATTCATAACTGAAGAAATTCAACTCGGTGATTTTTTTATTTCAATATTAAGAAAACAACCACCATGTTGTATAATTCCTTTTTGTTTGGATGAAGCCTTTGTTAAATGGTAACACTAACTAGTAAAAATTATATTTTTTCCTGAATCACTACATACTACATTTATCGTAGTTGGCCACACACAAACACACAGAAAGAGGAGAGAGAAAAAGCGAGCAAGAGAGAATTTCAACATACCATAATTAAGCGCTTTGTCTGTTATTCT
This sequence comes from Saccostrea echinata, assembly GCF_033153115.1. Classification (NCBI taxonomy): domain Eukaryota; kingdom Metazoa; phylum Mollusca; class Bivalvia; order Ostreida; family Ostreidae; genus Saccostrea; species Saccostrea echinata. The sequence continues at coordinate 34,932,112 of NW_026889803.1, forward strand.
TGTTTGTAGTCCTGGTGTATTACATTTTATGCTCGCCACAGTTATCTGTAAGACAATCAGCCAGTAAACAGGTCCCATGTCCGCAACTTTTCTATAGATTCACATTACTTTACTAACTAAATCGCCATGTTGATTTGGGCAGTGTTTACAAACATGTGTAATAGGCTGTGACCATTTAAACACACCCATGACCTTTCACACAGCCCTCTTATTAAATACGTGTACGGAATATAGTGTATAACTTAGCATTAGCACACATTGTGACGATGGGCATACTCGCCTAAATTACGGGACTGAATTCAGCGTACATAATAATGTTGCATGTATTTCCTTTTTCAGTAAGTATAAAGATACTAAATTTCAACAATAAAATTATTATAATAAAAATAATATCTACACGGAAAAACCTACTGTGACTGCACCTCCTTTGCTTTAATATATTTTCTATGTTCAATAATGACATAATAATATGGGAGAAATATGTGGTCTAAGATCATTGTAGTGTGGTAGATATAAATGCTGTTCTATGCATGCTGGTTTAATAGATTATTAAATGATTAAAAATGACCTGAAATTTGAGAAAGAAATTCTTTTAATTGATTAATTATACTTTTGTGTTGAAAGCCATGAGCACTGTGTAAGTATTGTGCTGAAGAAACGCGGGGTTTTTAAACAGGTCGACCTGTTAAAGATATAGTCCGAAAAATTAATTAATCTAAACATTTTTTCTCAGGTTATGCGTCCGACGTCCGCAGAGTTAAACGTATCTAGTACAGAACCATCTAAACATAGCGATATAAAAACAAAATTAATATATATTTCAAAGTCGGGTGATGTAAAACAATGATGTCATGAACAAACATAATTTAAACTGTATATATGCAAACTCTCACGTTATCCGTTCGATATTCGTTTAATTCTTTGTTATTTTGATATTCCTATGTCAAATTAAATATAGGCCAGACTTTACCGACTCATGACAACTCAGGTTGTTGGACTACAATGCAGCTACATCAAAGTTTGTTTTTTAAATGAAATTCAGAATCTAATTCACAGAAGATTAGATACATTTATTTAGATATTTTTCAAAGATATATTTTCCATGTTTTAACACGGTTATATTATTCCTGTAAGAGCTAGGAGATGTATAGAATTGATAAGATATCCATGACTGGCTGTAAATTTCTAAAAGGTTGGGAGTGGACCGGGGGAGGGAGACGGGGGTGTATTCGCCTTAAATTTTCTAGGTCAATCTCTTTATCAGGAGGAATTTATAAACCAACAAAGAATGTCTTGTGTTCATATTAAAGTTTTGTTAACATATACCAAACTACAAAAGAGACAAGTCACTCAGCACACCACGACTATTTCTAGGCAATGCCATTTCGCACAGGTACCACAATTACAAACTTATGGCAATTTTTATGGGAGCAACTTGTGCTGTCAGTATTGCCTGGATCTCCCCTTAGATTGTTTTTGTTATCGTTACATAAAATGATAACATTCGTTTTATTGTCATCTAATAAATGACAATATTCACAGTCACAATACTTGTGTTATGTTTGGACTGTTGTTCCTATATTATGGAACTTTGCCAGATCAACAACATTACATAACAAGATCTAGAGGCCCAAGGGCCTTAACGGTCACCTGAGTATAATACAACAATTTAGAAGTTAAATACACTGATAGATGAAGCTTTGTTGCCCTAAAGCAAGAGAAGTAGGAAGATCAGGATCAACAAAATAATTAGTCTAGTATTCAGTATCAACTCATAAATTAAGTTCAATCTGTCCCCCACTTAACACTATCACCATGCAGACTATTAACAAACTATTAGTGCTTCTGTACTATTTTTAAACCCATATTAAAACCTCTAGCATTGACCTCTCTTATGGTCTTTGAAGAACTTTTAATAAGATAAGTTATTTTTGTCTCATTTTTATTTATCTATTACTTACAGGTCTATCTGATTATTAAAACTAAGAAAATACTTTTTGAATTATACAATAAACATTCTTGCATAATTATCTTATTTTATTAACCTTTCAAATACATTATTTACAGTGATTAATTATCAAAGGTGAATGGAAAAGGGGAATAAATTCTCTCAGTAGAATACAAATTACATGTAATAGAGCCCTGCCCAGGACCAGAATGCTTAGACAAATGGTCCAGATGTTCAAAAATCTGGTAGGAATACACTTACTTATATCATTTAAACTTATACTCAGTTTGCTTCCGATATGCCCAGAAGCAGAGAAGAATTTCACAGGTACAATGCATTTTCACTACAGATTCAACAAAGCCTTACCCTAACACCAGAACCCAAGACCAAGGGTCAAGAAATTTACAAATTTGGAAGAGTTACCCTCATCATCATAACTATGGATTTTAAAGAATTAAAACTTTTCTACTATATTATCAAAAGCCCCCCCCCCTCGTTATGCCAGAACCCCTGACCCTAGGACCACAAGATTTAAAAATTCTGTTCGAAGCTCCCATTTTCATCATAGCTAAGCAATTTATTGATCAGCTCAACACTAAGGAGCAGACAGGATTAATCAATGATTAATTGATAGAATTAATGATTTTTCAGTATATAATCAATAGAGCCCCGCCCTTACACCAGAACCCCTGACCCTGGGGCCATGAATTTCACAATTTTGGAAGAGGCACTCTTGCTCATTATAACTATGTACTTAGTTACTTTATTTACTTTATTTAATACCCAGGAGCAGAGAAGAAGATTTTCAAAGAATTAATGCATTTTCACTATATAATCAATAGAGCCCCGCCCTAACACCAGAACCCCTGACCCTGGGGCCATGAATTTCACAATTTTGGAAGAGGCACTCTTGCTCTTCATAACTATGTACTTAGTTACTTTATTCAATACCCAGGAGCAGAGAAGAAGATTTTCAAAGAAATAAGGCACTTTCACTATATGATCTATATAGCCCCACCCTGGGGCCAGAACCCCTGACCCTGGGGCCATGAATTTCACAATTTTGGTAGAGGGCTCAATGCTTATTACAATGATGCCAACAGTTTGACTGCTTGATGTACAGGAGTAAAGAATTTTAAAGATTGCATTATTTTTGGTGGTTTTAGCCCCACCCCTCAGGCCCCAGGGGGGCAGGGACCATGAAATTCACAATTTTTGTTCCCCTTTACCCATAGATGCTATATGCCAAATTTGGTTGAAATTGGTTGAGCGGTTTCAGAGAAGAAGCTGAAAATGTTCAAATGTTAACGCACATCGCACGACGCACGCCGACGGACAAAAACGGATAGCAATGGGTCACCTGAGTGACTCAGGTGACCTAAAAAGGCAACGGAAACATCCGATTTACATATATCTAAATTACTTTCGAAAGAATGTTATTTAATCCTTTACTGCTACCCTAAACATACATGAAACATGTAACTATGCTGAAAAAGTTTTGTGTTGACTAATTTTCCAAATCGATCTAGTTCAATCATAAATATATAACAGCTTAAAAAATTGGTTTTAAAAGAAAACTATACGATTCTGGAAAAATGAAATATATTTCCAGCACCCCTAGCACTACACACACTATTTATTTCCGGCTAAATAAAATATTTAATTTAATATACATATTCTACAGACCCCAGGGTATCAATATCCGCACGTGGGACGTTTGCATTCGATTTAATGCTCATCTTGTAATATGAAGAAGTGGTCATTTTACCTTCTTTGGTGTGTGTATACTATTTCATAGACGAATAACTTTTGAGACTGTTGCAAATTGTGGTGATTTTTCATTTCAGAAATAAGATATCATTTTTAGAGTTTCATTGGGATATGACATGAAGTTGGTCAGGTGATCAAACCTTATAACGCCCGAAGAGCGTTATAGTAGATTTGACCAATGAAACTCTAAAAATGATACTCTATTTCTTATATTTATATTTTATACTTTTATTCTTGTTACAAAGAAAAATACGCTCTTTTTAGACTTTGTTATGAAAATGCAACAAACGTACCTACGACATCATGTGACGTCACAATCGGAACTTTCCAAATGACTCGCACAGTTTGCTTTCTATACGCAAGGAAGTCTGATCACATGACCAACTGCATGTCATTGAAAATTGAATGTCAATTTAATTCATATTCTCATATAAGGAAAGACATCTGCAAACGTAAATATAAAGTCTTATTCAATTATGGACTCTTTCGGCTTCGCCTCGGTCAATATTGATATTTTTCTGGTAAATAACAAATCATATTCACTACCGAAAGATTCCATAATTGTGTTATAATATAGTCAGGATTTGAATGAATAAGACGTTGAAGGCTGCAGGAGGATTACATTTTCATTAACGAGCTTTTGTCGTAGAAATATAAAAAAAAATGTCCAGATTACAACATAACAAGATAATCTTGCGATAGACTTGCCTAACAATTTTCCTGCTCAGATACACTCGGAGCTCGTACCTCGCACACGAACCTCGAGGTTTGTATGGAGCGTAGCGGAGTCAGCCGAGGATTGCCGATTGGTTCAGATATACAGCTGGCTCTAGCCCTTGCAACCATATTGTTTTCAACGTTATTTGAGGTATTGATTGTGACGTCACAATGCCGCTGCACGTGCTCTGACCCTCCGTCTTCAAATCCAGTGAATATTATACACTTATCCAATGTCTGTGAGTGGGATAGCTCTTTTATCAAACCTGCGACACGAACTATTCCCCGAGGGCTTGCCCGAGTGGAGTAGTTCCTGTCAAGGGTTTGATGAAAGAGCTATCCCAGTCACAGCCAGTGGATAAGCGTTTTATTATACTGATGTATATAATAATTTCTGAGGGTTGGATTTACCTGATACTACAGTTCGATAGTAAAAACATGAAAAAAAAATATAATTATAAAAGTTTTTAACAAGTATTCAGAATAAGATAACACTGCTAGAATGAGCTGAAATCCTGATGACGTCACAATGCTACTGAAGTCAGGATGACATCATAAGTCTATAGATTGATTACAGGAAATCAAAATTGGTGGCAAAAATTGCATGAAAATTTTCCGAGGAGTGGATAGCAAAAACTACACTGTATACCCCGAGGTATAGCTTTGCTATGTGTGGAAATTTTGAGATTATAAAGATAGTTATTTTACCTTCTTAACTTTATATAAGAAACATCTTAACAGAGGGTATAAGTAAAGTGTTAATTTGATTATCAAAACATTTTGATATAACTTAGATTTTCACTTTCTTAGATGTCGAACCGCAGGCAATTTGTACAACTGTGGAGAATGTGGTACATTGACTGCTCTAGTGACACATAATTATATGTGACTGCTCTTTGGAGCGCTAAGGAACTCATGTAGATATGGAATTGTACTTAGGACCTCGTGGTACATATACATATGTGATTCAACTTCTGGTACGCATATGACTGCGCTGGGGAACAAATAATTATGTAACTGCACTGGGGATTTCATGTCTCCATGCAATCATGACATCTGATAATATGTTTAGAGCACATACATGTAATATTTATGATGGTGGGTGAGTTCCTGTTTAGCATGCCATGTAGAAAAATGTATGCAACAATAGGTGTGGGTTGTGTTGTTATTAAATATAGTCAGCTATTTCTTATTTGTATCAGTTCTATCCTGTGTTTCACACCAATTTATCAGACTATCCCTGTAAACGCACTTTGAATCATACTTAAATTTAGTTGTAATAAATCAGGCACAGATCCAGGAGTTTTTTTTCCAGGGGGGGGTCCCTCAAGTTTAAAAAATTTCCAACACAGAAATTGACAATAAAAAACCCCCAAAATAAACAAAATAAAAAAAACAAACAAACAAACAAACTGAAAATCCATAATCCATTTCACAAACCTGAAAAAACCTATTTCTTTGTGGTGGTGGTGGGGTCCAAGTTTTCTGGGGTGGGGGGTGGTGGTACTTAAGTCATTTTTATTTGCTGCAGCATATACTTTTAATTACTCTAAAAATTCCAAGGGGGGGGGGCGGACTCCCCCCCCCCCCTTCTAGATCATGCAAATACTTGAAGTACGTTAGAATTAATGTATTGGTGTCGTTTGAGAATCGGAATAAATTCAGTCTATTAGTGTTTTCTTTGGTTGCTTTCACAACAGACAATGAGAAAAAATGACGCAAGGAATACTTACGGGACTATGTTAGAGAAGTTAGAGAAAAAAAAAGGAGTATAACGAGTTCTTGACATTTACCAAAGATTCGTCCTATACAAAATATACTACAGCTTTGAACAAAGATCAGGTTGGGTTCATTTATTTATTTTTGGAAACATCAAATGTTTTCTGGAAGGTTAAATTTCTTGGACTTTGTTTAAGGACATTGGCAAGGCACGGTTTTCCAGAGAAAAAAGGTATAATACATGAGTTTTTTCACTTGTAAAATAGTGATTGAGAGTGATCTCCCGTGTAGAATTATGTGATGTAATATGCAGCAGTTGTAAGGTAGACCAGCTGAGAACAATTCTTAGGTCGTGTGTAGGAGGCACCATATTTAGTAGCTACAAATAAAATTAAAAATAAATCCATGCAGATATTTTAATGACAATTCGTTTCCTGTGAAGTAAATTACATGTCAGATAGAAACAGTCACCGGTCTTTTGACCATTATGAATAATGATAAGATGTTAAGGGAAGTAACTCAAAAGTAAAGAATGGTGCCAGTATGTCTGTTTATATGTATTTATGTTTCTATATACGTATTTTCAGCCAAAATATCTAAATATTAGAGGAAATGAGTATACAATAATGTAAATGATACATAAACTATATGAAAAAATGAGTTTTGGAGAAATCTTATAGTGACAAATTATGTATGTCCCTTTTATCAACATTTTACATAGGAAATGCATTGAGAATTGTCAAAGCATTGATTTGACAAAATTTAAAAAGGAAAGTTGGCTTGATGGGTTTAACGAATTAGAATATAACCTGTTTAGTACCATTACCTTGATCATACCATATTATCATTACACCTGCTCAAGAGTTCCTGAAAAATTCTATACAATAGCCAGGAACCTTGCCAATGTCTTCAAATTTGACACAACTACTATGTCAAGAATAGACCCCAGCATTAAAAAACACTTTGACAAAAACCATATCAAAAAGAATATATCAAATTCACTCCATGCTCTGCAAAAAACATAACAGTTTTTCATCAAAAGTGATATAATACATTCAAAAGTCTTTTAACTATATGATCTCTCAAAACCAGGGAAATCCCACTGGGATTGAGAAAGGCCTTGATGCCCAGGCCCTTCACCCATTCAATGACCATAGCCAGTGCAGCGAAGTATGGTGCCACCACGAAAGAAATTTAAAGAAAAAATACAATTCATTACAATTGCCCATAACTTTCGATTGGTTGGAACTATGGCATTCATATTTCACATGTGTATTTCCTGTGACAAGACCTTTCTTTTGGAACCAATATATTTGATCTCTTGTCTTCTCTCAAGGAATACACATATGAAATATGAATGACAGACGGACGGATAACTATATACTCCCAAGTCTTCAATTCAGTTTTCGGCAAAAAATGTCCATACATCATAACTTTGTATAACTATATTTTGTTGTGGGTCATAGCCTATACCGTCATCTATGAGCGAAGGGGTATTCACTTATATTTTCTGGGTGTCATGTGTCCCTGTGGCTGCGATGAACTGCGGAAAGCTTCGCAGCTATGTTAAGGTTGTCCGAAGTCTTAATATGCATTAAAATATACATTTTATTTTGATCTAGATTTTAATTTCATTTTGTAATCTATGTATGAATTTGCAGTCAACTTGTGATGAGAGTGTAATCAAGTATTATAATAATGCATTTTTGTGATGTCACATGACTGTTGATCAGGTGACGGACAAATAAATTTCTTAAATGTTGCACAAAAATCGCATCGGCACAAGTGCAAAACAACATTATTGAGAAAAAATTAGTCACATAAATCAATTCATCGTGATCTTTGGTACATATAAAGTGCTGGGGGCAAGTCTGAATTTTATTTCTTGAGAAAATATTCCACGATAAATTCAACTTACCCATATACAAGAGTGCATTTTCCACTCTTTATCGCAATTTATGCAAAATAGGATAAATAACATACAATCCCCCAGCAAAATTCAGTTACAGGACATACTTCTTTAGTAGATTCACACATAATATCTTCAAATTATCCTTATTAATCAGTTGTGCCAGTCAAATATATACACGATTTATAAATTCTAGTTCTGTCCACGGACGGACAGATAAGAGGGAACGTATCACAGTCATTTTTTGTTATTGTTTGAATATATGTATATCGGACAAATTAAATGAATAACAATATTAAATTGCAAATGTTCAACATCATAACACTTAAGCTTAAAGAACAATCCATACACTTGAACCAAACAACAACGCTAAAAAATCTTCATGTCATGTGAAAGGAATGTAAAAATCATGAATCTTTCCCCGTCATGTCAGCTCAAGTATACAATGACTTGACGTCATATGCTATTATGAACACGAAACAATTATTTTGTTTGATGTTAAATGCGAAAAAAAATATTCTTAGCAAAATTGCATTTTACTTATTCAACAATGATACAAACATTCTTTTCCGAGATATATTTTTGTTTTATTAGGAAAGCCGTAAAACAAAGTATTCAAAAAGGACTTATTGCATAAGCATTGTAAAGGGATGAATTGTACAGGATTCGCCATTTTTTAAATTTTTTATATTTTTGTTAAAAACCTTTTATAGATTATCCCACCACCACCCTCCAGAAATCTCGCATTTATACTAATCTTTCAAATGCTTAACTGTTATTTTGTAAAATTTGCATAAGGTAACTCTGGCTGTTTTCAAATGATCTCCCTTTGAACTACGTACGAACAACGATCAATGACATGAAGCTAATATTATTGCGCAAGCTCAGTGATCAATCGACGAGAGTTTATCTTGCTAAAGAAATACTGTTAGAAGATGCGAAAACTACGTTATATTAAACCCTTCATAAGAGGCAGAGATGAAGTACTTTTATTTTTTCTATAAAAATAAAACAAACAAATATTAAATCCGCAGATATTTACTTTTGATGCATGTCAGTTTTCACCAATACATTTTATAAGACATTGTAAGTAAAGAAAAAAATTTAAAAAAAAAACACTCTTAACGATACATTAAGTCTGAAATATTCAATAATACAGATGATCTTCAAATAAGTCAAAATAATATGAAAATGTTTATCCGCTAAAACATCCCCCTTCTTATTCCGTATTTCAGTGTTTTTGAATTTCATTGCCCATGCATCAGTTTCTTTTGAAATAATATATTTAGACACAAAATGACTTAATTTTGATTAACTGGGTCGAGCGAAATGCATGAAACCTGCAGAACACAATGACAAATAGATAAAAGTAGCACTCTCTAAAATTTTTTATGCACAAATAATTTTAAAATTTAGAAATAAAAAAATGCTCCTAAAAAGAGCAATATGCAAATCATGACAAGGCCAATGATCTTATACATGTATCTACACATAACTTTACTCAGGCTATTGCGAATCATTGAGATGTATTGAATGCTCTGTCTTTTTCTGACTTCGGGTATTCTCTAACCTTTCCCTTGTACCACAAGAATTAACCCGCGTTATATGCACAAATTAAAACTATTTGTTGTAGAATGAACACTTCAAATCTCTGGTGATCTTCCTTCGAATGACATAAGTATAATGCCGCAGTTTAGACTTGGAATCTCACATATTTTACTTGACTTTGGTTTATGCCTAATATAGGCAAACATAGGAATTTATTTATTTATTTTTGCACCTAAAAATGCTAAGAAGTGAAATTTGAAGTTGTTTGTTAAGATGCTGTCCAATTTTCAAAAAAATCACCTCTCAATCCCACATATGGAAAATTAATTCAGAACAAAAGTGGAGTCAGAGAGAAGATTCCTTTTTGATCTTGTAGCGGCAATGCGCTGCAAAGTATCTTACATTCATGCAAAAATGTAATGACAGTTACCGTTGAAAAATTATTTATCTTCATAAGTCTAATGCGTCGGTAATGATAAGAGCTTTCATGTTTTCTATTGATAGCGGTGAACGGTTACTGGTCACGTGATGAATAGAACTCAGCTGACAAAACAGTTACTTTTCAAAGACTGCAACAATGACCTTGTATTTACTTCTTCACAGTAGAAAGAAATCGGGAACTTGTGTGTATATAGTTTGGAACTGCACTGAGCACGTGCAATTACTCTCTCACACTTTTGCAATTGCTATACTAGTATCTTCCTACAAAAATTACCGTTCACGGTAGCTCAGTCGGTAGAGCGCTCGCTCCGTGATACGGAGGTCGTGAGTTCGAATCTCGGCCGCGACAGACCCAAGTCGATAAAAAAATGGGTAGCAACTGTTCCTTCGCCATGCGCTCGGCACTTTGAAGTGAAAGTTGCGGGTCCTTCGGATGAGACCTTAAAAACCGAGGCCCCGTGTCACGGCAGGCGTTGGCACGATAAAGATCCCTCACTGCTCAATGGCCCTGAGTGCCGAGTAAAGGTCAAAATTTGAAGCCCTTCACCGGTATATGGTGACGTCTCTATATGAGTGAAAAATTCTCGAATGGGACGTAAAACAACATACAATCAATCAATCAATCCTACAAAAATTGCATACTCAAACACTGTAAAGAAAAAGTTTTATTTTAAAAACCATTTTCATGCAACTAACTCCTTCCCAATTCTGATTTACACAGATAACTCATTTGTATAAATAAAAGAAAGTATCTTAAGATTAAAATATCCGAGGTTTTGGAAAAAATGAATCAATTTGTGAAACTTGAAATAAGTACGAGTATGTTGTTGATGGTGGCACATTTTGGGTACACAGGTTGCATTTGCAGCAGTATGCATGCATATGCACTTGCCGATACATGTGCGTGGATGTGCCTTCTTTATTAGGAGGAAGCAGAGAATTTTTGTTAATAACCTTTTATAGATTATCCCACCTCCACCCTCCAGAAATCTCGCATTTTTACTAATTTTTCAAATGCATAACTGTTATTTTGTAAAATTTGCATAAGGTAACTCTGGCTGTTTTCAAATGATCTCCCTTTGAACTACGTAAGAACAACGATCAATGACATGAAGCTAATATTATTGCGCAAGCTCAGTGATCAATCGACGAGAGTTTGTCTTGCTAAAGAAATACTGTTAGAAGATGCGAAAACTACATGTACGTTATATTAAACCCTTCATAAGAGGCAGAGATGAAGTACTGTTATCTTTTCTATAAAAATAAAACAAATAAATCCGCAGATATTTACTTTTGATGCATGTCAGTTTTCACCAATACATTTTATAAGACATTGTAAGTAAAGAAAAAACATTTTAAAAAAACCACTCTTAACGATACATTAAGTCTGAAATATTCAATAATACAGATGATCTTCAGATAAGTCAAAATAATATGAAAATGTTTATCCGCTAAAACATCCCCCTTCTTATTCCGTATTTCAGTGTTTTTGAATTTCATTGCCCAAGCATCAGTTTCTTTTGAAATAATATATTTAGACACAAAATGACTTAATTTTGATTAACTGGGTCGAGCGAAATGCATGAAACCTGCAGAACACAATGACAAATAGATAAAAGTAGCACTCTCTAAAATTTTTTATGCACAAATAATTTTAAAATTTAGAAATAAAAAATGCTCCTAAAAAGAGCAATATGCAAATCATGACAAGGCCAATGATCTTATACATGTATCTACACATAACTTTACTCAGGCTATTGCGAATCATTGAGATGTATTGAATGCTCTGTCTTTTTCTGACTTCGGGTATTCTCAAACCTTTGCCTTGTACCACAAGAATTAACCCGCGTTATATGCACAAATTAAAATTATTTGTTGTAGAATGAACACTTCAAATCTCTGGTGATCTTCCTTCGAATGACATAAGTATAATGCCGCAGTTTAGACTTGGAATCTCACATATTTTACTTGACTTTGGTTTATGCCTAATATAGGCAAACATCGGAATTTATTTTTTTTTTATTTTTGCACCTGAAAAATGCCAAGAAGTGAAATTTGAAGTTGTTTGTTAAGATGCTGTCCAATTTTTATTCAAAAAATTCACCTCTCAATCCCGCATATGGAAAATTAATTTTCAAAATTAATTCAGAACAAAAGTGGAGTCAGAGAGAAGATTCCCGTTTGATCCTGTAGCGGCAATGCGCTGCAAAGTATCTTACATTCATGCCAAAATGTAATGACAGTTTCCGTTGAAAAATTATTTATCTTCATAAGTCTAATGCGTCGGTAATGATAAGAGCTTTCATGTTTTCTATTGATAGCGGTGAACGGTTACTGGTCACGTGATGAATAGAACTCAGCTGACAAAACAGTTACTTTTCAAAGACTGCAACAATGACCTTGTATTTACTTCTTCACAGTAGAAAGAAATCGGGAACTTGTGTGTATATAGTTTGGAACTGCACTGAGCACGTGCAATTACTCTCTCACACTTTTGCAATTGCTATATCTTCCTACAAAAATTGTATACTCAAACACTGTAAAGAAAAAGTTTTATTTTAAAAACCATTTTCATGCAACTAACTCCGTCCCAATTCTGATTTACACAGATAACTCGTTTGTATAAATAAAAGAAAGTATCTTAAGATTAAAATATCCGAGGTTTTGGAAAAAATGAATCAATTTGTGAAACTTGAAATAAGTACGAGTATTTTGTTGATGGTGCACATTTTGGGTACACAAGTGCAGGTGCACTTTCCGATACATGTGCGTAAATGTGCCTTCTTTATTAGGAAGAAGAAGATTTTTGGTAATAACCTTTTATAGATTATCCCACCACCACCCTCCAGAAATCTCGGATTTATACTAATCTTTCAAATGCTTAACTGTTATTTTGTAAAATTTGCATAAGGTAATTCTGGCTGTTTTCAAATGATCTCCCTTTGACCGACGTAAAAACAACGATCAAAGAAATGAAGCTAATATTATTGTGCAAGTTCATTGTGAAATGACGAGAGTTTATCTTGCTAAAGAAATACTGTTAAAAGATGCGAAAACTACGTTATATAAAACCCTTCATAAGAGGTAGAGATGAGGTACTTAAATTTTTTCTAAAGGAAAAAAAAAAAAAAAAAAAAAAAAAAAAAAAAAAAACAGCAAAGAAACAAAAATCCGGAGATATTTGTATATATATATATATATATATATATATATATATATATATATATATATATATATATATATATATATATATATAAAGCACTAAAAACTAACAACATTGTATATCCTAAGTGTCGGATCTACTAAGTAGATACAAGGTCACGGATGGAAATTTATATAAAGCACTAAAAATGACTAACGACACGAACAATAATAATTGTCAAATTTTCGGGACGACTTGTCCCTTCCTCAGGACAAAGAAAAAAGTTAAGAAGTCATAAAAACAAAGGAAATAGAGACAACTCTCAGACGAACGTTTCTATAAGAAACTGGACTCTGAGCCTACTAAAGAATTCTCCACCGCCATCACCAAAACTCTTGACGAAATGTTTGAGAAAAACGAGATTGGTATCAACGTCTATGAGACACTCAATCCTATTGACTGTAGACCAGGACAATTTTATCTGCTTCCTAAGATACACAAAGAAGGTATGCCAGGTCGCCCTATAGTTAGCGCTATTGGACACCCCACGGAGAAAATTTCTGAATACATCGATTTACATCTCCGTCCACACGTAGAGAATTTGCCATCCATCTCAAGGACACCACGGACTACCTTAACAAGACGCCCTCTACTGGCCTTCCAGATCATACCCTTTTCTTGACTATGGACGTCACATCTTTGTACACCAATAATCCGCACGATGAGGGTATCGAAGCCTGTAGAGAAGTCTGGGATAGTAGATCCATACAAATTCCTTCTACCGAGTCCCTTGCCAAGCTCCTTGAACATGTTCTCAAGTATAACAACTTCATGTTTAATGTAGAACATTACCTGCAGGTTAATGGCACTGCTATGGGTACGAAAATGGCACCATCTTATGCCAATATTTTCATGGGCAGACTGGAACGCAACTTGCTACTTCAAGCACCATTTAGGCCCCTTAGCTGGTTGCGTTTCATTGACGATATAGAGATGAAGTGGGTGGAATGTCGCGAGAGCCTCGAGGCATTCATTTCGTTTGCCAACACCTTTCATCAGTCTATCAAATTTACAGTAGACGTATCTAATTCGAAAAACATATTCCTAGATACTACATCTACCCTGAATGATGGTGAAATCAAGTTCAGTTTCCACACGAAACCCAGAGATTCCCATCTGTATCTTATGTCAACTAGCTGTCATCCCCCACACACATTTACATGTAAGGGTGTGCCTAAGGGTCTAGCCACCAGAATTCGGCGCATCTGTTCATCCCCTGCCTTATATCAAGAACAAAGCGGTCTCCTTAAGTCCCACGTGTGCAAGAGAGGCTACAATGCCCGCACCGTACAAACTGCTATTGATGAGATGGCGGGACATGACAGGCAAAACCTATTACGCTACAAGGAAAAAGACAATAGCGACAGGGTCCCTCTGGTAACCACATACCATCCCGTCCTCAAGAACCTCAGCGGTATCCTTCAAAAGAATCTGCCAATTCTCCACTCAAATAAACGAATGGCAGAGGTCTTTAAGGAGCCCCCATTGGCTGCATACAGACGCCCGAGGAACCTAAAGGACATGGTAGTAAGAACCAGATTGGACAATCCATTACCTAACGGGTGCTTTAAAACTTGCTCTGACAGAGGATGTCTTCTCTGTAAGTACAGCTCTGACACAGACAGTTTTAACAGCCCCGTTACAGGCCGCAGCTACAAAATACTAGGGAATTTGTCCTGTCTAACAGACAACTGCATTTATCTCATCAGTTGCAAAGTTTGCTCCAAACAATATGTTGGTGAAACCGGAGATCTCCGCAGGAGAGTCAATAATCACCGTTCTACCATTAGGACCAAGAAACTCAATGAACCCGTTGGGGAACATTTCAACCTTGAAGGTCACAAATGGGAGGACATGACAGTAGTGGTTATTGACCATAATCCAAGATGGACAGACGCGCAGAGAAAAGGCAAGGAAAAGTTCTGGATGCACAGGCTGAAGTCATTCCGCCCTAATGGTATTAACAAACTTAATGACTTCACCAGGATGAACGTGAACTAGACCCAATCCCGGATTGTAACAAACAAGTTCATTCTCTCTATATAGTGTAAACTTTACCGTTAATTCGTTTTAGCAATCCTGGAACAACCTACCCAAATATTTACAGCTTACACTTTTGTTTATTTCTTTTTTCCGATTTCCAAATTTATAATATATCCAAATTCATATTTCAAAATTGTCCTTCCATATTATCTTTCTTTAATTTCTTTTTATCATGTAGAGTTACGCTATTTTGAGAGAATAAGACAATGTACGATTTACTGTTGGTCGTAATTAATTAGCGATAATTAATTCGTTCAATTATGTAAATCACACTTCACCTGCGTACACCCGATAAACCGGACGCAATTCATAGCGCTCCGGATTTCTTTGTTCACAACTGTTTATAAACTCCAAATTAAACATGTAACATTGTAAATATTTAGTGTTTGGTAGTTTAGTAGTAGTGCTAGTTGTTTTTGCTTCATTGTTTTTATGACTTCTTAACTTTTTTCTTTGTCCTGAGGAAGGGACAGGTTGTCCCGAAAATTTGACAATTATTATTGTTCGTGTCGTTGGTCATTTTTAGTGCTTTATATATATATATATATATATATATATAGGTATATGAGGTTGTTTGTGGGCACCGACCTTCTAAACAGGTTTGTGGGATCTCGCATTTCTACATTGCATAGCTATGTCATATTCATGATTTAAGCGTTATATATGGTCATTATATAATATATAATATAATTTTTGAGATAAGATTAAAAATGTTGTATATCATTGTGGGTTATTATATTCATATATATAGAGCATTGTGGGATAAAGTATATACATCGCACAATGCTCTATATATATGAATATCATGACCCACAATATTATCATATATGCTATATATATTATGTGCTGCATTTCACAATGTAAGACATAAGAATTAATGTTTGATATAAATATATATATGTATATTTACATATGTACAATATGGAATGAATCATTAAGAACAGTTTTGCTGGATTCAATATAAGATTTTAACTATTACTTTTCAAGTATTTTGGGGTCATATTACATAATGACTCACTGCGATATACGATTTATGAGATTCTTAACAAGATATTTTAGGGATATCCTCTCTCTATATATATATCCCACAATTTCTTACATACTCAAATATATATAGTGACAAAGATGATTTAACAAATAATGTCCACCCCACAATGTATTATTTATAATTTATTTATTCATTAAGCATTGTTAGATATTGAACGGCATATTTTATCTATATGCCTACTTATCCCAGATTTTCTTATATACATGTATATAGTGAACCACATTTAAGCATTGAATTCTTATTTTTAAAAGTAAATATACAGATATAATCACTGCATTGATTCCATAATGTCCAATCCGTAATGTATTTTTATTGATTCAACATATAGGATAACAGAGTAATATTACGAGATTCTACACTATATATTTTATGCAATCGCCTGTCCCACAATTCGTTATATACATATATATAGTGACCCACAAACAGCTATCATCACTACATTTATAACATAATGACCTTCCATTCGTGAATTATTCATTTAAACAATAAAGGGCTTATCAACCTTATATTATGAGATTTTAAAGACAATATCTTACGTATATGCTTACATATCCAAAAGTTTGTTATAAACATATCTATATCGTGACCCACAAACAGGTATAATCACTATATTTATCCCACAGTTCATATATACATAGATACATGTACCGTGACCCACAAACAGGTATAATCACTATATTTATCCCACAATTCATTATATACATATATACAGTGACCCACAATCAGGTACAATCACTACATTTATCCCCCAATTCATTATATACATATATACATTGACCCACAATCAGGTATAATCACATGCAATATATATATCCCACAATTTGTATATACAATGACCCACAAACAGGTATAATCACTTCATCTATCCCATAAGTCAATCCCTTATCGTAATATTTACTATTACCATAATCTATTTATTCAACATATAGCTTATCAGCCTAATATTAGAAATTCTCAACAAGATATTTCATCCCCGAGCCTACATATCCCACAGTTTCTATATACGCATAGATAGTGACACAAAATAGGTATAATTACTACCTTAGCCCGATAATGTCCATCTCATGATATTTTATTTATTTATTTAATATTATGACATTATTAAAAAGATTATTTTATGCATAACACCTACTTATCCAACAATTTCTTACATATACATGCAATGACCCACAAACTGGTGCATTCATTAGACTGATCCCATAATGTTCATCTTATCGTACTAATATTTTATTTATTTATTCAATATACAGCTAATAAACCTTATATTATAACACTCTTGCATGTTACACTTTTTTTGCAATCGCCTACTTTTCAAACAATTCCTCATATACATGTAAATTCGTGTATATAGTGACCCACAAACAGGTATTAGCATGTACTATACATTGATCCCGTAATGTCCAACTCGAAAGTGTATTAATTATTTATTCATTATACAACTTTTCAGCCGAAATTATTAGATTCTTAACAAGATATTTTATTTAAACGCCTACTTATCCCAGAATTTCTTTTAAACGTAATTATTAATTAACCAAAAACAAGTATAATCATCGCGTTGATCCCTTAATGTTCAATCCATTACGTATTTTTCTTCTTTATTCAATATACAGGTTATCAAATTAATACTATGAGATTTTCACAATATATTTTATGTAATCGCTTGTTTATCCAACAATTCGTAATATACATATATTATAGTTACCCACAAACTGGTATGATTGCTACATTAATCACATAATGTCCATCCCAAAATGTATTATTTATTTATTCAAAACAGAGCTTATCAACCTTATATTATGAGATTTTTAACAAAATATCTCATCTATATGTTTCGTATCCAATAATTTTTTATGCCTATTTAAATATAGTGAACCACAGACTGGCATATAATCACTTTATTTATCCCACAATACATTTATATATACATTTGTACAGTGACCCACAAACAGGTATAGTGACTATAGTTATCCCACAATTCGATATATACATATATACAGTGACCCAGAAACCGGTATAATCACTTCATTCATCCCATAATGTCCATCCCATACCATAATACCATTATAATATGATGATATTTTTATCAATGAAGAGAAAGGTTTAAAGCGTCAAGTGCCTGTGCATTGATCCTAATAATTTACAGGAAGGGGGTGCACCGTGTGAAAATGTTTACATAATGTACAGTAGTTAAGAAGATTTTAAAGAT
Organism: Saccostrea echinata; assembly: GCF_033153115.1. Taxonomy (NCBI): domain Eukaryota; kingdom Metazoa; phylum Mollusca; class Bivalvia; order Ostreida; family Ostreidae; genus Saccostrea; species Saccostrea echinata. The sequence continues at coordinate 34,950,663 of NW_026889803.1, forward strand.
TGTATGAATTTTGATGGATATATGTCGACACAACAAACATTAAAAGGCTAATCTAAAACTGCAATATTCCAACTTGTATTATCTGCAGATCTAGAACACACTCAACAAAATGTATTTGAAAGCAAATATATGTCTAATTTGACAAGAAATTTTACTCCCATTTCACAGAACTTGAATATTATTCAAATAGAATTACTAAAAGTTAAACATCTCATTTAATAAATATTCTTATTATGATCGACCTTCAGAATCCACCCATTTCAATTCAATTTACTGAGTATTAACGGAGAATATTTAAGAATATTTAAGAACCCGGGTTTTTAATTTGCCCGTACAGGTCCGACAGCACCAACCCATTTTACCAACACTCGAATTTTGACAATGGAAGGAAATTTTCAATAAAGAAATGATAAATTTTATACCGAACACATCTATCGTATTTTGTATCATAAACCGACAACGCAAATGGCGTGATATCTTACATGTACATTTTGAACAGAATACAATAAGTTTCATTTTGATAACTGGTCATCATGGTCATTATTTAGGGGATTATTATTGAAGAATGATTCAATTCAATCTCCTGAGAGAGGATTTTGGGGCGGGTCATGTCTTTTATTGTTTCCTCACAAACCAACCTAATTTGAATATATAATTAATTTTGTACGATATATACACACAGATTTGAAAAAAAAATGTTTCGTGATACATGTATGTTGATATTAAAACATATATATCATTTTTCATTCTTGTTCTATAAGTTAGAAAAGAATATCAAAAATTATAAGAGGTTTGGTATAAGTTTAGGAGTAAGGGTTTGAACGGAAACCCGCTGAGAAAATTGCGTTTAAAGAGGTTCGCTCCTCAGCTTTTGAGCATGTTTTTGGTTCGATCTCTATTTAAAAAAAAAATCTGCATAATATTTTAGTTCTTACAATAAATTTGAGTCTACAATGCCAATTAAACTATATTCAATTAAAATTCCAAGATTATATTCCATACCAAAGGCATTAGAAAAATTTTCTGACGGAATTTTTTTTTTTTTTTTTTTTTTTTTTTTAGAAAAGAAAATGATAGATTTTTCTCTTTCGAAGTATTTACACCACTGTTAAGTTTGAATTCCTATTTTTCCATGCAAGTTGCACACAGAGTTATTTTGTGCAGTGAAATGTTTTATGTTGGTCCCAAATTATTTATCAAAATATCTGCCATGAATTCTATTATCATCTTGTGACAAATATAGCAAATTTATTGTGAAAGTCCAGATAAAAAATAGCCTCACTTTATGCTAAAAATTGACACATTTTTAATATATTTTTTTAAATTACATCATAAACCCCCACATTTAATTTTCTTTTCTGAATATATAATATAATTTTAACCATTCTGCTGAAATTCAGCAAAATCTTTATATTCTAAAATGATTGACTGCTTGTTTAATGTTTAACGCCGAGTCGGCAATATTTCAGCCATATTTCGGTGGATAATTCTGTTTATATGATCGGGTTTTGAAAGTTTTGATTTCTTTGGCGGCCCCCGATGAGCCTACTCTTTTTCGAAATCCAGAGAAAAGATCTTTTACGTGCCAAGGGGATTGTAATCCTTGACAAGGGGCACCATTTAATGTCCTATCCGACGGACTTAAAAATACGTAAACTGTTAAAAAATAAATTGAGCTATGTATATTTCTCATCAAAATTGCTTGAACTACTTACTTCTAAATTTTCCTGTAAAAACCAGTTTCATGCAAATATTCTAAAATTGTAATAACATTTGTAAGAAAATTCTTACATCATTCTCACATTAACTAAAAGTTTCCTTTGAATAGGCGAGAAATCGGAACATTCCAAAAGAATATTATTAATAGTTAGCGGACAGTCACAGGATATACATTCTGGCTCAAACCCTCGTTTTAATATTATAAGTATGCATGTTAATTTTTTGAATGACCAATATACGTATTCTTGAAATAATCACTTCGTCTTGACGTTTAAGGTTGAAGTCAAATGATTTATTAACTTTGTTTTCTATAGTATATTTTAAAATGATTTTATTGCTTGTTATTTTTTTAATGCCAGAAAAATGACATTTTCTGAATGCAGAAAGGTCAAATAATTGACTATGCAAAGTAATTTGAAACTTTTTCGTTGTCATAAATTTTAATGTGTTTATTCTGGATAAAATAAGACTTTATGATTTGTTTGGATAAGAAATATTGAAGGAAAAACTTCGAAAAATTGATATATTTGTTAGACATAATTACAGTGCAAAAAGGTCATATAAAATGATCCAAAGTGCCAAAAAAGAGCACTAACACTCATTTTTTGTTTTCATTTTTAATCAAGCTCTATGTGTAGATTAAAAAAATATACTACTTAGTATTCTTAATGCTTTTTGTAACATGATCCAATCTCCTAAATCGCAGTAATTATTGCGTTTAAACAAAAAAAAAAAAAGACTGCGTTTAATCGCAATGTTTATTGCTTTTAAATGCAAAGCACAACTCGTAAAAATGCATACGCCATATTAGTTTTCCTATCTCCGATATACGCAATGGGGTATACTTTTCGCATTTGTTACACCTGACTGCTTTCTTGTCAGGGGTATACCTGCGTGGAATGTACGACAAGTGTTCCTGTTGGTTATGTTACATTACCTTTGTTTACATTTTATTGCAGTTTACGTGTATTAGTGTTTGTTTTGCACTGACCTTTGCAACTGATGTTAGTTTCTTTAGTAACTTTTTTTCTGCCGTGGAAGAAGCACAGTTACTTTTGTCGCTACCCGAGAGTTTTACAATAGCTATGTAGAATACAATTCGTCCGTCACCGATGAAAACTGATGCAAAGTAATATGGCAGACAAACCTAGATTTCTACCTTTTACGAATCGTGTTCAGCTTTAACTTATAAACCATATCAAAAAAAGGAATTTTCTGGATTGCCGTACTAGCCGGTTACATGTACCGACTGCGGTCCAAACGTACATTGTATCAGGATATATCAGTATATCATTACAACACTATATAAGCATCAAAAGAATTCTTGAAAATTTACAAAACATTGACTTTTTATGAAATATTTGTAATGTGTAAGGATATTATTTCGAACAATGGGGGATGCAGTTGGGAACACATAATTTTGGCTTAAAGATTCTCAATCCTCATGCTTTTTCGGATACTTGCAGTTTCGGCACAAGATACAGATCATCGTGTAAGATCTCATGGACGGCAAAATCAGACTTCCGCGTATATTCCAAGTCATTAACATGTTTCTATTAATCGCATTTCAACATAATTTACTTTAAACATTTTAGCATAATGACAGTTTTTTCCTTTACATGTATATATATATCAACGTATCTTTAAAAATATACATATTAGGGATGTTAATTTACTCGGGTAGCCTAATAGAATAACCGGGGTCTTTAGTCAAGCGATAATCGAGTGCTCATTAAAATAATTTTTGTCTTATCTGTTTATCTGTACTTTCTTGTCAAAATGCTTGTACACTCAATATTAAAAGCAAGCCACTGTCACACCTATAATTTATGCTTCTGTATATTAATTAAAATTAAAATCTCTACCGCATATCTTGTCTTTAAGGTCACTTTATCAAATACTAACTATGGCGTGTAATTCCTTCTCCAGATGCTAATACATGTATAAGTAATTGAACGATCAATCGTGTCTATAATTCCAACTCATTTATTGATCCGCTTGACAGTGGAACAGTTAGACTGTTCTTTTCATCAAAATTTAAGAAAAGCCTGTGATAAATCTTAATTATGCAAGTTTTGTGTGAACAAATGTGTTAAATTAATTCCATGGTGGAATTTGATGTTCACCATGGAATTAATTTAATTAGACATTAAGTATGTAATCATTCTAGTTAAAAATAATTCGGTTCGGAAATCAAAGGGTCTAAGCTTTGATAACAACCGAAGATAAAAAAAAAAGCGATTTATAAATGAATTTAGATTACAATAGCACATTTTTAACGAGTAACCGAGTAAAAAATATTTAGTCGATAGTCTTTATGACCGAAAGATAGTCGAGTACTCGATGACATCCCTAGTACATATAATAAACTAATTATGTTCTATCTTTATGTAGTCTACCAACTTATGTTCCAAGTTTTATTAAAACTAGCTGCAGATCAGTAGCTCGCTGCTCTGAAAAAAATTGTGATGGATGACCAGAGAGCTACAGTGCCACCCATAGAAAAAACTGTATATTTATTGCGCACAAAAAGTTGCGCTCAAGTTTGGATTAATTTCTCCAAATTCTTACCTCAACTGCAGAAAAGCTCGATATTAAAATATTCCTTTGATTTCTATCAACTACTCTCATATTTGATATCTGCACGAAGCGCGTTGGATTGAATTATCTTGCCGTCCAAAATGGTACATAGGCAAAATTTTCGACGGTTTCAATTTCAGACCCAGGAGGGATATTTACAATGGCTATAAGGAATGTTTTGTTGTTGAAATAGTAAAAGAATATGTTAGAAACACATGGTTAGTAATATTTTGAGATGGCACTTTGAAAAACACGGAGAAATTAATAGAGAAAAAGCGTAATTTTCTGTGCGCAATAAATATACACTTTTTTCAATGGGTGGCACTGTAGCTTTCCGGTCTGTCAATATTTTTTTTCCGGAGGGCTACAGTTCTGCAGCTATATTAAAACTGGACGAAAAGTGTAGAAAACGTAGCACTTCGAAAATATATTTACAGACAAAAAGACAAACAAAAGAACGGCTATCCCAGATCTAAATCACATAAGCTAAACATATGCAATATTTCTTCATTGAATATTAATACAGTAGTCAATGAAGACCTATCATTAAGAACACATTTTATATCGAGTAAAGTTTCCAGTTTAATTTTATTGCCGAATATGAAAAGTATAGAACACCGGAAAATAAAAGTTCAAGATTTTCAATAATATCGGAAATGAAATGCAGCCCGTGAGACACAGTTAAATTATTTTAACTACATAATTTATTTACCTTTTTCGTGGTCTATTAACCTTTTCTTAAGAATCCGGCATCGTTTCCCATAAGTTCCCCTTTGTATTACATGGCGCGTTCGGTACAGTGTGGTTATTTTCACTATGTGAAACCAACATTATTTTCACAATGTGAAAGGTTCCTTCTGAGGGTTCCAAAAAATCACTCTCATTCAATAAATGTTACAGTATTTCACTGTTGAAAATATAACAAACTATATTATTATTTAAATATTCTATGTTGCTGTAACTCTAACTTAAATATGAGGTACACTACTATTAATGTTTATTAATCAAGTTATTATTGTTTTAATCCTTTACAGAAATGGGTAAATAATGATAAAATTAATCTATGATTACCAAAATCAAGATTCAATGAATTTACTCCACATATCTGTACATAAATGTTGAAAAGGGGGGGGGGGGGGGGCATTCCCTACATGAAATTCTGTTTCTTGTATTTATTGATTTGACGGTGCTTAAAAAGTCTATAATATGTTATTCGTGATGCGTTTCTGTAATTGAAGGTATGCAGCTCATAAAAGAAAATTGGAATGGACGAGTACGATATATCCTTTTTCAGATCATTTTTCCATTACAAACCTGGCGAAGACGCAGTCATTAAGTGGAAGGGGTGGGGTGGGGGTGTCAACTGAGTTAAATATTTGAGAAGCAAATAAAGTAACAGTTTGTTTTACAATTTGAAACCTACTACGAGCATTTCTTAGTTAACATGTTACTATATCTTCTTTTGTACAACTCTACCCGAAATGTAGGTGTGGGCACAAAAATTCCTTGCCCTCTCAAAAAAAAAAAAAAAAAAAAAAAAAAAAAAAAAGATAGGACACTAACCTCAGCCGCCCTTCCCCCGTGATTACGCTTATGCTTGCAGCTAAGTAAGTTTTGTAACTTTATATTTCCTGATAATTGTTTAATGATATGATTTTACAGTAGTGAATTGCTGTGTAAATACATTGCTTAATGTTTGTTTGTTAATTTGTATCGCTTCCCAACTTCTAGTTATTCACAGTGGGGTGCCGTCTGGTAGGGGGAGTTTGGTAGCCAGCATCTCTATTAATCCGCAGTATATAACTGTCATTGAGGGGATGACCAGTATAAATAGGGTTCAATTGGTTAATTGCTCTGTAGACGTGTTGATTATTTTGAAGATGTCGGAGGCACAAATAAGACGGGCTAGAGAGGATTTGGTAATTAAACATTTATTATAGTTTGGTTAGGATTTACCAAGTGGCACCTGATATTTCACCGAAATCCTTGGTAAAATTATTGCACACCAAGGGCTTTTGGAGAAATTATTTGTGATAGCCTAAATTATTAAACGGCTATTACTTCTCTTATTTCTGGGAATTAACACCAGCACCAATTTTACACAGAAATATTTACCAAGGTGTTGTGTATTGGTGACTTGGTTAATTTTGGTAAACACCGAGCCGCACCGAAATATTTACCAAGGTGTAGCTCTGGTGATTGATTAATTAGGGAATTGAATAAAAAATAAAATATTCATTGGTAATAACATATAACTTTGGAAATTATTAGGTTAGTGAGGTGAATAAAAAAAGTTGGGGTGAATTAATCTCATTATGTTCATAAGTTTCTTTATTTTCTTTAAACTGTAAATAAATGGTAGAATAAAATTGATTTTATTTCTTAAAGAAAAGTAAAGGTTTATCTATTAATACAAGGATTACTTTATCAAATTCATACATTGGGATTTATATCTTGGGATTTACTAGTGCAGTGGATTATAGTTTGCGTTACAGTGTGTGATTCAGTATGGAGTATTAAATAATTTTCACAATAAAAACCACGTTCCCTATAAAAATTGTGTTGACGAGTTCCACTCGCGTCAAAGTGTAAACAGGATATTTTATAAATATTGTTGCGTATGCATACATGTTTTATTTCTGCTTAAGATGGGTTCAGTTATTTAAACAAATTTTATTAATAACTGAATATACAAATTAAGTGTATCTTCATTTTCAAACTTCAGAATAATGTCATCTTGACATATTATATTTAGTGTTTGTGCATCAGATTCCCAAACCTAAAAATATCTTCAGAAACTTTTATGTTATCCATATGCTCTGTAGGGCTACTTGTTGATATGAAAGTTCAGATCAAAAGATTACGCTCCCAGAGAGGGAATTGATCCATTGAAGCTTCTTAATGAAGCGTGAACCCTCCCGAAATTACCTACATCCGATACAGAATTAGTGGTGTTCAACAATAATTCTGTTGGATAACGTTTTAACTTGAAATACAAGGCAACTTTCAAACACTTACACACTATAAAATGTGTATACATATTATTGACGTGTAATTCATACAGACTTGTTAAGTAGGCATATTTCAATAAGCTACTGTTAAGTTCATAAATCAAATTTTCTCGGTGTACATCAATGCATGTGAGTATACACGAAAATCGTATTCAAATCGAGAATCAAGTATTAAGATTTCATAAGATTGCATGTTCACTAAATGACAAATCTTTTTTTTTTCAAGCACAAGTGTCATTTTTAACTCCGTGGAAGCAGCTGCAATAAAAATGCCATATTGCATGTAAAACGTGTATTCGGGTTGTTCTTATGAGGATGATTAACATGATTAAGAGATATAGATTCTTTAAAAAAAATAAAAGAATCTCTCTTTCTCCGACCCCAGTAAAACATTCTTTAAAACGATATTTTTGGTGATAAAATATGTAGAAGTTCGCTGCACTTAAATTGTATTATCACATTATGACATTATGTGCCGATATGTATGCATGGACCATTCCATCGTCCATTCTTCATAAAGGGAAAAAAGTATCAATTTGTCGTCGGTGTTAATTTGTATCAATGAACGACATGTACAGTAAGGGTAGCCAGGTACATATTATCGCCGGCGAAAAAATGTACAGGGTGGCGATATTCACTGTCAGATGCATCCCAAGAATTCCGTGCCAATTTAGCTTTGAGCTGAACTCCATAAAAGTGCTACCGGTACTCCCCTAAGAATGATTCGAGAAAAATGATTGCAGTTAGAAGCTTGGAAAAAATAAACTTTTCACAAATATTTCCTTCGAATGTCATTTATAGCATTCATTTCCTTTATTAAATATGGTCAATTATTTTTTTTTACCATGCGTTCTTCTTTTCTTACATGTGGAGTGTATTTCAATTTTATGCAGAATTAATTAAATTAATCTTGGAACATAGCAATTTTTTATTCAAGCCCCAAAATGTTTCTGAATCTAAGGAGAATCCATAGTGTGCAAGTCCTGCTAAAACACCGCAAATTACATGTACTCTACCCTGCATATTTCACTTACCCCTTCAGAAGATCTAGAAGGGAAATGTGGCCTATTCACACCTTTTCTACTACGCATTTAAAGACACATTTCTCAATATTTTTTTTCACAGACACTGTCCTTTCCATCTATGCCCTTAAATCAGCCCATTCCACCCCGTATACATTTCCAGACATTTGTATGGGATAATTGGTACTACTTGCATGGTCAATGTAATGGGCTGTCTATAACATCAAATTAAGGGTTACAGTTTCGAACATTTATTTTCTTTTTTTTATTTTACTTTGTTTATTGTTTACTCGTTTATGTTTATTTTATAATTTTACTCAGTATTATTATTGAGCACGAAGGATATTGAAATCATTACCTCCCCCACCTCCTCCAAAAAATGTTGAAAGGCCTCATATTGTTCTCTGAGAATAAAGTTTTAAAGCTTTAATTTGAAATTTGTAAAAGTTTTGCATCCTTTCCTCAAAACTGCTGACATCATTTGCCTCGCACCACTCTCATGGGTAATATAAAGATTAGCGATAATTGCACTTCGATTCAGTTCAGCCTAAAGCTACACCGGAGAAAATCCACAGAATTTCTTCCCTCAGATCAGCAATCACGATCCACACTCACTAGCGGCCGACATCGGCATTATCCAGTACTACATATATATGATTGTGGGTCACGTGAAAATGCAATAGTCGGGCAGTAAGTTATTGGATGCAAGTGAAAAGAAAAAGCATGCGTATTTCAGAATTTTAAAAGATTTTGAAAGAGTTATTCTATGAAAACTTTGATAACCTACTGTAGCCCCACCCTTCTCCCCGAGGGGGATGATCTAAAAGAACTGAATTACACTTTATAAGAAAGCTTTCATATGAATTTTGACTCTTCTTACAAAGTGGTTCTTGAGAAAAAAAATTTAAAAGATGTCACTAAATTTCCACTAATTCATAACTATACTACCCTTGAAAGAGGGCATGGTCCTTCATTTGAAAAAAAACTTGAATTTCTTTTATCCACGGATGCTTTGTGGCAAGTTTGGTTGAAATTGGCCCAGAAGTAGATCTACTTATAATAAGAAGAAGCTGAAAATGTAAAAAGTTAACAGAATGATGACAGACAAAATGTGATCAGAAAAGCTAACGAGCTTTCAGCTCAGTTGAGCAAAAAATGTTAACCCCAACACCAATTATATCGGCACATGAATAAGAATCACGCAAAAAATAATTTCCAATAATCATTACTACTGAAAAAAATCTATTTCCAAGTATATATAACGAGGAAAAAGGATAGACTGATTTATCAGATATCTCAAGAAATACGGTATCTTGACATATCATAGTGATGTACACCAATCCTGGACACAATTTTCTGACCAAAACTTTTTTCCTACATTATTGCGAGTTATGCTAAATAAATACAGCTTGTTTACTTATTTATCTGCCTTACACTTTGCCTATCCTTCTGTGTGTGTGTCAATCTCTCTCTCTCTCTCTCTCTCTCTCTCTCTCTCTCTCTTCACGACCTTAGTAAATACTCTTTAACACAATATATCGGCGACAAAGTGTGCATATGTTCACAGTACATGTTGTCACCGACGACAGAATGTGCTCGACACATTCCGGCCCAAACGTTTCTAAGGTCGACTTTAAATTCAAGGTAATACGAAATTGACCAAGCTGTTAGAATAATTTGACAGTATTGAATATTGATTTTATGTTCTCTTTTTTAATTGAATTGTATTCTTACCAATAAAAAGTGTTTGTGATTTGTACAGTTAATGTTACATTGACGTTGAATAATATGCTGTTGGGGTGTAATCAGGACAAGCTAATTCAGAGAATCTGTGTTCCCCGCTTAAGGGAAAAAAAGAAGAAGAGCATGCAGTGATCGGGGGGGGGGGGGCGGGGCGGGTCCGAGGGGGGACACTTTAAGAAGGGCGGGCGGAGCCATGGGGAGTTAAGGTTAAAATTTAATTGCAAAAACAGCTTCTTGGGATATCGCCCGGAAATGAAAGTTTCACACACAGTCACACACACAGAATGTATGAATTTACGACTTTGACCTTTGACCTTTTGACCTCAAAATCAATAGGGGTCTTTCTTAAGCCATAGGGAGTTGTGGTATAAAATTTCATTGCAAAATCCCAAAGGCTTCTCGAGATATCGCGCGGAAACGAAAGTGTTAAAACAGAATTTATGAATTTACTACCTTGACCTTTGATCTTTTGACCTCAAAATTTACATGATTCTTACGCCATGGGAAGTTGCTGTGTAAAATTTCATTGCAAAAGTCCAAAAGCTTCTCGAGATATCGCGCGGAAACGAAAATATTACAGACAGACAGAAATGCATGTGTACAGACGGACTGCCCTACGGACGGACGGACGGACCGAAAATAATATCCCCCACTTTCAGTAAAAGCGGGGGACAAAAGTTCAGTCTTATGATCTACACATCTATTATTAAACTTTAATATTGGCTTGATCAGTGACCTCAGAATAAAGGGATGGTTATTCACATACCGCAGTGGATGTGATCTTTCTAAGATCATATGAATCAGCAACCCCACCCCAACCCACCAACACTTAATTCTCTATAAGTTACTTGTATCATAGATATTCCCTGTCTAAATTGGTGAATACACGTATATTAGATATTTCTTCTATACTTCATACAATTTACAAAGCTTTAACATTTTTTTTCAATAATCAAGATTCCGAGCTTATAATTAGAACAGCAAATTAAGTATATACACTGTACCTATATGGTATTTAGAATTGTTGATTAGATAAAAAGAAGTGTAAACTTTCCGTGTAAGTCGATCACTTAAAATACATATGCTTAGGCGAGTTATACATATACATGTACGTGTGAATATAACGAGTTTTCCAGACGGTGAGTCGATTCTGACTGGGGTGCATAGTCCTAGGAGCGAGTTGTCTTAGCGATCTGTCAAGCGCTCAGGTGCATGTGCAAGCTGCATTGCATCCGGTTTTAATTCGCTTATATATTTTCTGCCTGAAGCTTAGAACCCTCCACGCAATAAAGAAAAGTTACACTTGCTAAACTCATGAATTCTTAAAAGTTTTGGGATTATATCTCATCAGTACTTTCTATGCCCCAGAAGGTCGAAGATCTGGGCATAATGTTTTTGTCCACCTTTCTGTCTGCGAAAACTTCAATTTTTGAACTATATTTAGTAAACTTGAAGTTTGGAATTAATATTTTAATATTAATGCCCTGTTTTAAATTCTATCGGGAAAAAAAATCTGCATTTTTAAAAATAAATGCTAAAATTTTTAAGAACAAACGGAATGGCATACAAGGTCATGTCACATGGCATACAAAGTCATGTCATAAAACAAAATCTTTATTTTTTTTCATGATGATGATGATGCATATTTTGTATCATTTTATCGATCCTTAATAATTTAGTAGTCCATCCTATGCACAGTTACATCTGTACATAGGTATACAAGTACATAAAATTGTAACAGATTCTCGATCTCCCTTTCTCTCTTCTTCCTTACTGGAAAATTAAATTTGTATCAAAACCAAGGGGGGGGGGGATGGTGTAAATATTCCAAAATAAATATTTTCTCTCCATTCATTTACAAAAACATTTATTTCTTTTCTCAGACTTTGAATTTTGGAATTTGATCAGTTGGTATGTTGTAAGTAGTTAGTATTTTTATTATATGATTGAATAATTCCCATCTCTCTGATTGGCTGAGATCCAATAATGTTAGAAAAATACTGTTATATTGACCTGCACGTGACCTTCCAGGTCAATATAAGTAATTATTTATTCTTCATTGGACCAATAGATAGGGAAATTCCAAATTGATGCAAATAGTTTTGGAAAGTTATTTCACTTGCACCTGACTTCCACTCATATGAGGTCGAGGAATCTACCATATATGGATATTGTCGTCATTGCGCACAGAGGTGCTTACAGCGAGCAATCGTCCAATCCAATGAATGAGCCGAAAAGCATGATGGTCTACTACTGTTTATATTTTACTACAAACACGTGGGTCAGTCAAATTTAGGACGCGATTTCAAATGACTGCGGGAAAGTCAACTAATAATTATTTCTAATGTTTTTGTGAAAAACACGAAGAATAGGTTCTAATTAAGATTTTCCATGCTCACATTAACAAACAAAGTCAATTTTCCGTGTTAAATAGTACATTGAAATATCGCTCACAAAGTCTTCACACGTAAATAAGAGTTTTTATAACTTGATATTCGTAAATTTGCCATGCTACTGGTGTTATTCGTTGTTACTTTGTTATTTGTTTACTAGAAATTAAAAGTTAATTCAGTTATTCAGTTATAAAAAAAAAACATAAGTCTATTGCTGTACGTTTTTTTAATTCTCATGTACATTGATCCTAGAACGTGTATATTGAGTAGCATACATGTATATATCGAAGTTGTATACGTAGTAAACAATGACAATACGTGAGTACACCTCAGAGTCGATTTGTTTTGGACCAGGTGATAGTACAGCACGGGAAAAACTGCCAGGCTATTGTCAACAAACGGACTTATACAATGGAGTAGAGAAAACCCAGATTTTACCGTTGTAAAACATTTGTATGTAAATGTGAGTATGGAACTAGTAGATAATGATGTACATATTATATTAAGTGTGTAAAATTCTTGGAAAAATGCATCATGTCTTTCCGAGAGCGATTTCAAAAACTGGCCTTTACGAAACGTACATGTAGTATTTTTTGTAGTAACCCATAATGCAACTCATGTAGCTGATTGGTCAGTTTGCCAGTCAGTTGGGTGCCTCATTTAGCATGTAAATTTATCCTGACGTCACAGAAAATAGTTTCCTCGACTTAAGGCACATAGATTATTGGGTGAGGCTTGGGAGTGGGGGCTGCAGGTGGCCTGCCCCTCTCCCCACCTTTTGAGAATGTAAATTTTTAATTTAAATTTTAAGGATGAAAAATTGCAATGAAAGCTCCCCTCTCCCCTCGTTTATGGACCTTTACATCCCACCAAATAAAATTTTGAGTTGGGAGAATTTTTTTTTTTTGGGGGGGGGGGGAGGGGGGCTAGTCAAAAATTTGTTTTCAGGTAAGTTGCCATTTTTTTCTTTTAATATCCCCTTTTTCAAAATCAATCCTATATATGTACTTGACATTTATTTTTTCTACATTGCACCTAAACTAGAATTAAAAATTCCAAAATAATACATTTGGTTGTTTTTTAACCCCTCATTTTCTCTCATTATGTTTGGCTAGTACTTCAGTAGATGTGAACAAGTAAGATGGCATGGATTGCTTAATAAGTGTGTGTCATTTAATCATTGAATCATATAATAAAGCAATTATTGCTGGGTTTTTTTCGGTCAATACGATGATTTAGACACCTTCGAAGTACAATATTCACCTCGCCCTTATTGTCAGGTCTTTGTTTTTATACTTACTACGGATAACTCTTTTCTACAAGGTCCCTAAAAGTTAATGTAATTTTTCATTTAAGTTATCTTATTTTTTGAAACCGATCTATGAACTGCCGGTCAATAAACTGTGATCTATTGGACCAACTGTCGGTCAATAGACTGCGATCTATTGGACCGCAACGAATTTCGGAAAAACCGATCTGGGTTTCGAATTTATATGTAACATTGCGCAGACGTCAATGGTAAACAATAATTTGAAACAATGCTATAAATAATGAAAATGGAATTAGCTAACAAAATAATAATTTAATGCCTGAGCAATTAATAGACGAGAATATTTTTCCCGAGGTGCAGGGAGCAGCTCAGTGTATTCTATTGCCCTCGGCTGTTGGCCTCGGGCAATAGAACACACTGAGGCAGAGCTGCTCCGTGCACCTCGGGAAAATATTCTGGTCTATTGACTGCTCAGGCATTAAGGTAGATCGCGGGTTTACTGTGTCTGAAAACATACGCTGAAAATTTGTCAGCTAAATCCTTTCGTTTCAAATTTTTCTTTCTGAAATTTTTTTGAGATTCGTCTGCGTGGTTATGTTGTAATTGTATTTCAAATGCACTAATGTTGATGAGAACAGGTGACACTATTTCAATGAAATTTGATGTAAAATATGCCTTTCACGCCGTTATATGCATTTCAAAACCATGCTCATAATATTAAAATGAAGCAGACGAATTTTATATTACTCAACACAATAAATGTGGAGTAAATTTAGAATCGATCTATTAAAAAAAAATTAATATGTACTCTAGCTCAATTTCTCGAAAAAAGAACTTTAAAGTTTTACAATTTTCCATCAAACATTGTATTTTCATCACGACGTTATATTACGTTAGTGCGACATCATTATTTTCGTATACCTGCGTGACCAGAAAAAAATATTAATTAATCAACAATTCACTCAAAATAAAGCATGTTATCCGTAAATTCAATTTTTATTGATTGATGATAATGTTCATGTAAAAGTTGCCATACTTTACCCACAGCGTGGCACTATTTCAATGAAACACAGGAGAGAAGTCATATGATTTTTTTCCCTCAATAAACTCAAGCAATGCGGAAAAATTCTACAAAAAAGGACGTCTTATCCAAGGGGAAATTTGGCCAATTTTGATCAGTTTAGCATGTTTGTTTTCAGCTTATGACTTCTAAATAAATCAAGTATTACAGTGGCGGATCCAGAAATTACAGAATGAGAGGGACAACTCTTGCCTTGACCCCACCCACCCACCCACACAACACTATCAGCAGGTCTACATGTAATGCGAATCACTATTGGATGACATACAAGAATAGATGGCAATTTAGAACGTACATATATTTTATTTCATGATGTTAACTACTTTTATTTCTTTTTTAGAATCGATTTCTACATATGATTAAAAACAAAATCAGCCTTTGTATTGTATCAACATAATGACATCTTAGAAGGGTACACATACATATATCATGTGAAGGACTACATGTAAAAGACTGCCTTGACCTCAACATTGCTGACACGCCATTCCGGGGGTAAGGGGGGGGGGTGTTGTTCAAGCTTCCACTTTGGGAATTTTAATCTGTATTAAACTGATCTGAAATAAACTAAATCAAATAACATAATTCACGAAACTGTGCCAGTTTGGTGTTGATGTCAAAGCAACAGTCCTTTGCCATTTGTGTTGTGGCGTGTTCCTGTGGACACGGAATTCGTTTTGTCGCACTTACTGATATTCTATATAGAGAATGGATGCCAATCCGTATTTTATTTTCACCAGTGCAAGGAAAGAGATGTAAAGGTTAATTGAAAAATACACACTCTTTCAATCCCTCTGCAACAATTTCAAGTCAACTTCTCGCCTCCCTGCCTCCCATGAATTTTCGTCCGTGCAGTATTTTGCAAGTGCGGGGGCATCTTCCGACTTTTCTTTGTGTTGTGTTTTTTGTTTTAAAAACCAAGTTATTCAAGCTTGCTATTCTTTCCTGTTACACAAACTTTCCTTTATGTTCATTGCGAAAAGGTTTTGATGGTCTGTTGATTGTGACGCAATTTTCTTTTTAAAAATGATGTAATTTTTTAATTCCGCAAAAATGAATTGAATGACAATTATATATGCAAAGAATGAGGAATTATTGCGTTTTACTTTGATAAACAGAATTAGTTTTAGCCCCTGAATTTTCCAACATAAAGAACACTCTTATTTTAGTTAATGATCCATCCTTTAGCTATAATTATAAATGAATAAATATTTTTACAGACTACACAAGCTTTACTGTATGTTTCATTTAATACCGTATACTGCTGAAGATATTTTTTGCTTGTTTGTAGTTTGATACGTAAATGCGATAGGCTTTCTACGTCGAATCCTATTGTGACGTCAGCAAACCCGCGATCTACCTTAAATAATTGTATAGCATAGGCGTCAAAAGAAAATTAAAGTGAGGGGCTAATTGAAAGTGTGTGTGTGTGGGGGGGGGGGGCTAAATCTTAAAAAAAAATGTAAGCCCCAATTTTAACGCCTATATTATGTATATCTTAGCAAAAAAGTGGGAGGTTAAGCCCCCCTAGCCCCCCCCCCCCCCCGGTTCCGACGCCTATTTATAATTTATAATGTGGACCGAGGCACTTCCTGGTATCGAAGATGTCGAGTGTCATCCCTTGTTTTTTATGTACATTGAAATATGATTTTAAAAAAAAACTGTGGATTTCAGTGATTTCCGATTTTTAATATAATTAGTGAATTTAAACACTCAATACACTATCCCGAAACAAAGCCTTTTTGACTGGAAGCAATGTATCTCTATAATATAAGTTACTAAGAAAAATGATCGAGTGCGAGAAGTTTCTTGGTGCAAAACTTTCCATTGATTAAGAACCGCTGTGTTTATGTCTTACAAAACAAATATATCTGGTCAGATGCTGAAGACTTGTAAGTGTCAGATCAACATGCGTATATATTTCTTAATCCAACATCATGACCCACCCTTTTATTTTAAGATAAATTTTAGAGACATTTTATGTCATTAATTGATCTATTCTTAATTAGCTAGTTTATATAATTCAATATTTAGGTACAATGTATGTATGATATAATTGTGGGTCATTAATTTGTATATATATAATGTTGCGGGATCAATGTACAGTACGAGTATATTGTTGTGGGATAGTATATAAGTATAAAGATATACGTATATATCCAAAAAAGTAAAAGAACATTGTTGGATATATACTGGGTTTAGGCAGTTTACGCTTTATAAACCGCGAAGTGGTCACCTTTTCAAACCTTCAGGGACCATTCAATCGACTGAATGGCAGAGGTTCATCCCGTGGGAGGATTAAAGCAAATACTCGAGACTATTTAGCGAAGAAAATGGTTAGTGATTGTCCTATTTTGAATTACTTGTTTTATTCAATACGTTTTAGACGTAATTTTTTTTGTTCCCAAATCTTTTATCTCTTTCTCTCACATAAATGTGTTAATATTATAAACACATATATTACATAAATATGTCTATATATCTATATCAAGGTTCTACATGTAATGCATGTATCGGATAATTATGGGTCATTTATATGTACATATATATAGATATAGAATATTGCGGGATCAAATTACAGGCAACTATACATCATTCTGGGTCAATATATTGATATAAAGAACATCGTGGGATATGTACAGTTGTACTTGTCTATCTATAAAATATTAAAATCACTGTTGATTTGATTACACTTCCCTAAAATCTTAACGCGTAATAATTTTTTTCTGAATAATCCTTGAGTTGTGAATGATTTTCTGCGACTTCATACTGACATATTCCTTTATTACTTAAACTTCACCGTTTACATCAGGGTAACGCGCCTTCTTTATAGTAACATTTTAAAGTCATTATATCTTATGAAATGATATACTTGAAGCTTTCTTTCATATCTGAATAATTATATAGACTTTAGGAAGAACACAATTATAGAACGATTAAAACTTATAAAATTATTTAACCTTATTTTTTCTAGATTTATACAATGTATTACATTAAAAGCAAAAGCTCATGCATGGCATGACATACATGTAAATAAATAATGCGTTACAATCTGATAATGATTCACTGCAATTAGGCTATAAAATCTAACTGCTTCCCATAATCCCTCCAATACTCATGGGGAAGTATATAAAAAATTGTGGGTCACGCGCGAAATTCTGCCAATCCACAGAGTGGTAAGATTTCATATATATATAATTGCATTGTGGGTCATTTTTTGAGTGTGTAATTATGGGTCAAAAAAATTTTTTTTGTAAAAAATGAAAATAGTAACTATATTATTGTCATAAACAAATTTTTAGGCACATGGTTTGTGGGTCAATATATAATGACCCATAAACCATCCATGATACCCACAACGTGAGTGAAAAAGACACAAAATATCCCACAATCCGCATGGCACAAAACTATATATATATATATATATATATATATATATATATATATATATATATGTACTTTCTTTATATTATCTTTCTTTCCTATAATACGGTACTTTGCCAGATCAACGACATGACATAAAAAGGCAACGGAAACATCCGACGTTTTCCAAAATGATATGTTTCAAATTAGTCCAAGGAACAACTAACTAAATAAAACACGAAAATTTTCAATTTTATACGAACGAATTACTTTTCAAAATTTATTTAATGCTACCTGATTTACATATATCTAAATTACTTTCGAAAGAATGTTATTTAATCCTTTACTGCTACCCTAAAAATACATGAAACATGTAACTATGCTGAAAAAGTTTTGTGTTGACTAATTTTCCAAATCGATCTAGTTATATCATAAATATATAACAGCTTAAAAATTGGTTTTAAAAGAAAACTATGCGATTTCTGGAAAAATGAAATATATTGCCAGCACCTCTTGCACTACACACCATTTATTTCCGGCTAAATAAAATATTAAATTCATACATATTCTGCAGACCCCAGGATATCATTATCCGCACGTGGGACGTTTGCACTCGATTTAATGCTTTGCATCAATATAAATCATTATCTTGTAATATGAAGAAATGGTCATTTTTACCTTCTTTGGTGTGTGTATACTATTTCATAGACGAATAACTTTTAAACTTCTGAGACTGTTGCAAATTGTGGTGATTTTTCATAAAGTACAATTATGGACTTTTTCGGCTTCGCCTCGATCAATATTGATATTTTTTTGGTAAATAACAAAATAATCATATTCACTACCGAAGGCTCCATAATTGTGTTATTATATAGTCAAGATTTGAATGAATAAGACATTGAAGGCTGCATGACGATTACATTTTCATTAACGAGCTTTTGTCGTAGAAATATAAAAAAAGGTCCACATTACAACTTATAACACTTGAAGATAATCTTGCGATAACCTTAAAATTTTCCTGCTCAGATACACTCGGAGCTCGTACCTCGCACACTAACCTCGAGGTTTGTATGGCGCGAAGCGGAGTCAGCCGAGGACTGCCGATTGGCATAAGGAATGAATTTAAAAGCTACATAATTTATACGGTAAAAAGTGGGTTGGGGCAGTTTACGCTTTATAAACCGCTTCGCGGTTTATAAAAAAGTGTAAACTGTTCCAACCCACTTTATACCGTATAAATTGGGTAGCTATTAATTTCATTACTTGTAATTTAATTTCCATTCATTTAGTGTAAGAAAAAAGATGATTGCTCTTAAAAATGACTTCAAATTTTACAAAATTTAAATGTAACTCAGGCGGATCGATACGATTTTGACGCAAGTAATTGTGACGTAGGCAACTCAATCTATACGATATAAAGTAAATTTCTCATCCAATCAAATGGCGCGTTAGAATCAGAATTAAATTATTCAGATATACAGCTGGCTCTAGTCGTTGCATCCATATTGTTTTCAACTTTATTTGAGATATTGGTTGTGTCGTCACAACGCCGCTGCACGCGCTCTGATCCTCCGGTGAATACGTCTTCAAATCCAGTGAATATGTAGTATTATGAACTGTTTGCGTTGGTTTAGATTAATATATAGGAATTATTTATAGACTATAATATAATAAACATAAATGTTAATTGATTTATCAAAATATTTTGATATAACTTAGATTTTCACTTTCTTAGTTGTCGAACCGAAGGCAATTTTTAGGTTGTGGTACATTGACTGCTCTAGTAACACCTAATTATATGTGACTGCTCTTGGGAGCTTAAGGTACATGCGTGACTGCGCTAAGGAACTCATGGTACGTGTAGACATGGCATCGTACTTTGGACCTCGTGGTACATGTACATATGTGATTCAACTTCTGGTACGCATTTGACTGCGCTGGGGAACATATATGTAACTGCACTGGGGATTTCATGTCTCCATGCAATCATGACATCTGATAATATGTTTAGAGCACGAACATGTAATATTTATGTGCGGGTTAGTTCCTGTTTAGCATGCCTTTTACAAAAATGTATGCAACAATAGGTGTGGGTTGTGTTGTTATTAAATATAGTCAGGCCAAAATAAAAAAAAATACCTTTATTTCCCCTAACGCGACCGACCCAATTAAATCCCGCCGACTGAATTTTTTTTTTTTTTTTTAATGTTTATCAACTTTTATAAAGTACAATTTCATGAAAACCCATTCTTATCATAAATTCAGAATGTATTTTCAAAGCTGCTGTCAGCAAAAAAAATTATTTACCTACCTACCTACCCAACTTCAAATTTTAGGGTCGGGTTAGTGCATGGAAACAAAGATATTTTTATTGATGGCCTCAGTTATTTCTATTTCTTATCTGTATCAACTTTATCCTGTGTTTCACACCAATTTATTAGACTATCCCTGTAAACGCACTTTGAATCATGTGACAAATTAGGCACGGACCCAGGAATTTTTTCCAGGGGGGGGGGGGGTCCACTCAAGTTTAAAAATTCCAAAACAGAAATTGACAATAAAAAAACAAAATCAAAAAAATCAAAAAAAAAAAAAAAACAAACAAACAAACGTAAAATCCATAATCCATTTCACAAACGAGAAAAAAACCTATTTCTTTGTGGTGGTGGTGGGGTCCAAGTTTTCTGGGGTGGGGGTACTTAACTCATTTTTATTTGCTGCAACATATACTTTTAATAACTCTAAAAATTCCAGGGGGGGGGGGGGTCCGGACTCTCTCCCCTCTTCTAGATCATGCAAATACTTGAAGTACGTCAGAATTATTGTATTGGTGTCGTTTGAGAATCGGAATAAATTCAGTCTATTAGTATTCTTTTTTGGTTGCTTTCACAACAGACAATGAGAAAAAATGACGCAAGGAATACTTACGGGATTATGTTAGAGAAAGAAAAGGAGTATTACGAGTCCTTGACATTTATATTTACCAAAGATTCGTCCGAGTTCTTGACATTTATATTTACCAAAGATTCGTCCTATACAAAATATACTACAGCTTTGACCAACAATCAGGTTGGCTTTATTTATTTATTTTTGGCAACATCAAATGTTTTCTGGAAGGTTAAATTTCTTGGACTCTGCGTAAGGACATTGGCAAGGCACGGTTTTCCTGAGAAAAAAGGTTTAATACATGAGTTTTTTCACTTGTAAAATAGTGATCAAGAGTGATCTCCCGTGTAGAATTCTCTACGCAGTGAACCGTGAAGACCAATAAAGCGTATTCTACAGAGGTAAACAAAAACACTTGTACTTCTTTCAACGGGTAGAATCATCTATATACAACAAGAAAGAAAAGAAGTAATATGCTTTTTGTACATTGTGTTCAGGGGACAAAGAGCCAACAGGTTGTCATTTACCTTAGCTATGCTGGGAAAGGCAAAGATGTGATACAATATGCAGCAGTTGTAAGGAAGACCGGCTGAGAACATTCTTAGGTCGTGTGCAGGAGGCACCATATTTAGTAGCTACAAATAAAATTAAAAATAAATCCATGCCAATATTTTTATGACAATTCGTTTCCTGTAAAGTAAATTACATGTCAGAGAGACTTTTGACCATTATGAATAATGATTGGATGTTAAGGGGAGTAACTCAAAAGTAAAGAATGGTGCCAGTATATCTGTTTATATGTATTTATGTTTATTTTATTTTTTTTTCAGCCAAAATATCTAAATATCAGAGGAAATGAGTATACAATAATGTAAATAATACATAAACCATATGGAAAAATGAGTTTTGGTGAAATCTTATGGTGAAAAATTATGTATGCCCCTTTTATCAACATTTTACATAGGAAATCCATTGAGAATTGTAAAATCATTGATTTGACAAAATCTAAAAAGGAAGGTTGGCTTGATGGGTTTAACGAATTAGAATATAACCTGTTTAGTACCATTACCTTGATCATACCATATTATCACTACACCTGCTCAAGAGTTCCTGAAAAATTCTATACAATAGCCAGGAACCTTGCCAATGTCTTCAGATTTGACACAACTACTATGTCAAGAATAGACCCCAGCATTAAAAAACACTTTGACAAAAACCATATCAAAAAGAATATATCAAATTCACTCCATGCTCTGCAAAAAAAAAACAAAACATAAGTTTGTCATCAAAAGTGATAAAATACATTCAAAAGTCTTTTAACTATATGAGCTCTCAAAACCAGGAAAATCCCACTGGGATCGAGAAAGGCCTTAATGTCCTGGTCCTTCACCCATTCAATGACCATAGCCAGTGCAGCGAAGTATGGTGCCACCACGAAAGAAATTTAAAGAAAAAATACAATTCATTACAGTTGCCCATAACTTTTGATTGGTTGGTACTATGGCATTCATATTTCACATGTGTACTTCTTGTGACAAGACCTTTCTTTTGGAACCAATATATTTTATCTCTTGTCTTCTCTCAAGGAATACACATATGAAATATGAATGACAGACAGGCGGACAACTATATACTCCCAAGTCTTCAATTCAGTTTTCGGCAAAAAATGTCCCTACATCATAACTTTGTATAACTATATTTTGTTGTGGGTCATAGACTATACCGTCATCTGTGAACGAAGGGGTATTCACTTATATTTTCTGAATGTCATGTGTCCCTGTGGCTGCGGTGAACTGCGGAAAGCTTCGCAGCTATGTTAAGGCTGTCCGAAGTCTTAATATGCATTAAAATATACATTTTATTTTGATCTAGATTTTAATTTCATTTTGTATGAATGAATGTATGAATTTGCAGTCAACTTGTGATGAGAGTGTAATCAGGTATTATAATAATGCATTTTTGTGATGTCACATGACTGTTGGATCACGTGACGGACAATTATAAATTCCTAAATGTTGCATAAAAATCGCATCGGCACAAGTGCAGAAGAACATTATTGAGAAAAATTAGTCACATTAAGTTAATTCATCGTGATCTTTGGTACATATAAAGTGCTGGGGGCAAGTCTGAATTTTATTTCTTGAGAAAATATTCCACGAGAAATTCAACTTACCCATATACAAGGGTGTATTTTCCACTCTTTATCGCAATTTATACAAAATAGGATAAATAACATACAATCCCTCGGCAAAATTCAGTTACAGGACATAATTCTTTAGTAGATTCACACAGAATGTCTTCAAATTATCCTAGGCTTCTTAATCACTCGTGCCAGTGAAATATATACATGATTTATAAATGTTAGTTCTGTCCACGGACGTGTAAGGATAACGTTTCAGTCATTTTTTTTTTTTTTTGTTATTGTTTGAACATATGTATATCGGACAAGTTAAATGAATAACGATTTTAAATTGCAAATGTTCAACATCATAACACTTAAGCTTAAAGAACAATCCATACACTTGAATCAAATAACAACGATAAAAAATCTTTACATGTCATGTGAAAGGAATGTAAAAGTCATGTCTCTTTCCCCGTAATGTTAGCTCAAGTATACAATGACTTGACGTCATATGCTAGTGTGGTACCACAGCCCGACTCATCCGTGTGCGACCTATCTAGAATGACATAGATCTCCTGACCTCCGTCTTGCCAGACGTCTTCGACATAACCTGTCATACAATTAGACATAATCTGGAGGGATTAGTCAGGTAATTCATCGACCATTACGACATTGGCGTCGCCAGTATCTGTGGAATCTGCGAAATTACGCTTTTCTTGGTTACCAAATTGCAACAACATAATTTCTTGTGATATCACCGAGCATCTCACGAACCATGTGTTTGCTACTGTTGATGTTTCACAAGGTGGTTCGTAACAAATAAATACAAGTGTATGCGTTTTATAACCATAGTTTTTTAGTATTAATTATATTTTCAGAACATTAATGAATGCATTAATTTTCATATTCGACTATTAACTGCATCAACATTTTAGAAAGAAAAAAGTCACGTGACTTAAATTCCCTCGCTTTTGATATACGGCGCGCATTACGTGTCATATAATTTTAATTGTTTCTCAAATTTTTATATTCCTTGAGTATTTTTTTTTTCTTTTTCTCTGGTTAATTATTTCAACAAAAAAAGGAAAAGAAAATTATCAGCAGTACTATCATTGAGATTGTAAGTTCTGACAATATAGCCCCATACATTGTGTAGGTACTGGGGGCCACTGGCTCTGCTTTTGCTCTAAGCTATCATTCTATTTCCTATCTTGTAAATATTTTGAAAAATAAAATATTTATCATTGATAATGGCTACAAGTAAACCAATCAATCTATGCAACGCCTCAGAGATGGACTTGAAGTCATTGAAGGGCATTGGACAAGCTAAAGCCAAAAGAATTCTTCAACTGAGAGAAACAAAAGAAGACTTTGACTTCAATGATGTTGCTGATGTGACCCAGATTGCATTCTCTCAATGGACAGCATGGAGTGAGGCAGGTGTTGTTACCATCCAGAAGCCCCAGCCAGAGACTTCGGCAAATCAGCCTGAACACACAGCAGAGGATACAAGTGCTGAACAACTGCATCTCACTTTACTGGAGATGAACAAAAGCATTCAAATGCTTTGTGATGAAGTCAACTCCTTAAGGTCACAAGTTGTCCTGAAGTCTGATGTCGATTCTATAGGCCAAGTGTACAACACGCCACCTGTACTGACAAATGAAGTTGATGCAGAGAAAAGTATTGACAAGTCACTGACTCTTACAGCTGACACAGTTCAAACCCCAGACAAGCCGTCAGAAAAAGGGAAGGAACAGAAGCTGATTATAGACAAATTGACATCTGTCATTCCTCCTTCAGGATACATCTCGGATCCTTTTAAAGGGGCCAAACACAAAACAAGCACACCCCTGAATGGAAAGTTAGAGAGTGCTGATTTCCAAGATCTAACACCGATTCAGCTGAGCTCTAAGTTTGAAAAGGACCTCAACTTCCATTCCAAGAAGAAAGGAGGTGGTGAAAAGAAGATTGATGACAAATACATATTAACATCTGCTTTAGGTCCTCATACTTCCCAAGATAAGCCCAACATAATGGGGTCTTCAACTCCTAAGGAACCAAGCAGAGGTAGAAAAACAAAAACAAATAAGAGAAATAGATCCCCATCATCCAGTTCCTCATCAGATGATACAATGTCAAAATGGACTCGTACATCAAGGAGCAGATCCAGAAGCAAGAGCCCACAAGTTCAGGAAATGTCTGTTTTCAAAGGCAGTGAAAGTCCAAATTGGGAATCCTTTATTTACCAATTTGAAAGGGTTGCTGCTCATCGTGGATGGTCATCCAATAAGAAGGCTTTTCGTCTTTTAGATTGTTTAGATGTGGCTCTGGAATATGCAAGGAAAGTAAACAAAAATGGTGACTACAAAGAGCTGAAGCGGCAGTTAAAACAGAGATTCAGCAGAAAGGAAGTACCTATTCTGGCTCGTCGCCAGCTCCCCTTTACCAAGCAACTGGAAAATGAAAATGTGGAAGAATTTGCTCAGCGTGTCTACTTTTTAGCTTTAGATGGTTATGAGAGCTGTGAAGGGAATATGATTGAGGAAATAGCAACAGAAACCTTCCTACGTGGCTGTCGGGATAAAGAAGCTGCTATGAAAGCTATGGATAGAGAACCAACAACACTTCAGAAAGCAGTAAAGTATGTGAAAACAGCCATCGCTAACCATCGTGCTTTATATGGGACCAGAGGAAGCACCAGAGTAGCCACCAATTCTCAACGCCAAGTTTCACTCTCGAGCAGGGAGGGCTCTCCAGCAGGTGAACCTTCTGTTTGTAGGGCTGAAACCAAGCTCTCTAAAGAGAAGGACAGCAACCATTCCTTGGATAAGCAAATTTTACACCTTACAAATTTAGTTGAGAAATTAACCACAATAGTTCACCAATCCTTTGGTAGAAATCAGAGTAGTTCACCTCTATCGAAAGGGCATTTCCTCGAGAGATCTCGAAGTCCAAGTCGATCACCAGCCAGAGGCCAGCGCTTCTCTTCTCCAAACAAAAGAGACCACAATACATCAAGTGAAGTGAAAAGCCCAATGAATGGTGATTTAAACAGAAAAGGATCAAGCCAGTAGGCCAACACTTGACCCCTGATGAAAGTGGCCTAGAAGATAATGTCGTAACTATAAGGAGAACTTTAGGAAAAAGGATCAAACTTAATGTCACCATAGGAGAGAAGCCTATAAATGCAGTTGTTGACACAGCTGCCATGATAACTCTTGTCAATGAGAAAATAATGCCAGACAGTCAAATAGCTACAGCCGAGCTCATAAGGCTAAAAGGGCTAGGTACCGAAATAGTGCATGGTAGATTGCTCAGGAATGTGCCTCTCAAAATTAGTGACCTTCATGTAACTTGGGACTGCTGTACTGTATCAATGGATGATGACATGATCATAGGACTAGACTTTCTAGAGGCCAACCATGGGATCATCAACATTAAGAAGGGAGTGCTGTTTCTCGAGGACAGGAAATTTCCTATAAAGTTGATATCCGATCCACATGAAGGGCACCCAGGCTCTCGCGTCCGGATACGGAGAACAGTATGTGTACCACCTAACACTATAGCCCAAGTGCCGGTTCAACTAGATAAACCATTATCTGGTGACTATGTTGTTCCCCCTCACACCTAAAATCTAATGTTCTTGGGTCTCATACCCTTGGAAGTGGCTCTACAACAACTATGAGCTTCATAAATGACTCAAATACATCAGTCAAGATCAAAGAGGGGACTGTGGTTGGAGAAGCTGAGGCTTATGCTGAAATATGTCCAAATGACAGTAGTGCTCTTCTCATTAGAAAGAACCAGACATATGAACCTGATGATAAGTTTCCAGAACATCTTATGGATCTGTATGAAAGATCAACTCCAGGACTTAGCGACAGTGAGAAGCATCGTGTCAGACAGCTGCTGATAGATTATCAGGACATATTCTCGAAGCATGATTTAGATTTGGGCTGTCTAACCTCGGTTACCCACAGAATAGACACGAAAGATAATCCACCAGTCAAACATAAAATGAGGAGAACGCCACTTGGTTTCCAGGACCAAGAAAAAGCACAACTGGACAGAATGCTAGACGCTGGTGTCATACAACCTTCCAACTCGAACTGGGCTTCGGCACCAGTGCTAGTGAGAAAAAAGGATGGGTCTATGAGGTGGTGTGTAGACTACCGGGCACTTTATGAAAAGACGGTAAAGGATTGCTATCCACTACCAATTATTGAGGACTGCTTAGACACTCTTCAAGGAACGGAATATTTTGCTACCCTTGATATGGCCTCCGGTTATTACCAAATAATGATAGATGAGGGGATAGGCACAAGACTGCTTTCATTACTCGTTATGGTCTGTTCGAACACACCCGTATGGGGATGGGGCTATGCAATGCTCCAGCCACCTTCCAGAGGGCAATGCAACTAGTACTTCGGGGTTTAACATGGGCTCAGATCTTGGTCACAAGACTGCTTTCATTACTCGTTATGGTCTGTTCGAACACACCCGTATGGGGATGGGGCTATGCAATGCTCCAGCCACCTTCCAGAGGGCAATGCAACTAGTACTTCGGGGTTTAACATGGGCTCAGATCTTGGTCTACCTTGATGATGTTGTAGTATTAGGTCGCAACTTTGAGGACAGTCTTCAAAATCTCAGGAAAGCCTTTGACAGATTTAGGCAATATAATTTAAAGCTAAAGCCTAGGAAGTGTGTCTTGTTTAAAAAGGAAGTAGAATTTCTGGGGAAAGTAGTTAGTAGTAGGGGCATATCAATCTCACCATCAAAGACAGAAGCTGTTAGGAACTGGCCTACACCCAGTAATGCCACCGAGCTACTCTCTTTCTTGGGATATCTAAATTACCATAGGGATCACATCCAGCACTATGCTGCTATATGTGCAGTTCTGTATGACTTGGCAAATGTGAAGGAAAAATGACTTGGACCACTGTGCACCAGGAGGCATTTGAAAAGGCTAAGATGGCTTTATGTTCCGCACTTTGCTTGTCATACCCTGACCCTGAGGGACTCTTCATCTTGGACACAGATGCCTCTGATAAGACCATTGGTGCTGTTCTATCACAGGTGCAGGAAGGCAAGGAAAAAGTAATTTGTTATGCAAGCCATGTACTATTAAAGCCTCAACGCAAGTACTGCACAACTAGAAAAGAGCTATTGGCTGTAGTGAAGTTTTGCAGCCACTTCAGACATAACCTTCTGGGGCGACGGTTTCTCCTGCGCACAGATCATAACAGTCTTGTGTGGCTTATGCGATTTAAGCACATAGAGGGGAAGCTTGCTAGATGGCTCGAAGAACTGGCACAATACAACATGGAAATTGTCCATAGACCTGGCAGAAAGCATACAAATGCAGATGGAATGAGCCGCTTGCGGGACGATATTGCAGGAGCAAATGTTAAAGATCTTCCATGCGGAGGCTGCCATTATTGCCAGAGAGCACACATACAATGGGGACGATTCGTTGAGGATGTAGATGACGTTGTGCCTTTATCGAATCGACCATCTTTGTCTCCGGTGCTTAAGGTGAGGACAGTAATGCAACTAGATGACAAGCCTGGGCAAGGTAATTCTTGTGTGTGCAACTGGGCAGTTGGAAGTTAGCCATCTGAAGTACGTAAATTGCAGGAAGAAGACCCAGAGTTATGTCCAATCATTAAGTGGCTAGAGAATAATATTCAGCCCAAACAGTCAGAGCTCCGTTTACAGAGCCCAGGTACTCGGACACTGTGGTTGAGTAGAAAGAATTTGCAGTTTATAGGCAGGGTTTTATATTACAATTGGGATGGTAAGGCAAACAGGAGTCTCTGCCTGCTCGTGCCACAAGGACTACGGCGTTCTGTATTACATGGTTGTCATGATTTAAAGTCATCTGGCCATTTAGGCCAACAGAAAACTCTTGAGCGTTTAAAGCAAAATTATATGTGGTATAAAATGTCCAGGGACTGCATAGATTATGTCGCCTCTTGTCAAACTTGCAATCAAAACAAAAAACCTAATGTGAGGCCAAAGGCTTCCTTAGGTCAGTATCACGCTGGTTTTCCCATGGAGCGTGTTCATTTGGATATCCTTGGACCATGAAATATATGGAGATAACGAACAGTATTCAAGCTCAAAAGTCCATTAATCAATACAAAATAGGAGCAGAGCAAACAGGGACCTCCAAACATCAGAGGTGGGATCAGGTGCCATGGAGGAGTGAGCATCCCCTGCCGACCGGTCACACCCGCCGTGTGCTCCTTGTCATGATTGGGAAATAACGGAAAAATCCGTAGACAATTCAGTGTGTAAATAATGGCCTACCAATTAGTATGAAAAACGTCAGTCAGCATTTGACTCAATGATAAATTGTATTTGCTGACAAGGTCATTGTATCGACCATAGAACTTACGAAATGATGACTTTAAACGAGACATCTGATATTCTTGTTTCATCAACTTATTTGTCAATAATTTACCTCGTTTTAGAAAATGTACATACGTAGAGCATGCTCTTGCGTATCGAATCAACTGAGAGATATATACCCCGTATGCAGGTGATGAAGGTATATTGCTGCATAAGTAAGGGAAGTTGACGATTGAAAAGTTAAAGTCATCACGTTTATCATAAAGCTTGGTTGTTAGATTACCATTAACGTCTTTTTCAAGTAAAATATCCAAATATGAAACAGATGTTTCAGACCATTTCATACAAGCGAGGATGGTAATAACTATGTGCTGATGATGATTGATCAGTTTACCAAGTGGGTGGAGATGGCAGCTCTCCCTGACCAATGCGCACTTTCTGTAGCTCAGAAATTCTTGGTGCATTTTGTTGTCACATTCGGATGTCCTTTAGAAGTACATACTGACCAAGGAAAGAACTTTGACAGCAATTTGTTTTAAGCCTTGTGTGAGATGCTACAGATAGCCAAAACACGAACTACACCCTACCATCCCTCATCAAATGGGCAGATAGAGCGTTATAACACCACCGTTCTTCAGATGATAAGATGTTACATAGAGAAAAATAATAAAAACTGGGATAGAGATCTCCCTCTCCTAGCAATGGCCCTTCATTCCACTATACATCGCCAGACAGGTTATACTCCAAACCGCCTTATGCTTGGCCGAGAGGTTATTCAACCTATCCATTTGCTCACTGGAAATATCCCTGATGGTCTTAACTCCCAGGAGCCAAGTGATTGGTGCATTGATCTTTCCAATCGAATCTCCAAGGCTCATCATCATGCACGTCAAAATATACAAATGGCACAACTAAGTCAGAAAAGGGACTATGACCTTAGACTGTGTGAAAACCACTATAACCCTGGGGATATTGTGTACAAGTTGGATTCAACGACTAAAATTGGTCAATCATCAAAACTTAGACCTCCATGGACTGGGCCGTATCTGGTAGTCTCATGTGATGCTCCACTTTACACCCTCAGGGATCAGAAAAAAGAGCGTGTGCTGCACCATGATCGGTTGAAACTGTGCAAGGACCGAGATATCCCCATGTGGTTACGAAGGTTGCGTTATCAGTATTTCCAGGATAGTACATCTAGCATGGTTTCTAAGGATCCAGATTTTAGTATGGTTCAGCAACCCAAGGGGCATGATCAAGACGAGGATCTTACTGAGCCAATAGAATGTCAGGACCACACTGGAACTTTAGATGATAACGAGCACCTTGTGCTACCCAAGGTTGCTGAACAGCCAAGACATGGAAGTAGTATCAATCCTGCATCCAAGTACAAAGACTTTGTGTAGACTCATTATTTTGTACATAGACCTATGTATATATACCTTTGTTTGTATTTTCTTTTCTCTGTTTTCTTTCAGGAACAGCCAGTGGTCCTTACATTCAGTTCAAAATATGTTTATTTGTATGAGCGATTATATTTGTAGACTGCTAGAATAATGGAAGAAAATCTGTGGGATGTTAATTTTGTCCCTGACTATGATACTTCATCTGGGAGCCAGTCAGAAGAACGGATAACCCTGGATGAGGTGATGTCTGACACCAGCATCTCAGGAGATACACAAGATGCGAACAGGGATCTGAAACAGATGATCGGTAATCTTAGATTGAGTTCCTGTAGGTATGGTAAAACTTTTGACTTCAACTCTTCTTAATGGATATTTGGCTCTGTGAGTATTCAAACTTTCATTGATCTGATTCATTAAAGTAGGGGAAGGTTTCACTTTTCTCACCCACAAGACCATACTTAATATTTTGACTTTTCCCGTATTGGCTTGAGCCGTCATCATGTAGAAATCAGGTCTAGCTCGATTAAATCTCAAACGGACGTCGACTCCATTGAGTAGAAATCTATCTTGTTGAAACAAATCCAGATGTAAACAATCCAACAAAGTAATTTTCTTACTAGCATCTATGGCTTGATGACGTTTTCTGTATCCTTCGTTTTTAGAATTGGCTGGGTATGCTGGAATGATGGGTTTGTTAATGGTCACAATATTAGAAACTGCAGCAAAGGTCTGATTAGCAGCCACCCCCAGATCTGCTAGCCCCCTTTCGTCCATGTGTCCTGCCGTATCTTTTTCCCATAGACTACAAGCTTTCATTTGTGTGGCTAAAGTTCTGGGTTTGTAAGACAGTAATTTCTCCAGATAAGCTTTGTAAGGATAAGTATCGGTCCCTGGAGTGATTATTTTTCCATTGAGATTGACATCAATTTCCGTAAATAAGGAATGTAAGATATTATTCACTGGGGCTGTTTTAGCAGGATCTCCAGCCAGATCACTTCCATCATTTTGGACAAATTGACATACCATTTGAAGATAAGTTTGAGATAAATCTAGATATTGATCTCCTTGTCCTTTAATTTCAAATTCGATCGGAGCTGTCTCTGAATCTAAAGTACTAGAAATAGGGTAATATTCTTCCCATTTGGAGTCTTCTAAAGCAATATTAGTGGGAGGGACTTGGAACAATTGTAAATTATCCATCCCACAGGCACAGGAATCGGGCTGTAACATGATGTCTGTCTACTAAGATTGATTTTTCACAAATGAAACTCTTCTCCCTCGCACTCCTCTATTTATAGTCTCTCAGTCAAAGACATCTAAAGACCTTGTTTTCTTCTTGGGAATATTGTCTCCTTGATTTTTTTCTTTTTCTTTTAGGACCTCCTCTAGCCAACAGAACTCTTTCTGTCTGTTTTCTTTTTTTCTTACTATCTCCTAGATTCATTCTTTGCTTCACCATTCCCGAAGTATTTTTCAGGGCTTGTACTCCGTGAGTTTTGATAGCGTCTTTTAAAGATCTCTTATTATCTAACACGTCTAACCCCGTTCTAGCAGCAGCGGTCAAGGCATGTTTAGCTCCCGTTTTCAGTAAATCCGTAAAAAATCCTTCCCCTCTTTGATAGATTTTTGGGGGTGGATAATAATAAGCTGGTGGTGGGGGTGGGGGTGGGGGTGGTTGCTGTTGACCCCCTCCTAATATTCCACCTAATAGATTACTGACTACTGGAGCTGCTAATTTTAACACCGGAGCTAAAAGACCAAACCCGTGTCCTTTTTGTCGTAATAAACCTTTATGATAAGTCCAACCGTGTCCTCTCTGTCTTAATATTCCTGGATGATACTGCATGGTGATAACTGTTCTTAAAAACTGACTTTCCTGCACTCTGAGGACTTCCTTTTATACCCCTTTAGGGCTGAATACAATATAGACAGCATACCAGACAAGCCATGACTCCCAATAGGATGTAACACAATAATTGTACACTCATCTCAGTACACTTTTCTAAAATGAAGTTTGACTAGAGTTTTTCCACTTAAAAAAGGCATGGGTTTTCCCAAAGGTGTCATGATGTGTATCTCAATGGTATCAAAATGTTTTTTACTCAAAGGGAGATATTCCGCACGTATGGGTTCCCATTTACATTGATTGTCTTTCTGTTCAAATTGACAAGGGACCACTCTTAATAATTTCAAGGCATTCGATCCTACGGTCTGGGGTTGAATCAGATCACAATACACATACATGGATTTTAAATTTCGATATAAATCTACAGTCTCTGGATAACTGATGTTAATCCATTTGGTCATGTCTTCTGTCCAATTTCCGGGACTAATTTAGAACCATAAAATCCTAATTCATAAGCCAGACTTAAGGGAAGACGTACAAAGATGGGAATTTGACGTAAATGAGTGACATAATTCACTCGATCGAAATCCTCCCGATAATGAAATTTCATCTCAATTTTTGAGGGTTTTTCTTCTTTCAGGTCTTGTATCACTGTCTTTAAGCTCTGTTTTAAATGTCCATACACCTCATCCTGATCACTGTCCACCACCATCACACTTCCTTGATCTATGGGTTTCTTTTTCTCGGTCCATTTGTGATACTTTTTCCAGATTTTTTTCATGGTCTGTACTAAACCTTCATTGATTTCTGCCAGGATAGCTGTAGGGTTGGGATAAGGTCCCGGTCTAAATCGAAGTCGATACAAATTCAATTTCTCTTTAGGATCATAAGTACCGCTTAACCAATAAGCTTTACTCCAATCTACTAAAAGCTGGGTTTGTTGAAAAGTGATGGGAGTACTTTTCAATAATTCAAACCGTCCCCACTGGTACTTATCGGGGTCCTCGAGATCCAGTTTCTATGATGGTGAAACGCCTTTAAAAAGGTGGAACTTTTTCCACTATACACACTTCGATATAAGATTCATCATGACTTATATTTTCTATACTACAAGGATAAATCATTTCGGTTAATGCTACTTCCCATTGACCATCCGTTAAATCCACAGATTGTGATAATAAAGTTTTAAATTGAGCGATCGTATTCCTCGGAAAAGATTGCATGGAGCTATCACTGGGTAATGTCATGTAAAAACCACTGCTCTCAGCCATGTTCAGTAAGAGACTGAAAGATATTCACTTCTGACCCTTCAATTTATATCACCAAATTTGGTTTTTATTTTTTTAAATTGCCCATCAAATCAACATTAGGAAAAAAAAACCTTTTTTTTTAGGTTTTAGTCCCTTATACACAAACACTTGGTAGAGATTCAAGTATACTCATTGTGACGTCATGGTCACAAAAATGTCACATGGAAAAATAAGATCTGTGATTTATGTTTCTATAATTTTTATTCATAACAAGAACAAACAACAAACATCACAAACAACGAACATTCAAAACTATGTTACTGTTTGTGTATTTGTAGTCTTTTTAGGGGTATGATGTATCATCGTAGGACTAGGCATAATATAACCTACGGAAGAACTAACACAGACCATCCAATATTCTCGATTAGTATCATGTAAAGCTAACATGACCACACTGGTAATGATAAGAGATACACAAATGAATAATTGTGCAAAATAAACAATTTCTTCTCGAGGCACTTTTTCTCCAAAAAATTTCCAATGAGGAGTTATTGAATGAGATCCGTTTGGGGAATCCATGAATCGAAACTAGGAGGATATCCTTTCCACCGCACTTTGACTTCTTGAATGATTTTTTTCCCTACACGTCGCTTTTTATACTTCGTACACATCATCTTTTTTAATAATCTGTTGTAATTCTTTTTCGTAAAAAGTGCCTTCTAATTCCACACCATGATCATCTTGGATTTTATACACATAAGGATATCTTCCAGGCACTCTTTTAGAAATGGTAAACAGTTCTGTAGTCCAGTTAGGTAAATATCCTTTTTCAAAAGTGCGTTTGGCTTTACTAATGCGGACCCGATCTCCTTGTTTAAATTGTGTTTTTTAGGAAACTGTTTCCGATTTGATTTCCCATATAAAGTTTTCCAGACTTTCAATACATTAGAAGCATTCACTTGAGCTGGTGCTCTTTTGATACTCCGATGATAAGAATGATTGTAAGCATATACTAAATCCCGTAAGACGTCTAAATACCGTCTGGTTTCATGACGAGTGAAATAACGCCACATGCGTGCTTTGAGGGTTCTCTGAAATCGTTCCACGATACTGGCTTTAGTGTCCGTATTACGAGTGGTAAAAAAATGAATGGATTTAAAAGTGTGTAAGAATTCTTTATTGGTAAATTCTTTGCCTTGATCGGATTGAATGCGGATGGGACGTCGTCCGTCTTGTTGAAAAATCTCTTCTAATCCTCGAATCATTTCTTTTCCTGTTTTCTGTTTTAAAGGCACTACCCAAGCATATTTAGATAAGACGTCAATGGCACACAATAAAAAAGTATATCCGTCATTGTATTTCTTTAAACTGGACACATCTGCTAAATCTAATTGCCATTGTTCATCTATGTCGGTCACTCTAGTTTGTTGTCTGCAGAATTTTCTTTGAATTGATTTATGTAAAGTATAAGTATCTTGTTCTTTTAACCAGTCTCGAATCTTTTTCAAGGAAATTCCTAAAGGTTTGACCTGATGATACAAAGCTTGTATTCCTCCGTACCCTCTTTTAGGATCATAATAAATCTCTTAAAATATATCTTCCACTTGTTTCTTTTTCATTTGTTAGGTAAAGGAAGCCAATTTTCTTCGATTTTTGCTAATTTCTTTTCTTCTTCTTCGAGTTTGGCTTTTAATTTCTGTCGAGCTCTAAAGGGACTATATTTGGATCCTACCCTTCTCCCTACAGGGGTTGAAATGGGTTTTTTAATGACGGTTCCTGGATCTTCTATAGGACTACTCACTGGAGTGTCCAAAAATGAAGAAAATCCACTATCGTCTCTTTCGTCACTTTTAGGAGTACTGATTTTTCCAGGTTTCTGCATGGCTTTTATAAGGTTTCCATTACTCAGGTATTCCAGAGGAGTACGGGTCTCTTTTAAAGCTTGAGCAAATTCTTCTAATCCTGTAGGAACCGGATGATTTTTACGAGAATGAGATCTCATACTATCAGCCATTAAATCCACAATGTTAGAATCTGGAACTTTTTGACCTCGATAACTAATTTCACCTTCTTTATTCCAAGTTAACACTTTAGGGTTTTTCTTTAAATGATTTAATAATAATCCAGCTTTTCTTTTCATGTTTTTATTGACTGTTTCAAGGATTTCATCTTCAATCTCAGCTGGGGCTGCTGGTGATCCTGTTGCTTCTGCAGGGGATGGGGGTACTGGAACTGCTCCTGCTGCTGGTGGTGCTGCTGCTGCTGGAGCTCCTGCTCCTGGAGCTGCTGCTGGTGCTGCTACTGCTGGTTGAGCTGATGGTTGAGCTAATCGAGTTTTTGTAGGTTGTTGTCTAGCTTGTTGTAAATAATTTCTATAGCGATGAAGTTCTTGACCATATAAAGCGACTTTTTCTTCTGGGGTTAAATCTTCACGTCTTGTCATCTCATCTAATTCCTGACCTAAACTGATAGTAGATTGAAATTCTGGAGGTTTCGGTAATTTTCCTTTAAGTTCATTCAATAAGACTTCAGGAACTAACTCATTTTCCTAGGAGGGCTGCTGCTCCCATAAGTAAAGGAGCGAGTAAAAGAGGGAAGAGGCCTCCTTTTTGCTGGACTAACAAAGCTCGTCGTTTCTGAATGGATTGAGGTTGAACTAGTCTCCTTAAGATGTGTTTCTTTGGAGCTAGTTTTCGTTTCTGAACCGAACTGAGAGGTAACACTCCTTTTAATAGGTTGTACACGATCTCACAAATTTTCAGAATACAATCTCCAGAACAATGTTTTAAAATACTTGTCTTTAAGGGTGAAGAATAATGAGGATTAAATAACACTCTTAAAAGAGGCCCATGAGATTTTAATCTTGTAGAACAACAAGTGTTCTTCTTCTTCTTCTTAGCCATCCTTTTCAAACAATGAAGAAGTGTCCCTCAGTGTGTCCTCCTTTTATACTCTTTAAGGAGGAGGAGCATACATGCCATGTTTGTCTTTCTCATGTTTATCTCTATTTTTTTTCGGTGACATAGATTTTGGAACAATATCGACATTTATATCTCATTCCTTTTGGAAGTTGAGATGTAGAAGCAGACAAAGGTTGAAAGCGGGTTATTTTAGGAGTCTGTATGGGTACTTTAATTCCAGGAGAAGGAATTCCTACATTGACTTGAGGAAATAAATCCGGGGCTCTTTGACTGCCTATGGGTGCCATAGCACGATCCATTCTCATTTCAGCTTGTTTCTTTAATAACTCTCCAATAGTTTTTTGTCTTTGTTCTTTATAATACTGATGAATTTCATTTCTTAGACTTTCAGGCATAGCTTTACGTTGAGCTGGAGTTTTTGGAGTAGCTTTTTTCTTTCTAACACCAGCAGGGGTTTTTCTTTTAGCATCAGCAGCAGTTTGAGTAGGTTTTCTCTTCTTTCTGCTCTTTTGAGCCACTCCTCCTACTCGGACCATCCAGTCGGGAAACACTCTTTGATTCTTATTATTGACTCTTACCACTACACTTTTCAAACGACGAGCACGTCGTTTTTAGGGGTATTCCATTTAAATAAATGACGAATGATGACTCCTCCTAAAAATCCTGCTCCGCCACGTTTTAAAATAGCTTTTTTTCTGTCTTCCTCAGTAGCTGATTTATCAGCAATGATACTTAAATCTTGACGATGATGATCAATAAATCTCTGGGTCCGTTTATTAATGGGTATTACCCCTTTCATTAAATTTCGAGCTCCCATAGCAAACCAATTCAATAAGGCTTTACGCCCTAATTCAATTAAATGAGTTCGCTTGGCAGGATCTTTTTCCCGCTGTAAACGTCTTAAAGTTTTCACTAATTTACTCTTGGCTGATGGTGCCATGATGAAAGTTGAATGATAAATGAAAAGTGTGAGGGTGATACATTTTTATTTATACTCTTGGGGCATGTGTATAGTCAACAATTCAAACAATCGACTTCTCAATCTGTATTCATCTGGGGTGTGTGGACTTAAATCCACCAAGAGATACCCATGAGGAACATTGGTAGCTTCTTGATAAGCAGACATTAAATGAGGTAGAGCTAACTGACGACTCAAGACACTGATTTGAGATTTGTCTCTGGGATTTTTAAACAAGACTAAATAATGAGCATTCAAACTAATGGTGCGATGTGATGCTGTCCTATCAAATAAATTTTGAGTGATGTAAATCACACTGGTATTCCGATGATGAGCTTTACGGGTAAACCAATCCACGATCGATTCAATGGTTTTTCCTCCTATCATGTCGTCAAAAATGAGTAAGTGTGGTATATTTAAATTAGCCACTAATTTCTCATCGTCTTGGGGAATATTTCGAATGAAAGACACCCGATCTCTTAAAGAAGTGTAAGCAGGTTGCCATTCCCGATAACACCACACAATTTTTTGTGGAAAGGGGGAAATCCAATGTAAATTTTTTATTAATTTCTTGACAAATTCCGTTTTGCCTGATTTAGAAGGTCCTGCTACCACCATGGTAAATTCATGTTTTAATTGAAAAGAGGGAAGAGGTGTCTCCTCAGGTTGCATGATGACAAATGAAGACAAAGGTAATTTCAATGCTTTATTTATAGTTAATAACAAACACACACACACACACATAATACATGAAGGGATGATGACATCACAATGAGTATACTTGAATTTCTACCAAAGACTGTGTATGAGGGACTTTTAGTTTTTTTGATTTTTTTTTTTTGGTGCACAAGAGACTGCTGCTGCTGTCTAGGTGTTTTTAAGAATCTGAACTGGTGCTCCTATATAAAAATAGTAACAAAGAGTTAAAAATAAACTTACAAAAAAAGGTATAAATACAAAGGGGCTAAGGTGTATTAAGATCAGTTTGATGATGATGAGCTTGAGTAAAAAGCCAAAAGATATGGAGGAGGAGAAAATACCACTATTAGAAAAAAAAATGATCATGCCTATGGAAGAAGAACATTCCAGTCCTCAAAGAATAGAGGAGAAGAAAATACCATTATTAGAAAAAAGAATGATCATGCCTATGGAAGAAGAAGAACATTCCAGTCCTCAAAGAAGAAGAATAGAATTAAAAACTCTGGAGGATGAAGAACCCTGTAATGTTTACTTGGCTACAAATGAGGATATCCATGATCCAAAGAACCCATACAGAGATTATCCAGTAGCTATTAACTGGACATTTGTCATCCATGATGTGAGAGAAGAAGAAATAAATATGTTCATGAGCTGTGAAGATGAATTTCAATACCTGATCCTACAAAACGAAATTCATCCCTGGACAGGAAAAGTGCATCAAATCAGGGGATTCATTCAAATGAAAAAACCTGTTGGAGGACTGAATGTGGCTAGAGTTCACCTGGAAGCAGATTTTTGTATGTCTCACAGTACACCAGAATTAGAAAGAATGTTTTACAGACAAGGTGGCAACTAGGAAGAATATGGAATTCTGAAACCTGAGGAGAGAAACAAAGAATTACAGTCCAGAGATTGGATAAGATGGGAAATTGGTGCCTGGAGAGATTTCCTGGAAAGAAAGAGAGAAATGATCAAGAAACTGGAAAATAGAAATTAAAAATTTTAACAATGTTATTGTTGTTGTTATTTTGTTCAGGATAAATATATATATATATATATATATATATATATATATATATATATATATATATATATATATATATATATATAAAGGTGTGACATTTTTTAAAAAATATATATTCCCAATCATGAGTTTACAGGAGATACAAGGAGATTTCTTAAACTTTCCTGTAGAAGCTATTGTACATCAATGTAATTGTTTGACAGTGAAAGCTCATGGATTGAGTCAAAGTATAGCTGAGAAATACCCCAGAGCTAATCTATATGCTACCCGCAGACCTTTAGGGTCTAGAAATTTAGCTATAGAAGAAGATAGAGGAATTCCAGGCACCCTTAAAGTGTTTTCTTTACAAAAACCAGTAGTCATTTGTCTGTTAGCTCAATGGGATTATGGAACAGGACATTATAACCGCCTACCTTATTATCAAGATACACCAAAAATAGAGAAAAATGGTTTCAAGCTTGTTTACAAGAATTGGGAACTTTACCTTACCAGACTTATGCCTTTCCTTACAAAATAGGATGTGGTTTAGCAGGAGGAAATTGGACTCATTATAGACAATACATTGAACAATTTGTAAACACTTATCAAAAACAAGTGTACATTGTTCATAAAAAATGACCTATGTGTGTGTTTATGTGTGATATTTAAAAAAAAGTGTGTGTATTATAAAAAAAATTGACACTGTCTGCTATAAAAAAATAACACTTATGTGTTAATAAAAATCATTATGTGTGATATGCATTAAAAATATGTTTAAAAAATATATATAATCTTTGTGTGTGTTAATAAAATGATTATGTGTAAAAATAAAATAAATATTTATTTCATTTAATTTTTTTTTTTAATTTAAATATCTAAAAAAAAAAAATAACAGTGACCCCTGGGTGTTTATGAGACGTTTCTTTTATAACCAGATGTTTTTGAAAAGGTATCTTTTTCGAATCATTGAAGTGGCCCTTAAAAGGGCCGTTGGATGATTTTTTTTTCTTTTAGGGTTTACTCCCTAGGTGATTCAGCAGAGTCCAGCCACCGTGGTGGTTGATCGCTGAAGGACATCCAGGGATGAGGGTTGTAGCGACACAGAGGGCAACCCAGTCTTCTGTCAATCAGTCGGGCCGAACATAAAAAGCATGCCGGTCTCTGTCTACACTGGTCGCACACATAATTACTCTCCTCGTCTTCGCAAAAGCACAAACTGCAGAAGATGGTTGATAGGGGAACCTGTACTCCCCAGGTGGGGATACACCCCTGGAATCTAGTCTGGGTCTGGGTCTGCTGGGTCTGGTGATGGTAGTGGTGGACCTCATTCACCGTGGTTGGAATGGCAGGTGAGGGTGATGGCGATTCTGGAGAATCTGGCAAGTTGAAATTTCTCCCCTCTTCCTGGG
This sequence comes from Saccostrea echinata, assembly GCF_033153115.1. NCBI lineage: Eukaryota > Metazoa > Mollusca > Bivalvia > Ostreida > Ostreidae > Saccostrea > Saccostrea echinata. The sequence continues at coordinate 34,991,702 of NW_026889803.1, forward strand.
GCCTTGGATGGTAGATAGGCCTTGGTGGTGGTGGTGATGGTGGCCTTGGTGCTGGTGGTGATGGAGGTCGAGGCGGCGATGTTCTGCTCCTCCGCTCTGGCCTTACATATGACGTCCTTGATCTTCTTCTCGCTGATCTGTTCTCACTAAGTTGTACCCGCATCGTCGGACATCTTAGTACCTCTTCTCCATCAGTAATTCTTCTGACTGCATAATAACAAACAAGTTCGATCCCAGGTATTAGGTATAAATCCTCGTGGAATTCTTCAGCCATATCGTATGGGTCGCTAATAAACAGTTAAACTATGACAGTTAACAGCTGACCAGCGTCGGTATTATACACACAGCGCGACCCGAAAAGAAAGCACCTTAAAAGCCCGGATGTAAGAGAGCTCAAAAAATCATGGAGAATTCAAATTTGTGTTATTCTGTGTTTGTGAATACCTCTATTGGAGTAAAATAACATATTATGGAATGATATATCCATTCAAACCTTCTAGTGAAAGAAGGAAGGTAAGTTTTGAGGATGATTTCACAGTATTATTCATACATGACATTCCTCCGTCGTTTAGAACAGGCTCATTCATGCCGAAGCGAAGCCCTAGCCTTGAGTGACCTGAATACATAAAATAAGGAGTTTTAGACTTTTAAAAGTGTGACACAAAGAAAACTTAATGTCTATCGTAAGATCGAACCTAAGGAAAAGTGTTGATAGGGTTTTTAAATCAAAAGAATCCTTACAAGTGTAGAAATAAACTTAGCGTCGGTCTAAGCATAAACACAAGGGAGGTCAAAGGTCAGCCATTTTCAGAAAATCACTATATAGACTTGTATAGAGCCTATAAGATTCTTTTCAATCCTGATCTTTTATGATGAAAATTTTGAAATGAATACAATCGGAAACTTATAAAAATCATTTGTATTTACTTTATTTCCAATGGCAAAAGTCTAGATTTTTAATTAAGAACAAAACATCTCAGCGTTTAAATGTATAGACTTGTATAGAGCCTATACGATTCTTTTCAATCCTGATCTTTGAAGATGAAAATTTTGAGATGAATACAATCGGAAACTTATAAAAACAATTTGTTTTTACTTTATTTGCAGTGGGAAAAGTTTAGATTTTTATAAAAAGACCAAAAAACATCTCAGCGTCTAAAAATAAACACAAGATGGCGTCCTATTTTGTATAGAAATCAAAACAAAAAAGCTTAGTGTTTTTTTTCATTCTTTTTTTTTATTTTTTTTGTTTTAACAATTGTTCCAAGTGTTGAATTCTCTTTTGAAATCTTAATCGATCCGCTACTAGAGCCATTCATTCACTTTTCCGATCTTCGGGTGGTAAATCATGAATTTCATTCAAGTCTGTATTAAAAGTCACACATTTCTTACTAGGTCTGATATTTCCAGAGATTTCATTCCGTATTGAATACAGATTTTCTCCATCGTTTCTATTTCTTTCCAAAGTAGAATCACTTTGCTCCCTTCGGGATGACATAGAAAACTGTAGGGTTTTTGTAAATATTGCATCATGTTCATCCCGTACATTTTTTCGGGTAAAGTCTTTTTCATTCGTTGACATAGGAAATGAATAATCGCTAATCTCCCCACTGTCGTACGATGGGATAAAGCCAGGCATTGTAACCATAAGTCCTGAGTTGTTTCTATGATGTTGTCTGCTTTCTGAAACACTTGTTCCGCTTCGGGGGGTAATGGTTGTTCCTGTTGTTCTAGACATTGCATTAAAGTATCATAACTTTCCAACACTAAAGTGTGATAGTGTCTTAACATGATATCAATGATTTTTAAAAAAGAATGTTTTTTTATGAGCTTATTTATACCTTTTGGGTTTTTTTTCTATTTATAGAAATAAACCAATCAAGGTAAAAATAGAATAGACTTAAGTTTTTTTTGCACACAGTACTATTGCACAGGTGTTTTAAGAATCTTGAATCGGTGCCAAGATTAAGTACATGACCTGTGCAGGTGTTTTAAGAATCGGATCTCGTGGTGTTATAATTAGTAACAAAAAGGTTAAAAAAATCAAACTTGAATCGGTGCCAAAATTTGACCTGTGCAGGTGTTTTAAGAATCGAATCTCGTGCTCTAATTATAGTAACAAAGAGCTAAAAATAGTTTTTCATAAGGTATATAAACTCAGAGTTTAAGTCAGTTATAGCATCAGTCTTAAGTTACATGTAGCACATGTAGAGAATAGACATGGCAGAAGCAATGATGAATCTTAATAATCTTACAGGTCAGAATTATATTCCACCTCAGAGTACAGGGCTGGGATATGCCTTACCCACGGCACCTGATACACAAGATCCCATCGGATTGGATTTGGGACTTTATAATATGCAAGAGCCCATGACCAAAGAAGATATGAGCATCTTAACCACCACTCTGGATGGAATTATTAAAATGCTGACGGATTTAAAAGAGTACAACACCAGTGAATTTTGTTTGATAAGGGGCAAATTATCCAGATTAGAAGTTAAAGTGACTAACATCCAGGAGAAAATGAATGGTGGATTTTATCAGAAAAAAGAGAGCAGTAGCAGTAGCAGCAGCAGCACAGGAAAAAAGACAAAAGAAACAGATCCATGTTACATTTGTAAAGAGTTGGGACATTGGGCTCCAGACTGTCCCAGAAAAAAAAAACAGGATTTGTGTTACAAATGTGGAAGAATGGGACATTGGGCTAATGAGTGTCCAGAAGATGATCAACAATTAGTGAAAGAAGTACAAAAATTAGAGAAAACTCAAGAAAAGAAAAAGATTCAGGAACATCAAATTCCTACCAAAGGCACTAACAAAAGAAAACTTGAGAATACCAATGTAAAGGAGAAACTAAAATTGAAACTCCAGAAAAATAATTGACACTTTGTTGTGAATAATGGCTGTGAAACAGTAAGTTTTTTTGTTTTGTGAAAAAAAAAACCTTGTGATAGTCCTGTTATAATAGGACTGTTTCTCTGATCTTTTCCTTGTTTTGTGTGATAATGACGTCATAATGGACATACTTGAATCGCTGCCAAGACTGTGTAGGTCCTGCCTCTTAGTGAGTAAGCAAAAAAAAAATCCTTTTTGCGCAGTGATAAAAATCTGTGATTTTTCCTGTTGTAATAGGACTGTTCTCTCTGATCTTGTTTTCTTTTTATATTGTATTGTATTGTATTGGGATCAATAATAAAAGGTTTGAAATTGAAAAATTGATTGTGTATTTTTTTAAAAAAGGGTAGTTGAACCGGCTAGCCAGGACCTTGGGCGGGTGCACTCAGTTGACCCGGCCAGGGCATTTTGAGACTTTTAAAAACCCTTGATAGGGTATCCTGGATAGACTAGGCCACCCCATTTTGAGACTCCTTGAAAACGGTATCCTGGGTAGACTAGGCCAGCGCATTTTCCCACTTTTAAATACCCTTGATACGGTATCCTAGGTAGACTAGTCCAGCGCATTTGACATTTTTCTTATTTTCACCTTTTTTTTACCGGCTATAACGGCCCCTATACTCCAGGATAGCCCTGGCTATCCTGGAGTAATCTACTACTGTCCCTTCACTTATTAAGAGAATGGCTTGGGCTGGACAGCTGGGAGTGTTTGCGCCAGTTTGCATCATCGAGCCTCCATGAAAATGTAGTGGGAGAATTTAATATGCAAGAGACCCAGCTGATGACATTCTACGCCACTCGCTACAGTGAACACAAAGTCGTCCAATTTAAAATAAAGCCATTGAACCATGTAGCATGTTTCCTGCACTGGCAGGCTGTTGGTACCTTACTAAAGGGCTTGAGTATTGAACAGCAGGAAGTGTTCAGGCAGCACCAACAGCGGCTTTTGGCGAATGGGATGACCATAGATAGACCCTTCAATATTACAGGGAACCCCGTCATGGCCAGAATTGTTGATGGTCATTTCCATCTCGATCAAATCCTGCGCAGGACCAATTTCAAGACCCGGTTGGAACTAGAGCAGGATTAGGTGGAAGGGTTCAAGTAGAACATGCTGTGGCTAATTATGTCTTTCCCCGCCAATGGGAGTCTTGGCAGGCACACATATTGGATGCTGAAAACATTTCTGTGTCCTTTGGTATCCACCCCCATGTTGTTGAACTGGCAGAGCAGTGCCTTGACAGGTTTATGGAATTGGTAACGCATCAGCGTTGTGTAGCCATTGGGGAGGTTGGCATCGATCTCACCACCAACTGCAGATGCAACCCCTGACCCCTGTGTGAGGCCAGAGGAATGCAGGGAACGTTTGTTGAGGCTCCAGCAGGACTTCCTAGCAGATGCCCTAAATATGGCAAGAGATCTGGGTAAGCCGGTCATTCTGCACTGCAGGGACGATGAATCAGGTGAGGCAGCTAAACACACCCTGGCCATTGTCCGCATGATGGACATGACTCACCATGCCTTTCATAGGCACTGCTTCACAGGTTCGGTGAAGGAGCTCCACCAGTGGGAGATGGAATTGCCTGCGGTGAAATTTGGCGTCACTATGAGGTCAACTCAGGACCCGAATCTTGTGGCCAGGATCCCAGTTGAGCGCCTCTTGTTGGAGACGGATGCTCCATATTTACTGCCAGCCCCTGGTTGCAAGATGAATCATCCCTGGAACCTAGCATCTCTTGCTGCACAAGTCGCCTCTATCCGCAACACACCAGTGTCATTTATCCTGGAGATATGCAATAACAACGCCAGCCAGTTCTATCGATTGTGATTTTTTTTTTCTTTTCTCTACATGTCCATCAGTTATATAGTGTATTTTCTGTATATGTATATAATTACTTCAGAAAAAAGGATTTCTTTTATAGTAGTGTAAAAAGACATGTAAATTTTCATGATTACTCTATTTCTCAGAACTTGTATAAGTGAAGGGATTATGTCTCTCACCAGTACTTTGTTGAAAAGTAATCATGATTGGTTAGTATTTGTATATTTTCATATTTTTGTACGAGTTGGCATTTAAGTAAGTTTGTACAGTATTTGGGGGGTGGATTTTACACATAATTACGGACGTTGGTTAAATTCGCCAATGGATATCCTTGGCTCTACAAGGAGGGGAGGAGTGTGGTACCACAGCCCGACTCATCCGTGTACGACTTATCTAGAATAACATTGATCTCCTGACCTCCGTCTTGCCAGACGTCTTCGACATAGCCTGTCATACAGTTAGACATAATCTGGAGGGATTAGTCAGGTAATTCATCGACCATTTAGACACTATTATGACGTTATATCTAGGTAGCTCAGAGAATTTACTACAGTTGGAACAGTTTGATATTTTACGGACAGCCAGTGGCGTATATTCCATATATAGGCAAAAAGGCTGCTGTAGCTTACACATCATTTTACCCACTTTGTAAAAATTGAATATTTATACTGCAGTACTGTTGAAAAGGAGGGGGGGGGGGCCAGAACACGAGACAATTATTTTGTTTGATGTTAAATGCGAAAAGAATTACGAACACACCCGTGAAACGTAAACTGTTTTTGTAAAGGGCACGAGCTCTGTTATTGTTAATGTTTACGTTTCAGTGAGTTTGTTCAATTTGTTAAACACTGCACACATCACTGAGCACGGACTGACAAGTGAAAGTGCTAGGTTGTATCAATCAAATGCAACCCGAAATTTGTAGTTTCAATAATTGAGATGAAATTTCATGTGAATCCATGAAAACTGAGAAATTTGAAAAATTATCAAGGAAATTCGGATTAAATGTATTTATTGAATATTACGGATTTCATGTTTCCTTTTCACCAGCTCATTTCATGTTAATAAGTGATCAATAATAAGTTACAACTTTAATTTTATGGAGCAAGATATTTTTTTCCAGTCAGCAAAATTTATTTATATGCATAAATTTCATAACTTCTCTGTGTAAGAGTACTATTTTTAAGGACTGACTTTCAAATGACCTTGACTGAAATTCAAGGCTGAAGTTTTTGGATGTTAAAATAGTATACACAGTCTGAATAATGAGTATTCAAGAAATCAAGAATCTGCCATTACAAGAAATATGAAAAGAATCCATCCTTAAGAAAAAGAGAAGAAGATGGTGGAAGAAATGGAAAAACTTTGCAGATGGAGAGAGCTCAACCTTGACCTTTCATCTTTTTGTCTTAAAGCCACATTAATTTAAAGTTTAGCTTTTTAATCTTTATTTGCTTAAAAATTGGGTGGGCGGATTTTATTTTTTATTTTGTTTTTCTGCAAGCATCTACATATTAACGAAATATATGGAGATAACGAACAGTATTCAAACTCAAAAGTCCATTAAACAATACAAATATTGGAGCAGAGCAAACACAGACCTCTAAAACATCAGAGGTAGGATCAGGTGCCATGGAGGACTGAGCATCCCCTGCCGACCAGTCACACCCGCCGTGTGCTCCTGTGATGATCGGGAAACTACGGAAAAATCCATCGACAATTCAGTGTGTAAATAATGGCCTAACAATTAGTATGAAAAACGTCAGTCAGCATTTGACTTAATGATAGATTGTACTTGCTGACAAGGTCATTATATCGACCATAGAACTTACGAAATGAGACTGCTGATATAATACTCTACATTCCATTGTACAAAAATCGTTCTTCTCAAACAAACTTTATTTTAGTCTAATTGATCATATAGGTTTAAGTTGCAGACATATTTATCATAACAGCACATTTTAACAGCAAAATAAAACGAAATTATGACTTTAAACGAGACTGCTTATATTCTTGTTTCATCATCTTGTTTGTTAATAACCTACATCGATATCGTTTTAGAAATCGGTCATACGTAGAGCATGCTCTTGCGTATCGATTCAACTGAGAGATATAAACCCCGTATGCAGATGATAAAAGTATATTACTGCAAAAAATTTTCACATTGTAAATGCCAAATTGATATATATACATTTGATTGCTTATTCTTTTTAATGTGTACAGTAGATATTTTTTGTACAAAATATTTATCACAATGTAACTAGTTATAATTGTAACGGGGACCGTTACAGATGTTCCCCAAACGCTCCCTAACTCCCTTTTCATGTCTTATTCCCTGTAAGCTTCATTGAATAAGGCAATCAAGTATATTGGTTTTTTACGCATTACACGCGCGTGCACGTGCATGCGTGTGCAGAATGGCCATGTCATCTCGTCTATACTATAAATGCATCTTAATTCTGAGTATCGAAACATTTCTTCAAAAAATATTAAAGTTACGGCTATATCAAGTATATTGTTCATTTAAGCATTGCACGCGCGCGCACGTGCATGCATGTGCATGATGACCAAACTATCTTGTCTACACCATTAATATCTCTCCATATTATAAGTATTGAAGCATTTCGTCAAAAAGTATAAAAGTTACAGCTATATCAATTTTATAGGTCATTTTAGCATTGCACGCGCGCGCACGTGAATGCATGTGCATGTTGACCATATCATCTTTTCAACACTCTTAGTATCTCTCTATATTATAAGAATCAAAGCATTTCATCAAACAGTGTAAAAGTAACGGCTATATCAAGTATATTGGTCATTTTTCGCATTGCACGTGCGCGCACGTGCATGCATATGCATGATGACCATATCATCTTTTCTACCCTTTCATTATATTTCTGTTTTTTGAGTTTCAAAGTATTTCTTCAAAACGTTTAAAAGTTACGGTTATATCAAGTATATTGGTCATTAAACGCATTGCGCACGCGCATGCATGGTCTTACATTCAATGTTGATAGTAACATACTGTTGGAATCCATTATACCTATTTATATTCTAAATTTCATCCTGTTTTGTTGAGAACCAAGAAAGTTATAGCCATTTAAAGTTTAAGCCAATCAGATTGCAGCACACGTGCATGCGCGTGTTTTCATGATAATTCTTATATATTATATTGTACAACCTCCTAATGTATGACTATGTTCTAAATTTCAAAGTATTTTGTCAAAAAACAAAAAAGATACTGAGACTTTTGTTTCAGCCAATCAGAGCGAAGCGCACGTGCATGCGCGTGAGTTCATGCTGATTTGACCATGTCATCTTGTCTACTCTACTAATATATCCTTAAGTTATAAGTTTCAAAGCATTTCATCAAAAAATGTAAAAGTTACGGCTATATGAAGTATGTCAGTCATTTCACGCGCCCGCACGTGCATGCATGTGCGCGCAAAATGACCTTCGTTCCGCACATCTACACAACATGCCTATTAACCCTAAAAAGGTTTCAACTCAATTGGATGAGCAGTTTCCTAGAACACTCGCGGAACAAAAAGTACCGGAGAAGACATAAGAATAAAAAAGAATAATAATAATAATAATAACTAGATACTTATTGCCTAGGCAATAACAGGTCTTCCGTTTTCTTGACTTCTTCGAAAAAAAAAACAATCTTGCCAATAAGATTACTCTAAATAATTAACAAAAGTTATCTCGATGCTTTCAAAGATATGTAAATACAAATAAAAACAAACGGAATTACTTTCCTGTTTTCTTTATGTACTTCGTCGTGAACGAAAGTGCTCCAAACGTATAAAGTGTTCATTCTACACCTTAATTATTCACAACTGATCCTCCCTAAAAGTTTCCATGAAAAACTACTCATGTTTGAGACAACTTCCGGTTTTTCGGTTTGCACTTCCGGTGATTATAAATTGCATGGTTATGGTCTATCTAACATCCGCATTAGCCAAACATTTCTGTGAAAAGAAAAAAAACTATAACAATTCACTTTTCTGCATCGCTTCCTGTCACGACCGGAAGTGACGGCAACGTACGATTTGTACATGATGTAAATAAACTGAGGACTGACTATCAGTTCTGAAAGTTTTAGACTTTAGCAATGTACTGTTTCTGAGCAATTTGGTGAACAAAATCTCAATTTGAGGACAGAAAAAAAACCGACCGGAAGTGCATTTTCCTAAGATGGTTAACGACACACTAGACAATTGCAATCTCAATAACATATATAAAAATCATTTCAAAAAACTTTATCTATGAGCGATATTTTTGGGAAAGTTAAAAATCCCAATTACATAGTTTTCTCTTATAACCGGAAGTTGTCGTTTTTTGTTTCCAGTGAGAGCAACACATATAGAAACTGTGAAAGAGGTTCAATTATATGATGCAAGTTTTATTTCAAAAAAGAAAATTTGAAATTTTTTATTTCTTTGATCACTTCCTGTGACGACCGGAAGTGACGGCTGACGCTATTAACCCAAATGGTTTTGCCTACTCCTTAAGTTCTATTACTCCTATAAGTTTGGTGTCTTAATCTCTTACTGTTTTTGAGATCTCACTTGTACAAATTCTTATTTTGCGGACAGTAAAACACGCGACCGGAAGTGAATTTTACCAAGATATTTGACGTTACTCTAGACATTTGAAGTCTAAATAACATATTAAAAAATCATTTCAAACACTTAATCTATAAGCGATATTTATGGGAAAGTAAAATGCTCAAATTATGTAGTTTTTCGCTTATAACCGGAAATTGACGTTTTTGTTTCCGGTGGGACCAACATATTTCGAAACTTCGAAACAGATACAATAATGTCATGCAAGATTAAATCTAAAAAAGAAAAGTTGAAATTTTCGATTTCTTTGATCACTTCCTGCGACGACCGGAAGTGACGGCTGACAAATTTAAACATATTCTGCAAACCTTCTTGTCATGATCTATAATCCCTGAAACTTTGGTGACTTAATCTTTTACCGTTTCTGAGAAAACGTCCGGACATGAATTCTTTTGAAAAAACGGAAATCGGACATATCTGACGACCGGAAGTTTATTTTGGAAAATGCTCAAAAAAGTTTTTAGTTTATTTTATTTGTAAGTATCCCTGAAAGTTTCAAGAAAATCCATTGAGTCATCTCTGAGAAATCGCTTGGACAAAAAATGGGAAAAAAAAAAATAATAATAACTAGAGCAAAGCTCGTTGCAAAGCAACGAGTGGGTCTTCCTTCTTAGCTTGTAAGTTGACGTCGTAATAAAAGGATAAATATTTGTTTAATTTCCACCTAAAGGTTACATGTTTCTGTTTAGATTGTCAACTTTGCTAACATTCTCTTTCTTCTTTGACCCAAATATCAAGAGACCTCATCTCCGGAACTCTGAATCTGGAGTGAGCATGAGGATATATAATTCAACTGTACTCTCTCCAACAGTACTCCTGAAATTGTATCCAAAACACTAATACTCCCAGACCCTCATTTCTTGAACTTTGACTTTTGATTTTTAATTTCTAGACTTTTCTATTCATCTAACATCTTTGATGCAATCATGTTAGTAACACGTGTCATACAACAGAATCATCAGTGTTTTGCTATATCACTGTCATAATAATTGCTTGACAAAACATTTACACAGCATAACTACATAGTAAGTAATCCAAATGTGTTACTGATTGAGGATATCCATTCTTTAACAATCAGTAAGTAGAAAAATACTCTTACAAGAAATGCACAGGGATGATTTCAGTAAGACACGGTGTCACTTGTGGAAAATTTTAACATAACATCTTTTTTAGCCTTTAACTTAAAAGTTAAACTTCATTATCTCAAAAACCGATATCTAAATACATGTACCATTTATATGGTGAAGTGAGTTGGTACTCCCAACCCCTTATTCTTTAAGTTTTTTACCCTGCATGGTTATCTGGAGTCATTGGATATCTTGATGTCTAATCTTGGTCCAGTTGAAATTGAGAAAAAATGGTTTTACTGTACTTCTTGGGTTCATTTATTCAAATGTTTTACAAGGGGGGAAAAAGACACATATATTTAAATTTTCGTAACATGTTAAAATAATCTTTTACATGTACATGTATAATACACATATATTCAAGTAAATTTTTTTTAATAAGAATTCATTAAAAATATTTGAATCCATTGAAGTTGATTGCAGTAGATATAATGTGAATTATGAGTCTAAGACACAACAATTTAAAGAATAGTGGTCTCATTCTGTCATTTGTCAACTGAAAAAGTTTGATGATAATAGGCCTGAAACTGTTCAAAATATGCCTCTAAATCATTTTGAAAAAAAATGGCTGCAAAATTTAAAAAGTAGGTAACCATGAACTACTTTTGAGTCAACATGATATGAGGTCCTTAGATGCATCAACTGACAAGATTTGATGATCCTAGTCCTTATAGTAAGCAAAATATCAACATTAAAATAAATGTAATTTTTGGTCAACTTTGAAGTGACCTTGAGACCAAGGCCTCTGTCCCAGAGTGATTCCCTGTGCAAATTTTAATCTACAATATATCCTCATCCTTTTGTGAAAGAGTGATAATCTGCCCAGTGGTTCTTGAGAAGACGATCTTTTAGCAACCAGTACTTTTGGTTTTATTTACCTAATTATCTCCCCTTGTTTAAGGGTCACAACCCTAAGTTTACTATAAACGGGAGCCCTTGGGCCATGGATACACTGTGACAAATTTGACAATAATTGGCCAAGGGGTTCTTGAGTTATGGCCCATATTCTAACAAGAGGCCCATGGGCCACAACGCTCACCTATTTTAACATAACATCTTTTTTAGCCTTTAACTTAAAAGTTAAACTTCATTATCTCAAAAACCGATATCTAAATACATGTACCATTTATATGGTGAAGTGAGTTGGTACTCCCAACCCCTTATTCTTTAAGTTTTTTACCCTGCATGGTTATCTGGAGTCATTGGATATCTTGATGTCTAATCTTGGTCCAGTTGAAATTGAGAAAAAATGGTTTTACTGTACTTCTTGGGTTCATTTATTCAAATGTTTTACAAGGGGGGAAAAAGACACATATATTTAAATTTTCGTAACATGTTAAAATAATCTTTTACATGTACATGTATAATACACATATATTCAAGTAAATTTTTTTTAATAAGAATTCATTAAAAATATTTGAATCCATTGAAGTTGATTGCAGTAGATATAATGTGAATTATGAGTCTAAGACACAACAATTTAAAGAATAGTGGTCTCATTCTGTCATTTGTCAACTGAAAAAGTTTGATGATAATAGGCCTGAAACTGTTCAAAATATGCCTCTAAATCATTTTGAAAAAAAATGGCTGCAAAATTTAAAAAGTAGGTAACCATGAACTACTTTTGAGTCAACATGATATGAGGTCCTTAGATGCATCAACTGACAAGATTTGATGATCCTAGTCCTTATAGTAAGCAAAATATCAACATTAAAATAAATGTAATTTTTGGTCAACTTTGAAGTGACCTTGAGACCAAGGCCTCTGTCCCAGAGTGATTCCCTGTGCAAATTTTAATCTACAATATATCCTCATCCTTTTGTGAAAGAGTGATAATCTGCCCAGTGGTTCTTGAGAAGACGATCTTTTAGCAACCAGTACTTTTGGTTTTATTTACCTAATTATCTCCCCTTGTTTAAGGGTCACAACCCTAAGTTTACTATAAACGGGAGCCCTTGGGCCATGGATACACTGTGACAAATTTGACAATAATTGGCCAAGGGGTTCTTGAGTTATGGCCCATATTCTAACAAGAGGCCCATGGGCCACAACGCTCACCTGAGTTACTTTGGTCCTGGTGTTCTTCACCAGACCCGCCCTCCCTTGTAATACTTATTGCGGCCCCACCCTACCCCCGGGGCCATGATTTGAAAAATTAGAATCTACACTACCCCAGGATGATTCCACATATGTTTCAGTTTTTCTGGCCCAGTGGTTTTTGAGAAGAAGATTTTAAAAGATTTTGCCTATATATTTCAATGTAAAACTTTGATTCCCTATTGTGGCCCCGCCCTACCCCTGGGGGCCAAGATTTGAAGAATTTAGAATCTATACTACCCCAGGATGCTTCCACATAACTTTCAGCTTTTCTGGCCCTGTGGTTCTTGAGAAGATTTTTTAATGACCCCACCCTATTTTTGTCTTCTCTTGATTATCTCCCCTTGTAAAGGGGGTTGGTCCTTCATTTTAACAAACTCCCCTTCACCCCAGGATGCTGTGTACCAACTTTGGTTAAATTTGGCTCAGTGGTTCTTGAGAAGAAGACAAAAATATGAAAAGTTTACAGACGGACGGACAGACAGACAGACAGACGGACAGACGACGGACAACTGGTGATCAGAAAAGCTCACTTAAGCTTTCAGCTCAGGTGAGCTAAAAAGTTTACGTACACCGCACAAATGGCCATAGCATTAGCTCTTTGAGCCTTTGGCTCACAAGAGCTAAAAAGATAAAAAGAATTATGTATCTTAGAATTGTCTATTTGTAATCAAAGCTATATTGAAATCAGACCAATTTCTTGAAATAAAAATTGCACTGTTGTAGTGCAAAAAAATTAATGATATTTTACATGTCGCTACAATATTCAAAGAGGGTGTGTTGCAAAATTTTGAATTACATTAGAGGGGTTATGACTGTTTCATCGCTAATTATAGATGATCAATGCAAAAACACAAAGTTGAGAATTGCAATGTCATTGAAAGTCTTGGAGAGCACCGAGCTATTAAAAAATTATTTCTTCAGACAGGTCATTTTTCAAAGTGCACAGTAAATTTCCTTAAATCAATGTGTCCGCAAGCTTTTCAAACAATCCTCGTTCATGTACATGCCCTTAGCACTGAAGTCATTTGAAATATGCACATATGTTAACATTTGTTGCTGTATATGCCAAAATAGCAGTTCTCTCTAAATGTTTTTGTAAAAATACATATATTACAAGTTCTTAATGTATTAAGGCCTGATGTGTCCATAATCCTAGATGGAAGGACTTTTATCCTTGTGTGACTGTTTAAATTTCACTATGCTGCTTATTCTTCGTCATCTCCAAACAGATGCACTTCTGGCAAATATGGTCATGCTTGGTATCAAATTTCAGTTATCAGATGGCAGTCACACCTATCCAAAAGAAATTGAAATTTCTCATTTAAAATAATAAAAAAAAAAACTGTACAACTTATAAATGATAAATAGCGATGTTAATTTTACTCGGACAGCTAAGTCGCACAGTCAGAGGCTTTAGTCAAATGAAAGTCGAGTACTCGTTGAAATTTAAATTAATTTTTCATGTCATTTTCCTTTTTGTCTTTAAGAGACTGCTAGCCTGTACAATATTTAAACTACATTATAACCATTATGCAACAAATTATTGAATCATTAACATTTTCGTAGTAATAAATATATGTATCAAATGTATTTGATTTCAAATATAATATTTACTGCCAGTGTTTTTTTTTTTTTTCAGTACTTTGGGACTGGGGGCTGGGGCCCTCAGAATTGGGAATTTCAGCATCAAGTAGGCTAAATTGGGAATCTCCCAGAAAGCCCAATCACTTAAAAAGCATTGTCAAAAAGCTTTGTTTTTGTCTTTGTATTACTTTAACAAACAATTGTTATAACTAATCAAGACTATTCTTGGTATGGATTATCTAATTACTTGCATCAAGAACAATAGTGGTATGAATTATCTAATAATGAAGAAATCCAACTTGGCTGAGGTGGCAGAGGATAGTTTTTTTTTTTGATGCCAAACATGTGCCGAGGGGGTACACATATACATGTGATCCATAAAAACATGTACATGGGGACAGTTTTCCAGGGGCTAATTAATTACACTTCATATGCCCATGGCTCACAAATTATGTCAACAAATTACATGTAATCTGCTTAGTAGAGTGCACATGTACCAAAAATGCACCTGGGGTCTCCCCAAATTTTGGCTTGTTTTTCCAAGATTTGGGCCTCAGTCGCACCCATACAACCCATCCCCAGGCCCGAGCGAGCAGGATAAAACACCCAGTAGTCTGTAAATCAATGCATGCCCTAATGAAAATTCACCAATTGATATGGGGCCATTCATCTTCCCTCTGAGATACACACCTTCTTCTAAGGCCTACTGCTTTTCAGCTGAATTTTCTCTGCAACTGACCATGTGTCTTAGGTTTGCATTTACAACTCTGTATATGATAAGCGTCATAGTGACACCTACAAGTTGCCCATCATTTTTTTCAGCAAGCACTTTGCTACACTGCAAATGTGTCCCATAATTATTCTAATCATTTTTCTACATAAAATATCACATCAAACAGGGGATATCTCAATTTTTTAAGAAATTTGACCGGATCTTTAGTACGAAACTATCCCCTGCCACCTTTAACTTTCAAAGTTTGCTTTTTAATTAAAATAACTTTCCATATTTAGAAAGTGCAATCAATTCTGAGTAAAAATATACTAAATATGTCTTATTTCAATGAAAAATAAAAAAGTTAGAGGCAAATAAGTGACCCCACCAATTGTCGGTCAACCACCTTAACCCCATATTCTTTGTGTTACTTCAAAAATGACCAACTCCTACAATCCAAAAGAATCTATTTCTTAACAAAACAGTGTTTAATGGTAACTTTGATCAATTTCAAATGCAGCTACATATAAAAAATTCAATAAGAATTGCATGCCCTCATGAAATGTACTCACATGAAACACATACTCTCCTATTTTTGATGTTTTGAGAAATCCCATTTTACCTCTTAATTGCTTGAATTTATACATCTATAGCTTGTTTGCAAAAAGAAAACCTAATCTATTTTTCAGGATATTTATTGTAATATACAAAAATCCCTCTTGCATCAAAGGTTCAAGAAGAAGTGTCCTGAAAATTGCAGTTATCTACCCTACCCCTCCAACCATTACCTGATTCTATAGAAAATATACTGTGGAAATCTGATTTTACTGACTGTCCTTTTTCTGAGTATATTTCCATTCAATTTCAATGTATCTGAGTGATCAAATACATGCATTTGATTCCCCTGAATAATTAAAGTGATCGTCCTTACTTGGCATTTGTGAGTAAATTTTAGGTGTTTAGTAGAATCCAATAATTACATGAAAATGTACATATTTCTGATATTTTGTTCATTAGATATGCAAAAAGACCATCTGTTTTGTTATAATTTAAAGAAAAATATATAATCTATATGAAAATAATGAAAAGTTTAAGTTTTATCATATTATAGAAGACAAATGAGGGGAAAATGAAGGGGAGGGGGGTATTTTTTTTTATTTAATTATCAATAGTAAGATGGGTCTAATTTGAAAAAAAATTAAAGCACAGCAATTCTTTGAATAAATGTGGTTCTGTGAACTGATATATTTGCAATCGCAGCATACTGACTCATTCTTTTCTCAAAATAGTGATATTTAGTGAAAATACATGTAAAAAAGAGTAAGTTTATAATTTGTAATTTCAGTGATATCGCAATAACTGAGCCCCTTTAATTTTAATTAATACCAAGTGATTGCATCAAAATTTGATAAAATATATGTGACAGTGCCCAAACTATTATTTTCAAACAAATAAATTTTTCTCAGACAAAAATTGCCTTACTCTGTTAAGATTTGTTATGCTGATGCTTCAAACTCTTTGAAAATGTGTACTGGGAAAGGTTTACCCCCCTTGTGTTTAGGTCTCTTTACCTAAATGAATAAGAGTCAAATAAAAGAAATATGGTGAGTTTTGAAAATGGCATACATCAATAAACTTATTTAGAGAAGAATTAGACTAAATTACATATTTCTGAAAATTGGTGTTTTCAGATAGTTTTTTTAAATGCCAAACATGTGCCGAGGGGGTACACATATACATGCGATCCATAAAAACATGTACATGGGGACAGTTTTCCAGAGGCTAATTAATTACACTTCATATGCCCATGGCTCACAAATTATGTCAACAAATTACATGTAATTTGCCTAGTAGAGTGCACATGTACCAAAAATACACCTGGGGTCTCCCCAAATTTTGGCTTGTTTTTCCAAGATTTGGGCCTCAGTTGTACCCATACAACCCACCCCCAGGCCCGAGCGAGCAGAATAAAACACCCAGTAGTCTGTAAATCAATGCATACCCTAATGAAAATTCACCAATTGATATGGGGCCATTCACCTTCCCTCTGAGATACACACCTTCTTCTAAGGCCTACTGCTTTTCAGTGAATTTCCTCTGCAACTGACCATGTGTCTAAGGTTCGCATTTACAACTCTGTATATAAGCGTCATAGTGACACCTACATGTTGCACATCATTTATTTCAGCAAGCACTCTGCTACACTGCAAATGTGTCCCATAATTATTCTAATCATTTTTCTACATAAAATATCACATCAAACAGGGGATATCTCAATTCAATTTAGTACGAAACTTAGAATCCCCTGCCACCTGAACAACAAAACCTGCTTGAAAAACATGCAATAAACAAACTAAATTTGATCAAATATTTTGTAAGTTTTTCTTTGGAAAAACTTTCATTACATTTTGGGAAAATACAGGCATATTTTCAATTGGGACTGGGGCCGAATTTCGGCCCCAAGTCGGTTCTAAAAAAACACTGACTGCACATTTTATCTATATACAGAACATCAAATGCTCGTATTTATCCTTTCTTTTCCTGCTGCTAGTACATGTACCCGTGATTGATTTCTTACCTGAAGCCATTTGAATGTGTCTTGTCAGTGACCCGTGATTGTTAAACAATTAAAGTGTAACTCTTATAAAAACAAAATTTTAATTATGAGATTTTTTGCATTCAATCAATACAATTTAAAAATGATTGATATTAATATCAGAAAGTAACATCTTTGAATTATGCTCATAACCATTCCCCAGTTTACATGTATTTATAAAGTTTTATTATTCTTCATTAATTGGTAGTTCCATTATATGAGATCTGAGATCTTATGAAATTGCAGGTTGAAACTTTACAATTTGGATCCGACATCTTTTAAAGTATGCCAATGCATGTTTGTCGAACAACAAAATTCCTTTGAACAATTAACAAAGACTGGTTAAGGCTTTCCCTGAGTTTGAACACTGATACGTTAATAAATGAACTGAGCAGATCCAATTTTTTTTAGCTCACATGAGCCATAGGCTCAAGTGAGCTTTTCTGATCAAAATTTGTCCGTTATCTGTCGTTGTTGTTGTTGTTGTTGTTGTAAACTTTTCTCATTTTCATCTTCTTCTCAAGAACCACTGGGCCAAATTCAACCAAACTTGCCACAAAGCATCCTTGGGTAAAGGGGATTCAAGTTTGTTCAAATGAAGGGCCATGCCCTCTTTCAAGGGGAGATAATTAGGAATTTGTGAAAAAATAATGGCATCATTTAAAAATCTTCTTCTCAAGAACCACTGGGCCAGGAAAGATGAAACTTATGTGGAAACATCCTCAGGTAGTGTAAATTCAAGTTTGTTCAAATCATGACCCCTGGGGGTAGGGTCGGGCCACAATGGGGGATTAAATTTTTACATAGAAATATATAGGAAAATATCTTTAAAGATCTTCTTCTTAAGAACAGCAAAGCCATGATTGTTCATATTTTTATGGAAGCATCCTCAGGTAGTGTAGATTCAAGTTTGTTCAAATCATGACCCCTGGGGGTAGGGTGGGGCCATAATGGGGGATCAAAAATTTACATAGAAATATATAGGAAAATATCTTTAAAAATCTTCTTCTTAAGAACAGTGAAGCCAAGATTGGTCATATTTATAAGGAAGCATCCTCAGGTAGTGTAGACTCAAGTTTGTTCAAATCATGACCCCCGGGGGTAGGGTGGGGTCACAATGGGGGATCCAAGTTTTACATAGAAATATATAGGAAAATATCTTTAAAAATCTCCTTCTTAAGAACAGTAAAGCCATGATTGGTCATATTTATATGGAAGCATCCTCAGATAGTGAAGATTCAAGTCTGTTCAAATCATTACCCCGGGGATAGGTTGGGTCCACAATAGGTGATCAAAGTTTACAGAGGAATATATAAGTCTTTTTCTCAAGAACAGAAAAGCCATGATTAGTCAAATTGATATGGCATCTTTGGGTAGTGTAGAATGAAATTTGTTCAAATGAGGGCCCCCAGGGGTAGGGTGGGGCCACAATGGGGGATCAAATATTTACAAATGAATATATGGGAAAAAAATCTGCTGCTCAAGAACAACAAAGCCATTTGTTATATTGATATGAAAGCATCATCAAGTAGTTTAAAATTCAACACCCCCTTCCTTGTAAACTTTTAAATACGGTACTGATTTTTGCTTTTTTTTCCTAGCCAATGTGCTCAGGTGAGCGATGTGGCCCATGGGCCTCTTGTTTTACATTGAATTTAAGAGTAGCAAATTTTAAACGAACAACCGACTTAACAAATTTTAGTCGATAGTCAATATGATTGAATGATAGTCGAGTACTCAAATATTCATTGACACCCCTAATGAAACCATCAAACAGAGTTCAAAGATACTGTCACATTTTCCGTGTATTATTTGTAAAAAGTACTCTATTAAATAGATGTTTACATGCAGTCAATTTTGAGGATGTAATTACAAAATATAATATAAATAGGGATTAATTAGGAGTTTTTTTTTCATGATTTCACAAAGGAAATGCACATAACTTATACATGTAAAAAATTTATTAGAGATGGCAATGGTCAACTGGGTAACCATCTAATCAGTCAGAAATATAGTAACCGGTTTAGTATGGGATGACGGGTTATGATTTTCATAACCGGTTAGTGGGTATTTTTTGTATAATATGTACTTTTTAAATAATATACCAGTATACATATTTTTTGTTTAAAAATTACCACTAAGATCATGTAGATAGCATGTGTTAAACTAGTCTCATTCAAGCAGATGCTCGACTGTCTCCATAAACTCCTGCTCGTTGGAGTTTACGGAGACAGACAAGCATCTGCTTGAACGAGATTAGTTTAAAACTGAAAAGTTGCTATCGACTTATTAAATTATTCACAATATACAGCCACTGTGAAAACAAATCCCCATTATTTTGTCATTACAGTAAAACATGCTTATAAGTGCCAGAGACAAATAATTTTGATTCATTATAAATGTATTCATTTTTCAGTTTAGTTTTCAGTATGTTTTAAAACCACAGGGAATGAAAATCACTTCACTATACGCTTCAATTCCTTATTTAAGTCTGTTCGCAGTAAGCGTGTTTTACTGTATAACCCAAATACCACTCTAAGTTTACATACCCAAATCATAAAAAATTCTATATTCTAATTTCAAGAACTAATTTTTTACTAAACAGTGTTTTACATGGTAATTAATCTAGTTCATTATCTGTAATGGTAGCCTAGTTGTAGGGTATTCATTTTGTAATCAGGAGGCCTGGGCTTGATTCTCATTTGCTGTGTCAAACCTAAGACATAAACATACAGGTAATGAAGGTTCCTTCACCAAGCGCCAAGCATTAGAATGATAGTCAAAGGTTTTTCAGATGAGACCTTAAAAACCTCACAGTAGATGTTGGGACAATAAAGAACCCTCACTGCTCAATGGGCCTTAGTGCCAAGTATTAAGGTCTATGTTTGAAGCCCTTCACCAGTATGTGGTAATGTCTCTATACGAGAGAAAAATTCTTAAGTAAGATGTAAAACAACATACAATCAATCAAAGTGTCAGTAAGAAGCTGATCCTTACATCGCAGGTTCGAATCCCACAGCTGGATGTGGAGATAGGTTCCTCAGATGGAACCGTATGAACCGAGGTTCTGTGTCACAGAAGGTGCTGGCATGAAAAAGATCCCTCACTTCCCAAAGGCCATAAGTGTCAAGTACAGGTCTATATTTGCAGGCCTCCGCCAGCAAGTGGTGACATAATAATACATGTATGACTAAAAAAAATTTGAAGGGGCAATAAACAAAACACAAATCAATCCTGCAGTGTTATCACAGAAATAATTCAAACTTTTATGTATAAATATATTTCCAAATTTCTTTTGCAATTTAACTGAGTGACATTTTTGAGATTTTCCA
>NW_026889803.1:35017500-35067500 GCF_033153115.1 Saccostrea echinata
TCACTGCACAGTCATTGACCAGTGGCACTCTATGAGTGAAGTGTGAGCCACACTGGACCAAGAGGAGAGAACATATGCTCCAGACAAGGATTTTTTCATATAATTCTGCTATGACCTTAACCTTAGATCTAGAAAAATGGTTCAAGGTCACTGCACACCCTTTACCCAAAGACACTCTGTGGGTGAAGTATGAACCAGATTGGGCCAAGGAGAGAGAAGATATGCCCCGGACAAGAGATCTTGGACGGACAGACGGAAGGAAGGACGGACGGACGGACTGATCACTATAGGGCGCCCGCAGAGCGGGGTTCTAATTAAAGAACCAAAAGCAAAAATTCTCACCCAATTTCACTCTGTGTATATCAATGAGAACACCAGCAACATGCCAGACAAGGGAGCCAGTCCCTAGTCGGACATACATGTGACATACATTGTGACATTCGAGGGAGTCTACATCATCATTAATAAATATCAAAGTCAACATAAATATTGGCCCCGAGGACTTGCCAGCCAAGACTGAAAGTATTGCCTTACCATGCTGATCAATTTACATCAATATTGATACCAATTTTCCACTCATCATTCGACACAGGAATCCAGATTGTTCCAATATTTAAGAAAGATGACAAATGCCTTGCCTCATGTGTTCCCAAACGCCCTGTGTCGTTGACGTCCATCCATTACAAAATACAGGAACATGTAACTGTACATAGCCAAGTCATGGACCATCTAAATAAGAATTTCATCATTTAAGACAGTTAACATAAATTTTGTACGAAGTGATCCCGTGGAACTAAGCTGGTGTCCACCATATATCAACGGCCACCATGCATCAACGGATAAGCTCAGAATCTAGGAGAGTCATGTTGATATTCGCAAAAACCTTGGTTAAGTCCCTCACCAGTGACTTGCTCGTAAGCTGAACTATTACGGGTTCCGAGGTACATGTACCACTCTCTGATGGATTACTAATCTCCTAATAAACAAGACTCATCGAGTGCTTTGAGAAGGTCACAAATCATCCACTGCTCAGTTGTTGTCGAGGGTGTAATGAGAGATAGATAAACACATCTGAACGGAACAAACTTTATCTAAATCTGACTCAGTATTTACATGGTAAAAATACACAATGATGTCATCACTTTCATGACCTCATCACGATTATATCGTCATAGCCAGGAATGCACATTGCACATAAACATGTCACACTTGTCAAATAAATTTATTGTTATAGCATTTTTAACATCCTCCCCAGGGCACGATGTTTTGTTTTTTTTTGAAGATAACAGAATATCGTAAATTTGGACAACATATCCAACCTTTAAGGTCTTAACTGTGTTCCTGAGGCAACGATGGTATTCACGTAGACTTGTTAAATATTCCTGTTTCCATCGTTGATGTAAATCAGTAAGACGATTTGGTTTTCCGACAAAGGTTTTAATCAACTGGATTTTGTTCACATACTCATCTTCCTTCGGGCAACAAAAATATTTTGGAAGTGCCCCTCGTCCATAAAGTTTATGAAAGGGTGACAATTGTTGTGGGACCTTGATATCTGATAAGACATAAGTAAATGGACGGTCTTTTATCATTGTTTCTGTTTCACACAGTATGGTATGAAGGAATGGCTCACTCACTAATGCCTTTCCAAGTATTTTCCGCAGAGTTGTTTTTGTTATCCTGATCAGACGCTCCAAAAAGCCCCCATGCCATTGTGCACCTTTAGTTATAAACTTCTAGGTAATTTTAAGCCTGCTTCCTCCATGATGATTCGCCGGGCAGGTAAAAATGTTGATCTATTGACTGAGCAAATGGTGTGCGGCATTCCTTTGTTGGTAATGGACCTTCTGAGTGCTAATACACATGTTTCAGTTGATAGATCCTGAACAAGTTTTAGATGAAAAGCTCTGGTTGTTGCACATGTAAACAGACATACGTACATTTTTTTTTGCTTTGTCTTTTCACTTTGACATTAAGGGATCCTGCGTAATCTACTCCGGCAATTGAAAAGTGAAAGTCTGATACACGGTCCTTGAGAAGTAGTGGTGGATCCGGTAATTTAAATGGTTGTCCAACTACCTTCTGACATGGGGTGCATTTTCTTAGCACGTGATTAATGCTCCGTCTTGTGGCCGTAATCCAGAATGACTCGAATTTCTGTGATGATTTGGGAACATCCTTACGTCGCGGGTTCAAATCCCACTGTGGGACGTGGAGACCGGTCCTTCGGATGAGACTGTATAAACCGAGATCTCGTGTCGCAGTAGGTGCTAGCACAAAAAAGATCCCTCACTGCTCAATAACCCTGAGTGCCGAGTACAGGTCAAAATTTGTAGCTCTCCATCGGCAAGTAGTGGCGTCTCCATATGAGTGAAACATTCTCAAAAGGGGCGTTAAACAATAAACAAACAAACAAAACATCCTGAATACAAAATTCTTCCGTGGATATCCATTATTATCAGGTCAGTAAGTCTGTGTTTCTTTGGTAACCGTACTTGATATTTTGCTGAATCCTCTAAAGAAGAAGCTGAAGTCCTTGAAAAAAATTTGATTGGCAGTTTGTAATTTGATGACTTTGTCCCTAATTACAGATCCACAAATATGAAGTCCATTGAGCGGAAGTGATAGTCGTGTCTAAACAAAATCCAAAATTGGACTGATGAGAATGATTTTCAACTTTCAAAAAACAAAACTGCATGTGTACCTTTCTGTTCACGAAAAGTTCACGACGATCCCCATTTGTAATAGTCGTTTATCATATTTTCATAGATGTAAGGAATTTTTCAAGCGCGTAAGCGACAGAGACACGTGATACCCGACATACAACGGCGGTTTATTACAAAGACATAATGGTAAAACGCTGTTCTTGGGGTACGTGCAACAGTGACAACAGGTACGTGCACCGAGAATACATGAAAGGGGTAGAATTCTTTCCAATACCAAAGCCAAAAACTAGGCTAGAAGACACTAAAATATGAGTTATAATATGGGCATATGGAAGAAAATTCTTCACGGTCGACAACGTCAACAAACATGCATAATTATGTATGCAGTAAACATTTCATTGATGGTCGCCCTACTGAGATTCACCCCTATCCAGTGAGCGCAGACTTGCGTCGGGTGATTCTAAAAGCAAGGAAGCCTGTGGCAAGGAAACAGCTACATGTAATACCTGAAAAAAAAAGAGAACGTTGGTCCCAGTAAGGCATCTTACGCTGAGTGTATACCAGAGCCTATGATGTTTGTCAAAGTGGAAGAGGAGGATACCAGTGGCAGTGAAGAAGTGTCAACCCAACACACACAGGGTATGAATAAACAATTTTCATAATAAAAATGGCTGCAGAGTGATTTCTTAAAATAATTACATCGAAATACCTTAATGTAAACTTGAAAGCTTGACTATTAAATCTATATGTACATGATACTGAAAGCTTTTGTAAAACTGAGTCGTGCAAATAAATGAATTTAAATATAATCAGCTACATTTGACATGTCTAAGTATTTGGGAAAAAAAATTAAGCTCATGGTGTTTATTTAATCTTAGTGAATGACCACTTATATGCTAGATCTGTGCACATGGTTGGTGTGTCAGTTTCATGCCAAACCAACCTTGACATGAAGGGGATGTCTGGCATTGAGGATAACAGCTTCCTTGATAGGGGCAAACGAAGAGAAGACTATTGACAGAAGACATATTTAAAGATGACAAGTCCTGTACATTTTATACAGGTTGATGAACAGTTTCCTTATATATTAATACAAAGTTACTTCTGTACTTTAGTGTAAATTTTTCCACAATTACTTTGAAAAAACTTTCTGTACCTGGTGATTATGTGCATATATACTGTATTCAAATTATCTAATACAATCATGCAGTTCTGTCCTAAGTGTATTCACACTCAATATATGCTTTAATTAATAATACAACTATGCTTTATCTACAGGACTATCACTGGCTTTGTTTGCAGTTACATGCATCTTCAATGTGTTGAAGTTAAAGGCATCCTAAATGGTATACTGGAACATCACCTAGACAAATGAACGTCAGGATTCCAAGGTAATCAAATGTCTCGCAGCTTATTTGTGATCTAGGTCAATTTTGATTTAACTTTCCTTTGAAAGAAAAAAGTTCTTAAACATTATTAGTTTAGTACTTATAAATTTTAAAGCTTACCAGTTTGTATTCAGTAGTTTGTACATTGTAATTGTATTGATTTCTAAATAACAGAATTTCCCATCATTACAAACTCCTAGAAGAGGGCCAATACGCTTGTTGTCACTGAAGGAAGAGTTCATTCTTACCTTGTTACGATTACGTAGAGGATTTGACACCAAGTCCCTGAGTGATATGTTTGCCATTTCTGAAAGTTCTGTGTGTCGAATATTCACTACCTGGTTGTGTCTGATGAACATCGACCTTAGCTTTTTAATTAAGTGGCCTTCCAAAGAACAAATCATGGAGAATATACCTAAATGCTTTAAACATTAAAAAAAACAAGATGTATAATAGACTGCACAGAATGTTTTTGTACAAAAACCTAGTCTTCGATCTGCTCAGAGAATTACACACTCAAATTACAAACGTCATAATGCCTTTAACGAGGCCGAGTCTAATTATTTCTACCCTAGATATTTTCATAAATTTTCTTGAATGAATTTTTACTATTATATTATTTATTTTAAGATAAAAATATCAAATGTTTACCATCCCGATTTCTAAGAGAGCCATCTTGAAAGTTGTCAAATTTACTATTGGACCCCAAATTTTTTTTATTTTTTTATTTTATTATTTTTTTTTTTGTATTTCTGCCATAGGGATTTCGTTTTCAGTCGAATACATGAAAGTTATTGTTAAAAGTCACCAACTTGTGAAATTTCAAAAAAGTTGACCATCTGGTTTGGTGTAGGAATTAATACAAAGTTTATTTTTTCCCAATGCCCAATACAATGTACCTCTAAATTTGCCATATTGCGGCATGCATTTTATATACTAGTATATCGGCGCAGATGAATTATTTTGGTAAAAAATAACAATGTTTAGATTGCTGGTATGTTTCTTTTGATGTTCTGTCAACAATGTTTGATAAAATGTTCATGGACGTCTTGAATACTGAAGAGAGTCAAGTGTCATTCTTCAGCGTCATGCATTGCTTACAGAACCCGGTAACATTGACGTCTTGAAAGCCATTTCAGCATTTATTCCTTAATATTGTCTTAAAAGCACATTTTAGGACCCATAAACGTTAAAGATAATGTTAATTTTGTATTACAAATACTTGGATAGGTGTTACGTGGCAGATACGACTGCATGGAACTACAACGCTGCGCAGTCATGCGCATTAGAATTAGACTCGGCCTTGTTAAGTGTCTTGTAGCTATAACTCCCACAGCTGGTTCTTTCTGCTTTGTTTCTGATTTATATACTGGTAGCATATCTGACAAAAATAGTTCAAGATTCTGTTGGGTTTTTTTGGGGGGATAAAATTGAATTTGGGGATGACATTATGGCTGATCGTGGGTTTCTCATTAGAGGTGAATTAGCATTGAAAGGTGCCACATTAAACATTCCCCCATTTTCTTTTGGAAAGCAGTTAGGCAGCAATGCAACCACTAAAACTAGGAGGATTGCCCGAGCTATAATCCATGAAGAGAGAGAGCGATTGGACATTTAAAAAACTATGCAATTTTGCAGGGTATTATTGCACTCCATATGAAGCCTGTTTATAATCAGATTGTAAGAGTGTGTGCAATGTTATGCAACCTTGACACTCAACTTGTAAAGTGAGAATATATGTAAATCTGCAACCCTTTTCACAAAAAGATTTTTAAATTTTAACTTGAAAATCTCATTCTGTGCACTTTTCACAAATGTAAATTACACTTTGATTTCACATTTGTTTTGTTTTTTCTTCAAGCCTCCGTCATAGTGATATGGGTAGAATTTTGTGTGATTTGTTTTTCCGACATTAAGTAGGTCACACTGATGCAAGAAATTGCCATTTTCAAATTAAAAAGGCGGTCTTAACTCCTTGTGAAATGGTAATTCATGTGTATTTTATAAAAAAAAAAAAAAATAGGGTCTCTCCTGCATCTCTTAATCGGCGGACGAACTCTGTCAACTTGCAATAAACACTTACATTTCATCATCAAAATGATAAAAACACCAATTATGTACTCTTTCCTTCATTAAAATAATATACTCTCGCTTCGAATTTTCAAATTAAAAAGGCGGTCGCAACTTTCACTTTGGTATCAACAGTCTAGTCGGCTGATCACAGTCACCTCCTGTCCCAATCATAACCGTTTTTGTTCCTCAAGAATATCCAGGGCTTGTATATTGGGGATATCTGAAATAAGAAAATAAAAATAAATTGTCTATTAAAAGGTTTTAAATAGAACATAATTATGGAAATAATAAAAAAAAATACGTTAAGCAAAACTTGAAAGTGAAAGAACAGGTTTTTCCTTAACTGATGCCTCACTTGACTTGCAATCAAATGCCACATTGGCAAAAATGTATCGATTTTTTTTATCCTTTAAAGTGTGCATCTTACAAAATACCTCATATTGTACAACTTGAATGAATGATTCATTTTTATTTAAAAAAAAAGAAATTGCCTGACTTTTCATCAATTTCATTAAGTTTAAAAAATACAAAACACTAGAAATGAAAACTATATACTAGTATACAATTAAAGAGAATAAACCTCTCGAGGACTCCTTGCTATTTCATTGATTTCCATTCCTGAGTAATTCTGCCTTTGATCCACACTGCGAGGGTCAAAATTGTGTGCATCAGACTGGTTATATTCCACTCACACATACCTATAGTTAAATTTGTACAGAGAAGTAATTATTCTGTGTTTTTGGGAAAATTAATTGTTGCAGATTTTTTTCTTCTAAATCAGTGCAATTGTTTAATAAGTGTAACTCTATCGCTCTCTAGTCAGATCAGAATTAGACTATGGTTGTATTGCTTGTAGATCAGCAAGGACCTCTTACTTAAAAGCGCTTGATGCAAACCACCATCAAGGTCTTCGACTGTGCTTAGGGGCTTTTTTGAACTTCTCTGTAGACAGTTTATATGTTGAAGTAAACAAGTCACCTCTTGACTTAAAACAAATTAAGCTAACTTTACAATATTTAATAAAGTTAAAAGCTACAATAGTCAATAAAATTAAAAGCAAATACTTATAACATTTTTTCTCCGAAAACATGCGTATGCCCTGCACTAGTGTCATTTTCTACTTTCAGTTAACAATTCTATTTTTATACCAGTAACTCACGTGACACACAGCTGATACATGCCATATAACTGACACTGATAACGGCACAAACCTTCCATTATGGACATCTATATTACCTTTCCTACATGTATAGTTACTTTGTTACAAAGATTTTTAAAAATTATACGCATATTAAGAAGGTACTAGGATCGCATTTTCCATTTCCTTCCTTTACAATAGCTGAAAGGTCTCAAAATTCCTAGTGAATCAAAAATCTTGGATGATTAGCTTAGAACTTCTCTTTTTGTTGCATATTCCTTATTGATGTCTAAATCAAGTCTTGGAAAGGAAATGCAGTTTGTTTTTGCATCCCATCTCAATCCCAGAATTTTTACAATGTTGTCATTATCAAGTACCCTTTCTTCTGCTGCTGTGTGGCACAATTTTATGTTGTTCGAATTCTTAAATTGAATCCAGCCTCTGCTAGAAGAACACAAGAGGTTTTGTAAAATTCTGAAAGTGAATTTTCATCCTCAATACTGGTTAAAACGTTGTCTACATACAACGATTTAGACAATTCTCATGGATTTCTTTCAAAATGTGTTTCCAATGTTTTGCTGAGAAGGAATGGTGAGCAAGTTGCTCCAAATAATACTACTTTGAATCGATAGGTAGAAATCCGAGCATCTGGATTTGTGTAATCTGTCAACCGGCCCGGCCCTTTTCATGAAGTCTGATCTGTAAAAAGGCCTTTTCAATGTTGGTTGACACAAAATATTGTTTTACTCGAAATCGTGTAAAAATCGTTGAAATTTCATTGAGTTGTGGAGAGTGATATTCGAGGCAGTCATTGAGGCTTAGGCTTCCAGATTGTTTACAGCTGCAGTTATATAATATTCGAATCGGTGACGTACTTGAATCCTTTTTAATTGGATGGTGAGAAATGTAATGTGCTTGCTGTTTGGGTGTGTCCTCTTGCTCTACTTTCTCAATAAATCCACATCTTTCCTGTTCCTTAAGAATACTGTTTACGTCTTTAACATATCTGGATATTGAGATAAACGGCGAGTCACATTCTTTGAGCGTTCCAGTGCAATTGTTTCATTTGAAAGTAAATTGCAGAATACTTCGCTGTATATTGACCATTTTTTAAAGGTTACATAATTCTGATCCTTAATTTGCAAATCAGTTGGTTTTCCTAGCCTTCCATTTTCCAGAACTTCTCTATTTACAATTCTTCTGGGTGATGATAAGACGGGATGTTGCAAGAAGTAACATGATTGTGTTTTTTGCACTTGAGTACGTTGGTCCCGAGAGTAGATAACATATTTTAAAGCTTACATCAGTTGGTCCAGGTCCCGGTATGATATTATTTCCAACAATGTCCCAATAGTGATCAACGCCGATAAATAAAGAAACATCAAATGTCGATCTATTAGGAGTGTGCTAACTGTAAATGTTTTAGATAAGGAAGGTTCTTGATCGGTACTTGATGCGTATGGATATTTCGCTGCAATACATAGAAAACAACTACATGAATCTGAATTTTTTCGCCAGAATCTGCAAACAGAAATAAAAAATTAAGGTTATCGAAGTCCGCATCACCTCTTTCCAACCAAATGCTGCAGTCATCAGAGTTTCAGTTCCAATTTGTTTCAAGTTCATATTTTGTGCTAGTTCTTCTGTAATGATTGACCTCTGAGATCCCTTATAAAATATTAAGATAGTTGTGTCCATGACTATTTCTCCGTTTGTAACTTTGGCTGTCGCTGCTTTAAATATAATAATTATTGGAATATTTGTCATTGGAGATGTATGCAGAGTTGTCGAAGAAGGATTAACATGCTCGTTCTTTATTGATGACTGGATCTTTTTAGATGTGATATAAAGTGTTGATTCATGTGTAGCCAGGAATGTATACTGCACATTACATGTCACACCTGTCAAATAAGTTAATTGTTATGATATCTTGAAGAAGGGGTGCTCAATGGACAGTTTTAGGGCCTCTGTTGAATGAGGCATCATTTCTATATTTTTGAGGTATTTTTGGTATAAAAAAAATTCTTGATATCAATTATTCGAATTCTTTTTTTTTTTATCAGGAAATCAAATTTTTGTAAAAGGAAAATAATAAATAAATATCGAATAAGTGAACAAAGTAAGAGACTTGAAGAGTTTAGGCGGTAATAAGGTGTCCTTCTCTCTGTAAACACTAGTTCAAAACAAATTTGGTCTGATTTGAATATAATTGGCAGAAATAACTTAATTTACGTAATTCTGTGCATCTTGTTTGATTTTGATGGACTTTGTTGCCATGGTTAGTTTCTGTGATTTTCCTTTAAATCGCTACTTCTTTTACAGTTTTTGGTCAGATTTCAATATAACTTGGCACACAATTAAGTACACTATACTGAGATACATAAATTTGTGCATCTGTTTTGTATTTTGGGAAGCGATGTTTCCATGATTACTAAAAATACATATTTCTGTGAAATACTTTCAAAATGCTACTTCTACAATTTAAGTGTGTTGTCAATACAATTTTGCACACAAGCAGTATCGGTGTTTGTAATTGGTGAGCGTTGTTGCCTTGGTTACTTAAAAACTAGAAACCTGTGATTTTTTTTTCAAAATGCGACTCCTCCAACAGTTTCATCCTTATTTCAACAAAACCTGGCAGACAGAGATTTCAAACTCTGATAGATAATTCTGTGCATAGGTTTTTGAATTATGATGTTGCTATGGTTACTATAAATAGAAAGTTTCGTTAAATACTTTTAAATGCTACTCTTTTTAAAAATTTAGCCTGATTTCAATATAAATTTGCACACATGAACACTTAGTAAATAATTCTATTTATCGGTTTTTGATTTTGATGAATTATCTTGCCATGGTTTCTAAAATAAAATATTCGGAGAAATTGTATCAAAAGGCTACTCCTCCAAACGTTTTAGTCTGATTGCAATAAATATTACTACAAAAATAGACCAAGGACCATTATTCTATTTATTGCTGTTGCATGGTTTTAAGAGCAAGTGCTACTTTTCTCTTCATTTGTTATAAGTACAAACTAGTAGAGCTACATGTACTGTGTCGTCAGAGACTTCTGGTTTAATTTTTTTTATTTAGAAAACCAAGACAGAATATGCTACAGTCCCTGAAACGTTCTACTTTCCCATTTTTCCGTTCGTTCACCGTGCGTTCACCGTTCGTTCACCGTACGTTCACCGTTCGCTCTCCGTTCACAGTTTTGCATTCACCGTTCACCGTGTGCTCGCGTTCACCGTTCACAAAGCGTTCAGCGTTCGCTCTTCGTTCAGTTCACTTTGCGTTCACCTTACGTTCAGCGTTCACCTATCGTTCAGTTTTCATTGTCATTCGGAACTCCGAAGTGAAAGGACTTATCTTTTTGTAGGTTAGGAGTTACAGTTTTTTTTAATTTAATAATTTACATATCGTGTTTGAAGAATCATTATTTCGTGGGGGAAAATATCTACGATATATATTTTTATTATTCTAACTTAGCTGTTAGGTTATTTATTAAATTACTCTGGAAAATAAATGTTGTTATAAGCACATTCTGTACCTATGTAGAACGATGCTGAAATATTAAAAATTTAACTATGGGCAATGTGCAAATACTTCAAGCACTGCAACAATTTGTTGTTTTGTTAGAGACGACAAATCGTTAATGGAGATATAATTATCCAAGTCAAATAATTACGCAGCAAAATTACGAAAATATTTATTTATAACACTTTTTTTTCAATTACTACAGAAAATATGATAGAACTAGTTCTGAGAGTTATACATAGTACTGAGGATATCGTATTAATTTATTATCTTTGGAGCGAATTAAATTGATGATGTGGTTAAAGGAAATATTTATTTAAAATGTAATGCACTACAGAATTTTCTCTACTATAATATGTAAAGTCTATAGCTATAGAGTAAAAAAAAATCTTTCTTCACCGTAACTTTATATGTTTGCCATTCGATATGATTAATACCCCCCCCCCCCTTTCCCCCTAAATCGGTTACTTAGTCAGTATTGTATTTCCAGAATATTTTAAGTAACATTAAAAAAAAAATTTGAGGTCATTTTTAGAACAAAAATTTCAGTCCCAATACAAACAGACATCTAAAAAAGTCACAAAACAATAGTAGTTCAAAATGTACACGTGTCGGCGGTGGTATTTGGAATTGGCAGAGAGTATGTTTCAAATTCAAGTGTTAATGCCCTATGTATTTTATTCAGTTATTATTCAAATGTTGGAATCAAATCTAGAAATGATAAAAATAAATGTTATAACTTGTTGGAAATACTCGCACTTCGTCTTCGATGTGACGAAACTTTCACACCTGCACAGTGTCGAATGACTTCGTGTGAACTTGAAGCAGGAAAATAAAAACGAGTATGACTGTCAAACAAATGGATTTGATTTGTTGATAAAAAAAAAAAAAGTTACTTTCACTGTCTGATATACTTAGAAAAAAATTTCAGAGTTTTTGTTTGATATAGGTACAAACATGTAGTGAAGCCTGAAATGGGAAGGGGGGGGGGGCTAAAACGGAATATTTCTCTCTCTCTCTCATTTGTCTGTTTAATAAAAACTATAACAGCACATTACTTGAATATCAAGTTCTGAAAATTGAATTTATAACAAATAATATGAATATGTATCTTTGTATTATCTTGTCCGAGTATAATCACGGCCATCTACAGATAAATGTAGAAGTCTGCTCAGTAAACATGGCCGTAGGAACCGGGGGGGGGGGCAAAGGGGGTGCGTGCCCCCCTCCCCAATAATTTTGCCGATATATAGATTACTATAGTAAACATAGATACTATATGCTTGTGCCCCCGGCAATAAAAAGTCTGATGACCTTTTTTTTTTTGCTCGTCAGGAAATTTTTGGTAGTGCCCCCTCAACTATCAACTGAAAATGTATGGCTGTGCCGCCCCCCCCCCCCCCCCCAACCGAATTTGCTTCCTACGGGCCTGATAAATCATCACGTAAAATAGAAATGACACATAATATATTATTGTATTAAAAATTTAAAATACGAGCGTATAAATGCAAAACGTATACTGACCTTTGTAATTATTTTTTTTTACATTACTTTACACGAAATCGCCTTAACACGGAGATATATGAATGGATGTTACAACGACTTTAATTCATTCTATAAGTCAGAAGTTTTCTCTGATTTGGTATCAAATAAGAATAAACATTTTTATTTTCCAACTAAAAAAATATCTCTTATACTTCACTTGCAACAATTGCAATGTTTTAATGCGATAAAAATCGTGTGATTAAAAACTTAATGTGCATGCATCGTCTTTCTCAGGACAATTTTGGAGAATTTATTTTATTGACTTATTTATTCATTCATTTATTGGTTTACTTATTTATTATTGATTTTTTTTTTGGCAACTGACATTATAAAACAATAAAATAGTTTCAATGCAAGGAAAAGATCAGAGGCATTCCGAATATATCGTCCATCTTGCGTTCACCGTTCACCAAGCTGCGTTCAGCGTTCACACATCGTTCACTCACCGTTCGCTCTGCGTTCGTTCACCGTTTGTTCAGCGTTCGCTCACCGTTCAAGTGGGAAAGTAAAACGTTTCAGGGACTGTATTATCAGTCAGCTATTGATCGGATATGTCATGTGAAAATTGATTTGTATTAGTTCCCAAACCTCATTTCAAATACTAAAAACACTTCCTCTTTGCCGGAAACATAAAAAAGATTTATTGATAATTATAATCTCGAGATAAAATCACTTACAAATCCTAGGGAAACCTCACATTAGATAAGTTAACTATCCGTGTTCCACTTATACACGAAATACCAATTTCACATAAACAGTGAAATAGGGAAATATAAAACAGAAGAAGCATATTATAGAAGGTAGTTTACATGTACAAATCACAAGTGGTTAAAAAGAGCGGGTCTAACTGGTATGTATTTTTTTTGTAATCATTGCAATTGTTAACCTCCGCATTAACAAAGAAAGACATTTTATGGTTTATAATACATTATCCGTCAAAATGGATGAAAGCACGTATAATAGGTATTATTTAAAGTTCGCGATTTCCTGGATGTTGTAGGGTAGCCTCCGAGGTAGAGAAATGCTGTTTTGAAATATTAAAGCAATATGAACTGCAACTTTGATGTCAGAAATTTTTGTTGCAATATAATTGTAATTAACTAATTCAAAGATAGAAAAAAGGATATTTATTAACTTCTATTGTTTATATATGCGATAGAAGAACTAATTATAAACTTTGATTGAAGCAAAATTACATTATTGTCGTCCTGTACAATATTGATTTCTTATTATATAATAAAATATATGGAGATAACGAACAGTATTCAAGCTCAAAAGTCCATTAAACAATACAAAATAGGAGCAGAGCAAACACGGACCTCGAAAACATCAGAGGTGGGATCAGGTGCCATGGAGGAGTGAGCATCCCCTGCCGACCTGTCACACCCGCCGTGTGCTCGTTGTCATGATCAGGATATAACGGAAAAATACACACAATTCAGTATGTAAATAATGGCCTAACAATTAGTATGAAAAACGTCAGTCAGCATTTGACTCAATGATAAATTGCATTTGCTAACATTTAAGGTCATTGTATCGACCATAGAACTTACGAAATGATGACTTTAAACGAGACTGCTGATATAATATTATACATTCCATTGTACAAAAATCGTTTTTCTCAAAAAAAAAAAAAAAAAAACCCAAACAAACAAACTTTATTTTAGTCTAATTGATCATATAGGTTTAAGTTGCAGACATATTTATCATAACAGCACATTTTAACAGCAAAATAAAATTCTCAAAAATGCGGCTCATATTGCTTTAATATTTCAAACAACATTTTGAGACCTAAGAGGTAATTCTTTACAATAACAATTTTTATTCTCTAACAGGGTTTTATAAAATATGGCTAATCGTTTCCTCTAGAGAAAACCGAATAAGGTCAACTTGCTGCGAATTGGTGTTCCATTTAACACCAGAGGGTAAACTTGCATGAGGGTAAACTTGATGACTTGCATGTGTATTATCGATTGTGTTGAATGCAGACGATTTGAGCTTTCCATGGATTAAAAATATCCTTTAATCGTGAGGTGTATATGAATTTATATGGATGATATATTGATTCATTTTTATCATTTTAAAATAGCAATATAGATTTTATTGTTGTTAATGTTATGGGGCGGTCCGTGGAATAGCCGCCTTAGCTAAAACTTTCTTTTAGACATTAACCAGCTGTAGAATTGTCCGTACGTTACACTGAAAGGATATTTAATACAACAGATCTCCCCATGGTGTGAGACCAAATTTCGTGCATCATCTCGCAAATAATTACTTTTACTTGATTTAGTTAATGTAGTTTTGAAAATATGCAAGCTGATATTAAAATTTAAGTTTTAATATACCGTCAATTTCTTCAGAGTTATGCGATTTTTCCGTTGCCTATTGTTGTGTGTTATGGTCTGTGCATCCTACGAGAGGGAGGATTCAAACGCTCATAAATATGGAGTCATCATTCGCGTGACCAAGAAAGGCCTGACCGAGGGTAATCAAATACATGTTTTTGTTGTAAAATCTTACCTATGGTAATTAGTCTTAATAAAAAAAAAAGGAGCTACTGCTCTAATAAAAGTAAAACTGTTTGCTGGGAAATAAATATTTGTTGGCAATATATATAAACATTCTCTAAATCTTGAAGAGGACGTTATAGGTGCATTACTGTATACAATTTTTAGGTCACCTAAGTAAACTCAGGTGACTAATTGCTATCTGTTTTGTCCGTCGTGGTACGGTGTGCGTTAACATTTGGACATTTTTAGCTTCTTCTCTGAAACCGCTCAACCAATTTTGGCATATAGCACCCATGGGTGAAGGGGAACAAAATTGTGAATTTCATTGTCCCTGCCCCCTCCCCCCTGAGGGGTGGGGCAAAAAACCCTAAAATTAATGCAATCTTTAAAAATCTTCTTCACTCTTGGACATCAAGCAGTCAAACTGTTGGCAAGATTGTAATAAGCACTGAGCCTTTACAAAAATTGTGAAATTCATGGCCCCAGATTCAGGGGTTCAGGTGCTAGGACAGGGCTCTGTTGAATATATAGTGAAAATGCATTATTTCTTAAAAAAATCTTCTCTTCTGCTCCCAGGTATTATGCAAACAAACTGAATGCATAGTTATGATGAGGAAGGTTGCCTCTTCCAAAATCATGAATTTCATGGCCCCTGGGTCAGTGGTTCTGGTCTTAGGGCGGGGCTCTATTGATTATATAGTAAAAATGCATTAATTCCTTGAAAATCTTTTCTTTGCTCCTGGGTATTAAACCGATGAACTAACTAAA
Source organism: Saccostrea echinata (assembly GCF_033153115.1). Classification (NCBI taxonomy): domain Eukaryota; kingdom Metazoa; phylum Mollusca; class Bivalvia; order Ostreida; family Ostreidae; genus Saccostrea; species Saccostrea echinata. Next base: position 35,033,123 of record NW_026889803.1, read on the forward strand.
GTACATAGTTATGAGGAGGAGGAGGCTTCCTGTAAAATTGTCAATTTCATGACTAACTAAAGAACATAGTTATGATGAGGAGGGGGCTTCCTGTAAAATTGTCAATTTCATGGCTCCTGGGTCAGGGGTTCTAGTGTTAGGGCGGGGCTCCAATGATTATATAGTGAAAATGCATTAATTCTTTGAAAATCATCTTCTCTCCCCCTGTGCATAAAGAAGATAAACTAGCTGTATGGTTAAAATGATCCAGGGCACCTCTTTTAAAATTGTTAATTTCATGGCCCCTGGGTCAGGGGTTCTGGTGATAGGGCGGGGTTCTATTGATCATATAGTGAAAATGCATAAATTCTTTAAAAATCTTCTCTAACTCTGTATATAACTGTATATAAAGAAGATAAACTACATTGTAGGTGCATGGTTGAGATGATCAAGGGTGCCTCATCCAAAATTGTGAAATTTCTGGCCCCAGGGTGAGGGGTTCTGTTGGATGGGGGGGGGGGGGAGTCGGGCTATATTGATTATATTGTGAAAGTGCATTATTTCTTTGCAAATCTTCTCTGCTCCTATGTATTTAGCAGATAAACTAAGTATATAATAAAGATGAGCAAGGGCGCCTCTTCCGAAATTGTGAATGATGCTAGGGCGGGGCTCTATTGATCATATAGTGAAAATACACAAATTCTTTAAAAATCTTTTTCTCTCCCCCTGTATTTAAAGCAGATAAACTTGGTGCATGGTTATGAAGGTCAAGGGTGCCTCTTCCGAAATTGTGAAAGAGGGGTTCTGTGGTAGGGGGGCTCTATTGATCCTACGGGTACAGCCCACTAATTGTTTTCCCATAGGCGACAATGTTAACGTTTCTTCACATAGCAGTGTCCCTAATTTTCGTTCAGTGAGTGACCCCTCAAATCAAAGCACATCAAGTTGTCTTTCCTTGGTTAAAATCTCGAGGTGGCATGTCAGATTCGTTTACCGGCAAAATGCCTCTGTCTGTGTAAACCTCTAAAAATGAAAGTGAAAGTAGGGGAATTCAAGACGTCTCACTGGTGTTATAATACATAAAATAATTCTGCTGATCTTCTTGATCAGCTGATCTTCTTGATAAATTACATCTGTCAAGCTTTTGTGCAAGGGAACAGACTCCTTATCAACAAGTATGAGGCTCAGTTTAGTATATTATCACAGTTTTTTTTAAATTCAGGTCTGCAAATTAAGGAACTTTTTTTCTGTACTACTTTCTTCCCCTACCGATTCTGAAAATAATTAGAGATATGAACCCATATAGTGAAAGAGCATCATTTCTTTAAAAATCTTATATGCTCCTAGTTATGTTGAACAAGGGCACCTCTTCCAAAATTATGAATATCTGCTCCTGGGTCAAGGGTTTTGGTTTTAGGGTGGGCTCTATTGATCGTATAATAAAAATGCATTAATTCTTTAAAAATCTTCTCCTCTCCCCCTGTATATAAAACAAATAAACAAGGTGCATATGACAATCAATGGTGCCTCTAACAAGATTGTGAAATTTGTGGCCCCAGGGTGTCGGGTTCTCCGGGAAAGGGGGGACTCTATTGATTATAAAGTGAAAGTGCAATATTTCTTTGAAAATCTTCATCTCTGCTCCTAAGTATTAAACAAATAAAACAAATATATTTAAGATGAGCAAGGGCGTCTATTCAAAAATTGTGAAAATTGTGGCCCCAGGGTCAGGGGTTCTGGTGTTACATTGTAAGGTCGGGCTCTATATATTGATTATATAGTGAAAGTGCATTATATCTTTGAAATCTACTTTTTTATCCCTGGGTATTTAGCAGATAACCAAGCATATAGTTTTGATGAACAGGGCTCTAATTGGTGACTAATTTAGTCGCCAATGTGCCTAAAATTTTTGATTGGCGCCTAAAATTTTTCCATAAGTCGCCAAATTGACTTGGCGATCGTCGATTTCCGAAAATTTTCACATTTTTAACAAAATTTTCTGAAAAAGCGAAAAAGAGGAAATTATTTTTAGCAATGGACATGTCATGTTTTTTTTAGGCACGTCATGGGTCCGTATATTCTAATAACCTTTAAAGTTGGCGCCTTAGAAAAATTGTTTGGCGACTAAAAATTTGAATTGGCGGCAAAATGTTTTTGATAAGGCGCCAGATGGCGCCTAAATTTTAGAGGCCACCGAGATGCCTGATGAAGAAGGGCAACTCTTTCAAAATTGTGTTTATATTGGCCCCTGGGTGAGGGGCTTTGGTATTAGGGTAGGGCTATATAAATTGAATATATAGTGAAAATGGATTATTTCCTTGAAAATCTTCTCTGCTCCTGGGCATCTAGGAGGCAAATAGAGTATGTAAAGTTGTAATAAGCAGGGGTGTTTTTACTAGATTTTGAAATTCTGCACCCTTTGGTCAATTTATTAATTTCTACTGAAAGAGGTTATTCCCCTTTGCTATTCACCTATAGTTAATCAATATAAATAATGTAAATTTAAACGACGATTTGATAAGTAACGAATTATACAAGAAATGTTATAATATTTGATACAAAAGTACTTTCATAGTTTTTAATAGTCAGGAAAAGTTTTAAATAAAAGATAAATGAAAATGGTACAAAAATACCATTTCTTTATACAATAAATAATCTTTAAAGAGCAAGAGAGGCCAATGCAATGGGGAATGAAATGTGTTAACTGCTTTAGAACTATTGTTTTGTTAAGTCCGCGTGAGGATAGTGACAAATGGGGCAAAGTACAGACAATAAAATCGATCAACTTTTAAGATTTGTTATTGAGTTCTAAATTAATATTTTGCTGATCCCTGATTATCCAATTTCTCTTTGTTTTGGGCAACATAACTTTATTTATCAGCTTATTTTTTTTTTCAATCTATAGGTGATCGTTACATTATACTCAGGTGACTGTGAAGGCCCTTGGGCTTCTTATTGATCTGTAGAACCAAACTTCTGTGAACTGAACAGAAACATGTTATTTATTTTGTTGCAACCACAGACATGTATTCATAAACGGTATACAAAAATTAAATATTATATAAATCAAATATATTGCTATACTTTCAGGTTTCCGGAAAGCATTCGCATCTTATTGGATCACACTGAAAAATAAAAATAACATTACACTTCCTCCTATTGAACATGTAAACGAAACAGCTGATGGAATAAATTACTCTATTGAAAGGTAAACTCGTCAATGTACATAGAAAGATTTTGTAAATATGGAACTATAATATATTTATTGATCTATCTCTGTTGAAAAATTTTTAATCATTATTTTATATCTGGTCAATTGCAAACATACAATCATTTGCATATTTTTGACATATAAAATGAAGAGTATACGAATACGCCGATATTTTTATAACAGATATCAATTTAATAATGTTAAATTTTAAACAAGTTACATGTAGTTTTAAATAATTAAAAAAAAATTGTAAAGAAATTAAATGTAATTTACTTTTTGATAATCTTGTGATATCTTGTACATAAGTTTTGTCGCCCCTACCCTTTTTCACGTTTCAGTTTGAATCTGAAAGACGATATGGATTTTGATAATTTCACGGCATCAGTTGATATTGAGAATTCCACTAGATGTCTGAAAATATCAATTACAGACTCTTTAGCAGTCCTGCAGGGGCGTGTCCAATGTCGAGATGTACAAAGGTGATTTTTCATATTTTGGGGATTACTGTAAGTGCTATTTTTCATGCATGGAGTAATAATTCCGCGGAATCACAATTTCTAACATTTACATTTGCAAATATTTTTCTTAGATGAACCTATTGAAGAGAAAATAAGTTCAGTTCTGTATGAACTTATCAGGGGGTCAGAGGTCATAACTGACCGAATCATACAGCAAGATGATATATTGCTTACATATAATGTATATTTCTTTCACAGTGAAACTGCTCTCGAAACGTCTAACTTGATAGCGATGAAAAAAAATAAAATAATGGAAACATAAGGATATTTTTTTTCAATTAGCAGATGTCCATTTAATCTTCCTTCGGAGTAAATAATTTTTTTGAATAATATTATTAGCCTAAAATCGTGCTTAACTATTTAACCCGAAATTCTTTGAAGGTATATAAAATGAAACAAACGATATCACCGCTTTTGATTTCAAAAGGGTGAAGAACCTATAAGATAGTAAGATTACATGTGTATTCTCAGTGCCGAACATTGTTCTTTCATTCTAAAGAAAGATTTCCAAGATTGCTAAACATCAATGTAAATATTCAAATGTTCGGGCTAGGCGAACTTTCAAGGCCTGCATGCTTGTCACAACATAGTGATACGGCGGGCCCTTTGTGTAATATTTTATTCTAATTGATCACCTCAATGGTAAATATAAGAAATAAACTACAATTTTAAAAAGTTCACTTGGAAATGAACTTGGTTGTACTTGATCAAATCTACTGAGAAGCCCTTCCGGCTTCACAGGATTTGATCATGTAACCAATTGAAGTTCATTTCCCAGTGAACTTTTAAACAATATTGTTTATTTCTTTATTAAATCCACGTGTAGAGAATTATGCAGCGTTCATTGACTGTTTACATGTCTTAAAAGTACTTTAAAGTACGCCGGGACAAAAATTTAACGGAAAATTGGTGACCGCGTACATAGCGTAATGAATCCCACGCGGTAAAAAGTATGTTAACATGTACAGAATTAAATGTGATTTTTTTCAATGGACAGAATGCTGCAGTTAACGTTGCAACTGTATACAGCTCCTTTGTTCAACATTTAGACAGCCTGAGAACGCGTCTCATGTTTTTGACGCGATTTTTTGTCCACTTCTGCTTTGATATGATTTCATTTCCCCCTGTCTCTAATGTTGAAGTCTTTTAGCCATATATATATATATATTGAACTAAAATATAGACTCGATGAGATAAACGTAAATGATCGATTGATGTCTGAAATGATGCATTTGCATCTTGATTTGGGGAGCCCTTTGGTATTAATCGAATTTCAATCACTTGAGAATCCCGCATGAAATATTTATGATGCGCATCAATTGGTTTTGGACATTATTTTTTGAAGAGCTTTTTAACCAAAATACATGATTTAAGTATTTATGGAAACAACCGATATAGATTCGGGAAACGTCAGCGATCTTTAGTTCAAAAGCAAGGTGTAGTCCTAAGTACCTAGTAAGTACAAGTGTTGCCGATTTATTTAGAATGTTCCTTAGAAATACTAGTATTTCTTCCTGAAAATTTTAACAAACTGATTATTTGTGACTTTCTACACTGCTAAACATATAAATAATCATTCTTTATGTTTTTGTTTGTTGTTTAAAGTCCCTCTCGAGAATTTTTCACTCATATGGAGAAGCCGACACTTGCCAGTGGAGGGCTGCAAATTTTGACCTATACTCGGCACTCAGGGCCACTGAGCAGTGAGGGATCCTTTTCGTGCCAGCACTTATTGCGACATGGGAACTCGCATTTTTACGGTCTCATCCGAAGGACCGGTCTCTACGACCCACAGTGCTATTCGAACCCGCGACGTAAGGATCAACTCCTTACTCCTCGACTCTAGAGCAAACGCTCTAACCACTGTGCCACGCGGGCGACTCATTCTTTATGCGTAGCCAAGCATTTACATGTAAAGGTTTCAGCTAAGTATAGATAGGAATTCTCTTCACTCTTGATCCAAGGCTTACTTTGCACTATTATTGTATGAATTTTCTATCATATTATATAAAAATTACTAACAGATGGAATAAAGCTTCACTTGTTCAGTGAATGTATCATGTACGTCTTAGTCTCTTTATTTCAGAGATCTTATACAGAATTGTTCAATATCTCTGAAAATACCATGGTATATCAGGATTCACATCGGTAAGTCTAAATTCTGTTTCTTTAGGTGGCATAATAATATCGGTCAATTCGCATAGCTAAACGTTTCCTTCTTAATTCAATCTATTAAAGCCATATATGGCGTATTTTTGATAATTTCCACAGGCCTTTGGATCGCTTATCCACATGTTAAAAAAATAGGGGTGTATAAAAAAGATGTTAACTCCGATTTAAAAAAAAATTAGGGGTGTATAAAAAAGATAAAGGTATGGTACAGTACTCGTTACATAGGGTACCCACATTTGCGAATAAAATACTTTTAATCAAATGTTCTAAAGAAAAAAATTCTGTTCATATCTATTTATATAAAAACATTTTACATTACTACCAAAGTTCATTCCGAAATTCCGTATACTTCCCGAGATAATATGCTGAAATAAATTCCAAAATTGACCTATATTTTTTTACTCGACATTAGCTTGGGTCCCTGGTCATTCACATGTATACAGACGATGTTTGAACTGCAGCAAACAACTGCATGATATTTGCACAATCTTTCAACATTTTAAAGTTCATTTTTTACTCCAGATCGTAAGGTTAAGTCCTTAATAATTCCTATGGCGAACAAATAATTAGAAAACTTCCGCTTCGACAACTGCACAGCCATTTTGATTATAAATGTGAAAAGTTTTGATGGAACGAATTTTTTTCTTAAAAAAGTTAGACCGCTAAATTGTTGTTGGTAACTTAGTAAGACCTTTTGATCATATCCTATAAAATGTTGTAGAGAATGAGTGCTAAAAAGCAAATATTCAGTGAATATGGATCAAATTCCGGGACAAATTCGTCCCGTCATTCCCATTTTACAATTACTGTAAATATTCAGCATGTTCAAAGGCCCAAGCTAATGTCGAGTAAAATAATTAACGTCAAATTTGGAATTGATTTCAGCATATCTCGGGAACAATATGGAATTTTGGGATGAACTTTGGTAGTAATGTACATGTAGGTTCTTTAAATGTGAATACATATGAAAAGAAAAAAGTTTTATATCTTTTAATTTAAAAGTATTTTATTGGCGAAAGTGGGTACCCTATGAAATGAGTTCCATACCTTTATTTTTTTTTTACACCCCATTTTTTTAAGTCGGATTAAAGCGATCTAAAGGCCTGTGATAAGTTCAGATAACCAAAACGAAAAAGATATTTCTATTTGTTTTATTACTTTATATGAAGATAGGACTTTTCTGTAAATTACACAATTTTCATAGATATCAAAATTTAAATTACCGACTAGACAAAAATGCCTTAAAACTGAACACTACTCGTAAGAGGCATTGTCGCCATATTTCTTGTTCATCGACCATATCGCAACAACCTATAGAAACCGCAAACCTCTAAACAGTCAAGGTATTTCGCTATAGAGGTCTCAAAAGTGTAGACGTACATGATGTGCCATTAGTGATCGTCCAAATTCAAAATGGCCGCCGTAGTAACGAGACGCTTCGGAAAAATAAAACACATAAATAAAAATTACGAAGTATTTTTTCTTACCTTAATCTTAGTTATATAGCCTTTTGATCTTAGAACTTTCTGTATTCGTCTGGGGATCGACCTGTATAAGCCCTGAACATAATAAATCGGGATGTTTATCCAGATACGTCGAATGGCTGCCTCCAGCTGATTTTTACACAAGAATATTTCGTTCAGTTCTCTTTTCAGTCTCAACCAGATATTTTCAATAATGTTCAAATCAGGACTCTGAGCGGGATAAACCATTGAATGCATATTATTCTGTAATTTATATTCTTGAACTATTCGGGCTCTGTGAATAGGGGCGTTGTCGTCTAGAAATATGTAGTTATTTCGAGGAAATTGGCGTGCTATAACTGGCCAAAGTTGTTCTTCAATTATTTCAATGTATTTTCGAGCATTAATGTTACCATCTACAACAGTCACAGTCCCTACACCGTTGAAAGTATTTCAGAAAGTGCAAGGATGTGTCAATCAAACGCGTCCAGAAATTTGAAGTTTCAATAACTAATTCGAGATGAAATAAGATTTATATTATATTTTAGTATGAAATGCTATAGCAACATATAAGTCATGAAATTATACAGAAAATTTGAGAAAATATTAACTTCAAATCTGTGTCCAAGCACCTTTAATTGTTCTTCATCCCTCATAGTACATGTAGCAATCATGACTTCATAAAATATAATAATAACTAGTTATAATTGTAACGGGGACCGTTACAGATGTTCCCCAAACGCTCCCCAACTCCCTTTTGGTGACTTTTTTCCTGTAAGCTTCATTAAATAAGGCAATGAAGTATATTGGTCATTTTTTGCATTTCACGCGCGCGCACGTGCATGCATGTGCAGGATGACCAAGTCATCCCGTCTATACTATATATGCATCTTTATATTCTCAGTATCAAAACATTTCATCAAAAAATATATAAGTTCCGGCTAAATCAAGCATATTGGTCATCTTAGCATTGCGCGCACGCGCACATGCATGCATGTTCATAATGACCATGCCATTTTGTGTACACTTATAATATGTCTGTTAATTCATAGTATCAAAGCTTTTCATCAAAAAATATAAAAGTTGCGGCTATATTAAGTATATTGGTCATTTAACACATTGCACGCGCGCGCATGTGCATGCATGTGCATCATGGCCAAATCATCTTGTCTACACTTTTAATATATATATATATATATATATATATATATATATATATATATATATATATATATTCTTAATATCAAAGCTTTTCATCAAAAAATATAAAAATTACGGCTATATTAATTATATTAGTCATTTAACACATTGCACGCGCGCGCACGTGCATGCATATGCATGCATGTGCATGATGACCATGTCATCTTGTCTACTCTTTCTATATATATAAATATTTTGAGTATCAAAGCATTTCATCAAAAAGTATAAAAGTTACGATATTATCAAGTAAATTGGTCATTTTACGCTTTGGGCGTGGGCGCACGCGCATGCATGTGCATGTTGACCATGTTGACCATGTCATCTTGTTCACACTTTTAATATATCCTTATATTCTGAGTATCAAAGCATTTCACCAAAAAAATATAAAAAATACAGCTATATCAAGTATATTGGTCATTTTACCCATTGCACGCGCACGCACGTGCATCCACGTGCGCGCAAAATGACCTTTGTTCCGCAAATCTACATAACATGCCTATTAACCCTAAAAAGGTTTTAACTCAATTGGATGAGCAGTTTCCGAGAACACTCGCGGACAAAAAAGTACCGGAGAAGAAATAAGAAGAAAAAAAGAATAATAATAATAATAACTAGTGCTAATTGTAACGGGAACCGTTACAGATGTTCCCCAAACGGCTCCCCAATCCCTTATGATGTCCCATTCCATACAAGCTTCAATAAATTAGACAATACTTTTGTAATATAAATGGATACTTTATTTTTAAGGGTATTTCATTGGAAAACTACTCCGATATAGCCATATGGGTATTAGCCAACCAAATTTCAGCGCATGTGCTTGCACACGTTTTCTACATTTTTCACATTAATTTTCTTATAGTGTCTCACAATACATACATTTGTGTTAAATATTAAAGAATTTCATTGAAAAATAAGAGAGATGTAACCCTTTAAGTATTAGCCAATCAGAAATCAGCATACGCGCATGCATGGCCTTGCATTCAATTTTGATAGTATCATATTGTATGAGCTCTGTGTTCCTATCCATGTCGTAAATTTCATCCTGTTTTGTTGAAAACCAAGGGAGCTATAGACATTTAAAGTTTCAACCAATCAGATTGCAGCACACCTGCATGCGCGTGTTTTCAAGAAATTACCTATATAACATGTTGTAGCACCTTATAATATATAATTATATTCTAAATTTCAAAGTATTTTGTGAAAAAACAAGGAAATTATTGAGATTTTTGTATCAGCCAATCAGAGAAGAGCGCACGTGCATGCGCGTGAGTTCACGCTAATTTGACCATGTTATCTTGTCTAGACTACTAATATATCTTTATATTTTGAGTTTCAAAGCAATTCATCAAGAAATACAAAAGTTACGGCTTCATCAAGTTTATCAGTCATTTCACTCATTGCACGCGCGCGCACGTGCATGCATGTGCGCGCAAAATGACCTTCGTTCCGAACACCTACACAACATGCCTATTAACCCTAAAAAGGTTTCATGTCAATCGGATGAGTGGTTCTATGAGAACACTCCCGGACAAAAAAGTACCGGAGAAGAAAGTAGAAAAAAAGAATAATAATAATAATAATAATAATAAGAAACAGAGTAAAAACAATATGTTCCCAAACTTCGTTTGGGGAACATAATAACTAGATGAGATCTCGTTGCGAGCAACGAGTAGGTCTTCCGTCCGATTTTTCGATAAGATGAGATATGATTTTGACTATGCTCTTTGTTAAAAGATAATAATATATAGACTTCCCTAATTAGATTTTATTGTTTTGATTTACATAACATTATCAAAGAGCTATAAATGACATGCTTTTGCCCTTCTGAGCCCCTAGTTTGAGGGGTCAGCCCCTTTTCCTTCATATCAAATGAAAGGTCTTGTGATTTTGAAGACTTTTTGTTCAACAACTATTCAGAGATTTCTTTTCGTTATGGAGATATGCTGAATTGAAATATTTATGGGCCACCCCTCCAAGTCCTTAATGGGGCCGTTTGACAAAAATTGAAAGGTTGCATATTGTTTAGAACATTATTCTGACCATCTTTTGTACAGCATTGCTTATCAAAATATTTCCCCTTTTCGAGATATAATGCGTCAAATATTTAGCATTCTTCCCCTTTTGACCTCTTATTACGTAACATATGATCAGAATCTTATCATATATTGTTGTAAATCCTTAAGACAAGCATCTTCGCTTCAGTAATGTATTACAAAATATTGATCGTTCAAGAGTTATACATAAAAGACTTTTGGCCCCTCTGAGCCCCTAATTTAAGGGATCAGCCCTTTTTCTTGATATCAAATGAAAGGTCTTGTAATTTTAAAGACTTTTTGTTCAACAACTATTCAGAAATTTATTCTAGATCTCGTTTTCGAGATATGCTGAATTGAAATATTTAGGGGCCAGCCCTTCAAGTCCTTAATGGGACCGTTTTGCAAAAATTAAAAGGTTGCATATTGTTTAGAACATTATTCTGAACATCTTTTGTTCAATATTGCTTTTCAAAATATTCCCCCTTTTTGAGATATAAAGCGTCAAAGATTTAGCATTCTAGCCCCTTTTGGCCCCTTATTACGTAACATATGATCAAAATTTTAAAACATATAGTTGCAAATTGTTAAGATGAGCATTTCTGCTTCAGTAATTTATAACAAAATATTGATCGTTCAAGAGTTATACATCAAAGATTTTTGGCCCCTCTGAGCCCCTAATTTAAGTAATCAGCCCCTTTTTCTTGATATCAAATGAAAGGTCTTATAATTTTACACATTTTTTGTTATATATGTATTAACAAAATATTTACAGGTAGCAAGATATAAAAGAAAACGTGTCAAATTTTGCGAGATGTTTGTGAGCCGATTTTTCGAGCCCAGGCGAGCTTCGGTGCCTTTTGAGCTGGAAAGATATAGATGCCAAATTGCACATCTACAATCTTTCCTCTGTCTTCACTGAAAATCTTATCTCTGTATCTCTATTCGTTTAGGAGAACACTCCAGGACAAGCCATCCCTCTGAAAATCAGAAAATCGTCCATATCTCACGACCGGAAGTGACGTCATCAAAAAACAAAAAAACCTATCAAGATCAATTGAATATCTTTTATATCTGAAAGTTTCATGGAAATCGGCCCAGCCGTTTCCGAGAAATTGCGTGCACAAAATCGGTTGGAAAAAAAATAATAATAACTAGATGAGATCTCGTTGCGAGCAACGAGTAGGTCTTCCGTCCAATTTCTTGATAAGATGAGATATTATTTTGACTATGATCTTTGTCAGAAGATAATAATATATAGACTTCCCTAATTAGATTTCATTCTTTTGATTCATTTAACATTATCAAAGAGCTATAGATGACATGATTTTGGCCCCTTTGAGCCCCTAGTTTGAGGGGTCAGCCTCTTTTTCTTGATATCTACTGAAAGGTCTTGTGATTTCGAAAACGTTTTGTTCAACAATTATTCAGAGATTTCCTTTCGTTGTGGAGATATGCTGAATGGAAATATTTAGGGGCCATCCCTCAAAGTCCTTAATTGGGCCATTTGATAAAAATTGAAAGGGTACATATTGTTTAGAACATTATTCTGACTATCTTTTGTTCAGTATTGCTTATCAAAATATTCCCCCTTTACGAGATATAAAGCGTCAAAGATTTAACATTCTGGCCCCTTGTGACCCCTTATTACGTAACGTATGATCAGTATCCTATCATATATTGTTGTAAATCGTTAGGATAAGCATCTTTGCTTCAGGAATGTATTACAAATTATTGATCGTTAAAGAGTTAAAGATGAAAGAGTTTTGGCCCCCTTGAGCCCCTAATTTGAGGGGTCAGCCCCTTTTTCTTGATACCAAATGAAAGGTCTTTTGATTTTGAAGACTTTTTGTTCAACAACTATTCAGAAATCTATTTTCGTTTTCGAGATATGGTGAATTGAAATATTTAGGGGCCAGCCCTCTAAGTCCTTAATGGGGCCGTTTTGCAAAAATTGAAAGGTTGCATATTGTTTAGAACATTATTCTGAACATCTTTTGTTCAATATTGCTTTTCAAAATATTCCCCCTTTTTGAGATATAAAGCATTAAAGATTTAGTATTCTGGCCCCTTTTAGCCCCTTATTACGTAACATATGATCAAAATTTTAAAACATATAGTTGCAAATTGATAAGATGAACATTTTTGCTTCAATAATTTATAACAAAATATTGATCGTTCAAGAGTTATACATAAAAGACTTTTGGCCCCTCTGAGCCCCTAATTTGAGGGATCATCCATTTTTTCTTGATATCAAATGAAAGGTCTTATCATTTTACACATCTTTTGTAATGCATGTTTTAACAAAATATTTACAGGTAGCAAGATATAAAAGAAAACGTGTCAAATTTTGCGAGATGTTTGTGAGCCTATTTTTCGAGTCCAGGCGAGCTTCAGCGCCATTTCAGCTGGAAAGATATAGATGCCCAATTGCACATCTACAATCTTTCCTGTATCTTCACTGAAAATCTTAAATCAATAGCTTTAGTCGTTTAGGAGGAGTTTCCAGGACAAGCCGACCCTCTGAAAATCAGAAAATCGTCAATATCTCACGACCGGAAATGACGTCATCAAAAAACAAAAAAACCTATCAAGATCAATTGAATATCTTTTAGATCTGAAAGTTTGGTGTAAATCGGCCCAGCCGTTTCTGAGAAATCGCGTGCACACAATCGGTTGGAAGAAAAATAATAATAACTAGATGCGATCTCGTTGCGAGCAACGAGTGGGTCTTCCGTCCGATTTTTGATAAGAATTTGACTGAGATTTTCGTTCAAATATAATGATATAAATAAATTGTTAAGACGAACAATTTTGCTTTAGTAATGTTTAACAAAATATTGATCATTAAAGGGTTATAGATTAGAGACTTACGGCCCTTCTTGGCCCCTAATGTGAGAGGTCAGCCCCTTTTTTCTTGATATCATCTTAAAGGTCTCATGACTTTGAACACTTTTTGTTCAACAACTATTCAGAAATTCTGTTTTGTTTTCGGGATATATGCAAAAGAAATATTAAGGGCCGGCCCTTCAAGTCCTAAATGGGGACGTCTAGCAAAAAATGAAAGAGTGCATATTGTTCAGAATATTAATTTGAACGTCTTTTCTTCAATACTGTTTATCAAAATATTCTTCCTATTCGAGATACATGTACATACAATGATTATGCAATCTGGCCCCCTGAAGACCTCTTATTGCGTAACATATGATATCAACATCATGTTATTTAAACAAAGAGTGTGAAGATGAACTATTTCGGTTCAGTAATATATTACAAAATATTGATCATTAAAAGAGTTATTGATTGTATACTTTCGGTACCTCTCAGCACCTAGTTTAAGGGATCAGACCCTTTTCCTTGATATCACCTTAAAGCTCTCATGATTTTGAACACTTTGTTCAACAATTATTCAAACATTCTTTTTCGTTTCCGAGAAGTATGCAAAGGATATATTTAGGGGCCGGCCCTTCAACTCCTTAATGGGGACATTTAGCAAAAATCAAAAGGTTGCATATTCTTTAGAACATTATTTTGAATAACTTTTGTTCAATATTGCTTATCAAATTATTTCCCACTTTCGAGATTTAAAGCGTCAAAGATTTAGCATTTTGGCCCCTTATGGCCCCTAATTATGTAACATATGATGTGACTATCATAATATATAGTTGTAAATTGTTGAGATAAACATTTTTGCTTCAGTAATGCATTACAAAATATTGATCGTTAAAGAGTTATTGTTCAAAGACTTTCGGCCCCTCTCAGCCCCTATTTTGAGGGGCCAGCCCCTTTTTCTTCATATCACTTTAAAGCTCTCGTGATTTTGAACACTTTTTGTTCAACAACTAGTCAGAAATTCTTTTTTGTTTCTGAGATATTTGCAAAGGAAGAATTAAGGGGCCAGCCCTTCAACTTCTTAATGGGGACGTTAAGCAAAAAATGAAAGGTTGCATATTGTTTAGAACATTATTTTGAACATCTTTTGTTCAATATTGCTTATCAAAATATTTCCCACTTTTGGGATATAAAGCGTCAAAGATTTAGCATTCTGGCCCCTTATGGCCCCTAATTATGTAACATATGATGTGAATATCACAGTTTATAGTTGTGAATTGTTAAGTTAAACATTTTTGCTTCAGTAATGTATTACAAAATATTGATCGTTAAAGATTTATTGATTAAAGACTTTCGGCCCTTCTCAGCCCCTAATGTGATGACTCAGCCCTTTTTCTTTGATATCATATTGAAGATCTTGTAATTCTACACAATTTCTGTACAATATGTTTTAACAAAATACTCATAGTTAAAAAGTTATCATAAGAAATGTCTCTAAAATTCACTCATGATTTGTGTCCTAAATTTCGACCTCTACCGAGCTTCCATACTAGGCACTTCCGGAAAATATCTAAACCCAGGTGCACAATGGCAATATGTCTTCTATCATCGCTGAAAATTTCAGCGCTCTAGCTTAAACCGTTTTTGAGTTCCATCGCAGACAAGGAGGTCCTCTGAATTTTCATAAAAGGGCGATAACTTCCGACCGGAAGTTATTTTCTAGAAACGGAATTGCCGGAATTAACTTCAGATAGAAAGGTGTCAATCCTGAAAATTTGAAGCAAATCGATCGAACCATCTTCGAGAAATCTTCTGCACAAAATTTGTAAAGAAAAAAAAAAGAAGAATAACTAGATGCGATCTCGTTGCGAGCAACGAGTGGGTCTTCCGTCCGATTTTTGATAAGATGAGATACGAATTTGACTTAGATTTTCGTTCATAAATATATAAATAGTGAAAACGTACAATTTGCTTCAGTTATATTTAACAAAATTTTGATCATTATGACACCTAAAAACGCAATGTTTGATGTAGATTTTAAAATATTTACAGTAGCAGATCGTGAAGATGAACATTACTGTAAAAGGGTTAAAGATGAAAGACTTTTGGCCCCTCTGAGCCCCTAATTCGAGGGGTCAGCTCCTTTCTCTTAAAATTACATGAAAGGTCTAGTAATTCTCAAGACTTTTTGTTCAACGACTATTCAGAAGTTTCGTTTCGTTTTCGAGATATGTGGACTTGAAATATTTAGGGGCCGTAGCTTAAAGTCCTTATAGGGGCTGTTTAGGAAAAATTCAAAGGATGCACATTGTTGAGAACATCATTCTAAACAACTTTTGTTCAATATTGCTTTTCAAAATATTCCCTTCTTTCGAGATATAAAGTATCAAAGATTAAGCATTCTGGCCCCTTATGGTCCCTAATTACGTAATATTTTAAGAAAACTTTCAGATATATAGTTGCAGATTGTGAAGATGAACATTTTTGCTTCAATAATTAATATCAAAATATTTAACGTTAAAGAGTTAGAGATGAAAGACTTTTGGCCCCTCTGAACCCCTAATTTGAGGGGTCAGCCCCTTTTTCCTGATATCACATGAAAGGTCTTGTAATTCTGAAGACTTTTTGTTCAACAACTATTCAGAAGTTTCGTTTCGTTTTCGAGATATGTAGACTTGAAATATTTTAGGGCCGTCCCTTAAAGTCCTTATAGGGGCTGTTTAGGAAAAATTCAAACAATACGCATTGTTGAGACCATCATTCTAAACAACTTTTGTTCAATATTGCTTTTCAAAATAGTTCCCCTTTTCGAGATATAAAGCGTCAAAGATTAAGCATTCGGGCCCCTTATGGCTCCTAATTACGTATTATTTGATGAAAATTTTAAGATATATAGTTGCAGATTGTGAAGATGAACATTTTTGCTTCAATAACTAATATCAAAATATTTAACGTTAAGGAGTTATAGATGAAATACTTTTGGCCCCTTTGAGCCCCTAATTTGAGGGGTCAGCCCCTTTTTCTTGATATCACATGAAAGGTCTTGTAATTCTGAAGACTTTTTGTTCAACAAGTATTCAGAAGTTTCATTTCGTTTTCGAGATATGTGGACTTGAAATATTTAGGGGCCGTCCCTTTAAGTCCTTATAGGGACTGTTTAGGAAAAATTCAAAGGGTGCACATTGTTGAGACCATCATTCTAAACAACTTTTGTTTAATATTGCTTATCGAAATGTTTCCCCTTTTAGACATATAAAGCGTCAAAGATTTAGCATTCTGGCCCCTTGTGGCCCCTAATTATGTGCCATACAAGGTAAAAATCATAATATATAATTGTAAATTGTTAAGATAAATATTTTTGCTTTAGTAATGTATACCAAAATAATGCTTGTTTAAGAGTTATCGATTTCACACTTTCGGCCCCTATCGGCCCCTAATGTGATGAGTCAGCGCTTTTTTCTTGATATAATGTTACAGATCTTGTCATTCTGCACAAATTTTGTTCAATATGTTTTAACAAAATAATTATACTTTAAAAGATATGATACAAAATGTCTCAAAAATTCACTCATGATTCTTGTCCTAAATTTCGACCCCTACCGAGCTTCCATACTAGGCACTTCCGGAAAATATCCAAACCCAGGTGCAAAATGGCAACATGTCCTCTATCATCACTGAAAATTTCAGCGCTCTAGCTTAAGCCGTTTTTGAGTTCCATCGCAGACAAGGAGGTCCTCTAAATTTTGATAAAAGGGCGATAACTTCCGACCGGAAGTAAATATCACTTAACGAAATTGCCGGAATTAACTTCAGATGTCAACGCATCTACCATGAAAATTTGAATGATATCGAACGAGCCATCTCCGAGAAATCGTCTGCACAAATTTTGTAAGAAGAAAAAAGAATAATAATAAAGGTAAAAAAGAAACCGAAGAATAATAGAAGGGTCTTCCGCTGAAGACGGAAGACCCTAATAATAAGAAAAGTGAAAAAGAAACAATAGAATAATAGAAGGGTCTTCCGCTGAAGACGGAAGACCCTAATAATAATAATAGCTAGATGAGATCTCGTTGCGAGCAACGAGTAGGTCTTCCGTCCGATTTTTCGATGAGATATTATTTTGACTATGATCTTTGTTTAAAAGATAATAATATATAGACTTCCCTAATCAGATTTCATTCTTTTGATTTATGTAACATTATCAAAGAGCTATAGATGACAGGCTTCTGGTCCCTCAGAGCGCCTTATCTGAGGGGTCAGCTCCTTTCTCTTGATATCAAATGAAAGGTCTTGTGATTTTGAAGACTTTTTGTTCAACAACTATTCAGAGATTTCTTTTCGTTGTGGAGATATGCTGATTGAAAATATTTAGGAGCCACCCCTCCAAGTCCTTAATGGGGCCGTTTCACAAAAACTGAAAGGGTGCATATTGTTTAGAACATTATTCTGACAATCTTTTCAGTATTGCTTATCAAAATACTCCCCCTTTTCGAGATATAAAGCGTCAAAGATTTAGCATTCTGGCCCCTTGTAACTCCTTATTACGTAACATATGATCACAATTTTAAAACATACAGCTGCAAATCGTTGAGATGACCATTTTTGCTTCAGTAAATTGTAACAAAATATTGATCGTTCAAGAGTTATACATGAAAGACTATTGGCCCCTTTTAGTCCCTAATTTGAGGGATCAGCCCCTTTTTCTTGATATCAAATGAAAGATCTTGTGATTTTGAAGACTTTGTTCAACAGCTATTCAGAAATCCATTTTCGTTTTCGAGATATAATGAATTGAAATATTTAGGGGCCAGCCCTTCAAGTCCTTAATGGTGCCGTTTTGCAAAAATTGAAAGGTTGCAAATTGTTTAGAACATTATTCTGAACATCTTTTGTTCAATATTGCTTTTCAAAATATTCCCCCTTTTTGAGATATAAAGTGTCAAAGATTTAGCATTCTGGCCCCTTTTGGCCCTATTATTAGGTAACATATGATCAAAATTTTAAAACATATAGTTGCAAATCGTTGAGATGAACTTTTTTGCTTCAGTAATTTATAATAAAATATTGATCGTTCAAGAGTTATACATAAAACACTTTTGGCCCCTCTGAGCCCCTAATTTAAGGGATCAGCCCTTTTTTCTTGATATCAAATGAAAGATCTTGTGATTTTGAAGACTTTTTGTTCAACAACTATTCAGAAATCTATTTTCGTTTTCGAGATATGCTGAATTGAAATATTTAGGGGCCAGCCCTTCAAGTCCTTAATGGGGCCGTTTTGCAAAAATTGAAAGGTTGCATATTGTTTAGAACATTATTCTGAACATCTTTTGTTCAATATTGCTTTTCAAAATATTCCCCCTTTTTGAGATATAAAGTGTCAAAGATTTAGCATTCTGGCCCCTTTTGGCCCATTATTAGGTAACATATGATCAAAATTTTAAAACATATAGTTGCAAATTGATAAGATAAACATTTTTGCTTCAGTAATTTATTACAAAATATTGATCGTTCAAGAGTTATACGTAAAAGATTTTTGGCCCCTCTGAGCCCCTAATTTGAGGGATCAGCTCTTTTCTCTGGATATCAAATGAAAGGTCTTATCATTTTACACATCTTTTGTACTACTTGTTTTAACAAAATATTTACAGGTAAAAAGATATAAAAGAAAACGTGTCAAATTTTGCGAGATGTTTGTGAGCCTATTTTTCGAGCCCAGGCGAGCTTCAACGCCATTTCAGCTGGAAAGATATAGATGCCCAATTGCACATCTACAATCTTTCCTCTATCTTCACTGAAAATCTTAACTCAATAGCTTTAGTCGTTTAGGAGGAGTTTCCAGGACAAGCCGACCCTTTGAAAATCAGAAAATCGTCCATATCTCACGACCGGAAGTGACGTCGTCAAAAAACAAAAAAACCTATCAAGATCAATTAATATCTTTTACATCTGAAAGTTTGGTATAAATCGGCCCAGCCGTTTCTGAGAAATCGCGTGCACAAAATCGGTTGGAAGAAAAATAATAATAATAATAATAATAATAATAATAATAATAATAATAATAGGGAAAAAGAAACCGAACGAAAACAATAAGGTCTTCCGTTGGAGACAGAAGACCTTAATAATAGGGAAAAAGAAACCGAACGAAAACAATAAGGTCTTCCGTTGGAGACGGAAGACCTTAACTAGATGCGTTTCTTGTTGCTACGGCAACAAGTGGTCTTCCGACCGAACTTTTCTCCAGAACGCT
This sequence comes from Saccostrea echinata, assembly GCF_033153115.1. Taxonomy (NCBI): domain Eukaryota; kingdom Metazoa; phylum Mollusca; class Bivalvia; order Ostreida; family Ostreidae; genus Saccostrea; species Saccostrea echinata. The sequence continues at coordinate 35,052,778 of NW_026889803.1, forward strand.
ATGCTATCTCACTTCATTTAAATACTTTATTGAAGGTATTTTTCGTTTGCGTTTATGTAACACATTCTTTTAACATAGATCATAATTATTAAAGGATTTCTGCAGAATCTCTCTTAACAAAGCTTTAAAAGATAAGCAAAAACCATCATACATGTCTTCACGGTGAAAAATATTATTTACAACTGAAAAAAGAGAGAAACAATCTCCCGCCAAAGCAGGATTCTTACCCGCAACATACGAGAAAGTTTGGACCGGTCATATCTTTGCAATAAATGCATCAATCAAAATGATGAAAACATATATAGAATTCTTAGAAGACTCTCTATTAACTCTGTAAAGTTCAAAGAAAAATATTGAAAAACAAAAAAATTGCAAATTTAACATTTTTGAATTCACTTCCGTTCGCGACCGGAAGTACGAACGACAAAAAAAATAAAGGTCGATCACCATATCTCCATTTGATGCTCTATCACATCAGAGAGTTTCAATTTCATATCTTTAGCTCTTCTCGAGAAAATTAACGGACAAAATTCCATTTAAAAAATACAATTTTCCCCAAAAATCGCGAACGGAAGTAAATTTCAAAAAAGTGAGAGACACCCCTGGAGATATATTCATGATGCATCGTCCCTGCAAAAATCTTTCAAATTGAACCACGCATAGTTGAGATATTGCGTGTACTATGAAAAAAAGAATAATAATAATAATAGAAAACAGACGGAAAACAATAAGGTCTTCCGAAGGAAGTCGGAAGACCTTAACTAGACTCTTGTTGCCATGGCAACAAAAAAGTCTTCCGTTCTTCTAAATCTGTAAGAATTAGCTTTTTTTTTCTGTGTAAAAAACATACATATCATATTTACTGTGAAAGAAAAAAAAAATAACTAGAAAAAAGTCCTTTCAGTACTTAAGGTACTTTGATTTTCATTATCCATTTGGCACCTATAAGAGATAAACGTATATCATTAGCAATTAAAAAAAAAATTGTTTGCAATCATTTCTAAGACAAACAAACAGACGAACGAACACCGTACTATCATAAACTTCATTGTGTGTATATTTTGGCATAATTGTGATGGTGTTATAAAAAAATATAATGAATTAAGTTAGTATCACATTAAACGTAAAGTCACTGAGTTTTGTAAAGTTATACTATCAAGATTTGACAGAATACCTATAAGACAGATTATTCAATTACAGTAATTCTTCAGCAATCGATTGATTGATTGATTGATTATACGTATGTTGTTTAACGTCCCTCTCCAGAATTTTTTACTAACATGGAGACGCCACCACTCGCCGGTGGAGACTGCAAATTTTTGTCCTATACTTTGGCACTTATCGCAATTGAGCAGTGGGGAGTCTTTTTTATGCCAGCACCTTCTGCGACAAGGGACCTCGATTTATACGATCTCATCCAAAGGACCGGTCTCCACGTCCCACAATCGAAGTTCATAATACCGAGATATTTTATTTTTTATTTTATTCTATTTTTTCACAAGTTTGTTGCATCAGATTTACTTAAAGATCATACTTCAAGATCATTTCGAACTCAGGCTACTTAATTGCAGTGCATACAGCCTCAAGTGATTTTGATTGACAGGTCAACACACGTGCACTTCGTGTGATACTTTATACAGGATGTGACCATGACAGACTATGAAATCAGAAAACATTTAATAAAGAATGGGTGTGACCGATATAGAACTAATTTTTGATCTATGTAAATGGATAAGAGGATCGGGATTAAGAGGGAATCTCTCTCTCTCTCTCTCCCTCTCTCTCTCTCTCTCAGACGCGTAAATTGAACATTTCATAATGACAAATCTACCATTATAGAATATGAAATTCTGTATACATGTAAATGATAATTATATTCACATGTTCCAGATTTAAATCTAAAACGAATATATAATTCAAATGCCTAGCTGCACGAACGTCTCCAAATATTAATCAAGACGGGGGGGGGGGGGGGGGGGGGGAGGAGGCTTCAAAGGAATTAGATAGTTTTATGTTTTATGAATTATAAGGAAAAGTACGGACGTCAGTTGCATGTACATAATTATATATCACTGCATAAAATTGTGTTCATTCAGGTATACTTATCCCACATATCAAGAGACCTGTGCAATTTTTTTTTATCATGGTTTTTTTTTCAAAAGAAACATATAGCGTACCATTATTTCACACAGAATCGCGTTTTCACATATTTTTTTTTAACTCTTTGAGTATTTCACAAGAATCCAAGAATCGTCTTTTCACATCTTTTATAATTCCTTGGGTATATAGAGTATAGATCATGTGTCATAAATAATTTAACTTTTTATCAAATAAACATGTAATAACCAAATCTAATCTATAGATTGATTTTCTTTCTTTTAAGTGGCAGATATCAATTTATTTATAAAGGCTTTAAAACAGTACTGTATTACAATTTTCTATTGCTCAATTCCTTTTTGAGTGTATGTAATATTTTTTAATATCGAAAATAAAACTCGGAAATCGGGATAATTTCGCATTCAAATCATAGAGAATAATAAATCGTCTACATTATAGAAGGCTTATAACTATCGTATTCTGAACTTACTATACGAGATAGATAAAATTGCATGCCTGTCCATCACTATAAATGTATATTCAGTGCTTATAATATATTTACTTGAATTAGGTACCTAGCATATATATTAATTTTTTTTTAGATATATTCATGTGTAAATCAATTAAGTATCAATACAGACTTACACTACACTGGCAACTTTAAACTATACATGCACTGGAAGCGGTAACCAACGTACTCTTACATTTAGAAGAGTGCAGAGAGTGTATATGTCTCTGACGTCATCGGTACTATTTCCGCCTTTATCTTGAAAGTTCTATTCTCACTTACAAGTCAGAGTTATCTTTCTTTGCCCATTGTATACACACTAAGTAAATGGGGAAAATGACGGTACCGAAAATCTGCGAGCAACGAGTAGGTCTTCCGTCCAATTTCTCGATAAGATGAGATATGATTTTGACTATGATCTTTGTTAAAAGATAATAATATATAAACTTCCCTAATTAGATTTCATTCTTTTGATTTATATAACATTATCAAAGAGCTATAGATGACATGATTTGGCCCCTCTGAGCCCCTAGTTTGAGGGGTCAGTCTCTTTTTCTTGATATCAATTGAAAGGTCTTGTGATTTTGAAAACGTTTTGTTCAACAATTATTCAGAGATTTTCTTTTGTTGTGGAGATATGCTGAATGGAAATATTTAGGGGCCATCCCTCAAAGTCCTTAATGGGGCCGTTTGATAAAAATTGAAAGGGTACATATTGTTTAGATTATTATTCTGACTATCTTTTGTTCAGTATTGCTTATCAAAATATTCCCCCTTTACGAGATATAAAGCGTCAAAGATTTAGCATTCTGGCCCCTTGTGACCTCTTATTGCGTAACGTATGATCAGTATCTTATCATATATTGTTGTAAATCGTTAAGATAAGCATCTTTGCTTCAGGAATGTATTACAAATTATTGATCGTTAAAGAGTTAAAGATGAAAGAGCTTCGGCCCCTCTGAGCCCCTAATTTGAGGGGTCAGCCCCTTTATCTTGATACCAAATGAAAGGTCTTTTGATTTTGAGGACTTTTTGTTCAACAACTATTCAGAAATCTATTTTCGTTTTCGAGATATGCTGAATGGAAATATTTAGGGGCCAGCCCTCCAAGTCCTTAATGGGGCCGTTTTGCAAAAATTGAAAGGTTGCATATTGTTTAGAACTTTATTCTGAACATCTTTTGTTCAATATTGCTGTTCAAAATATTCCCCCTTTTTGAGATATAAAGCGTCAAAGATTTAGCATTCTGGCCCCTTGTGGCCCCTTATTACGTAACATATGATCAAAATTTTAAAACATATAGTTGCAAATTGTTGAGATGAACATTTTTGCTTCAGTAATTTATAACAAAATATTGATCGTTCAAAAGTTATACATGAAAGACTTTTGGCCCCCCTGAGCCCCTAATTTAAGGGATCAGCCCTTTTTTCTTGATATCAATTGAAAGGTCTTGTGATTTTGAAGATTTTTTGTTCAACAACTATTCAGAAATCTATTTTCGTTTTCGAGATATGCTGAATTGAAATATTTAGGGGCCAGCCCTCCAAGTCCTTAATGGGGCCGTTTTGCAAAAATTGAAAGGTTGCATATTGTTTAGAACTTTATTCTGAACATCTTTTGTTCAATATTGCTGTTCAAAATATTCCCCCTTTTTGAGATATAAAGCGTCAAAGATTTAGCATTCTGGCCCCTTGTGGCCCATTATTACGTAACATATGATCAAAATTTTAAAACATATAGTTGTAAATCGAAAAGATGAACATTTTTGCTTCAGTAATTTATAACAAAATATTGATCTTTCAAGAGTTATACATAAAAGACTTTTGGCCCCTCTGAGCCCCTAATTTGAGGGATCATCCATTTTTTCTTGATATCAAATGAAAGGTCTTATCATTTTACACATCTTTTGTAATGCATGTTTTAACAAAATATTTACAGGTAAAAAGATATAAAAGAAAACGTGTCAAATTTTGCGAGATGTTTGTGAGCCTATTTTTCGAGTCCAGGCGAGCTTCAATGCCATTTCAGCTGGAAAGATATAGATGCCCAATTGCACATCTACAATCTTTCCTGTATCTTCACTGAAAATCTTAAATCAATAGCTTTAGTCGTTTAGGAGGAGTTTCCAGGACAAGCCGACCCTCTGAAAATCAGAAAATCGTCAATATCTCACGACCGGAAATGACGTCATCAAAAAACAAAAAAACCTATCAAGATCAATTGAATATCTTTTAGATCTGAAAGTTTGGTGTAAATCGGCCCAGCCGTTTCTGAGAAATCGCGTGCACAAATTCGGTTGGAAGAAAAATAATAATAATAATAATAACTAGATGAGATCTCGTTGCGAGCAACGAGTAGGTCTTCCGTCCGATTTTTCGATAAGATGAGATATGATTTTGACTATGAACTTTGTTAAAAGATAATAATATATAGACTTCCCTAATTAGATTTCATTCTTTTGATTTATATAACATTATCAAAGAGCCATAGATGTCAGGCTTCTGGCCCCTCTGAGCCCCTAGTTTGAGGGGTCAGCTCCTTTTTATTGATATCAATTGAAAGGTCTTGTGATTTTCAAGACTTTTTGTTCAAGACTATTCAGAGATTTCCTTCCGTTGTGAAGATATGCTGAATGGAAATATTTAGGGGCCACCCCTCCAAAATCCTTAATGGGGCCCTTTGACAAAAATTGGAAGTGTGCATATTGTTTAGAACGTTATTCTGACCATCTTTTGTTCAGTATTGCTGATCAAAATTTTTCCCCTTTTCGAGATATAAAGCGTCATAGATTTAGCATTATGGCCCCTTGTTACCCCTTATTACGTAACATATGATCAGAATCTTATCATATATTGTTGTAAATCGTTACGATAAACATCTTTGCTTCAGTAATGTATTACAAATAACTGATCGTTAAAGAGTTAAAGATGAAAGACTTTTGGCCCCTCTGAGCCCCTAATTTGAGGGGTCAGCCCCTTTTTCTTGATATCAAATGAAAGGTTTTGTGATTTTGAAGACTTTTTGTTCAACAACCATTCAGAGATTTCCTTTCTTTGTGAAGATATGCTGAATGGAAATATTTAGGGGCCACCCCTCCAAGTCCTTGATGGGGCCGCTTGAGAAAAATTGAAAGGGTGCATATTGTTTAGAACATTATTCTGACCATCTTTTGTTCAGTATTGCTTATCAAAATATTCCCACTCTTCAAGATATAAAGCGTCAAAGATTTAGCATTCTGGCCCCTTTTGACCCCTTATTACATAACATATGATCAGAATCTTATCATATATTGTTGTAAATCGTTAAGATAAACATCTTTGCTTCAGTAATGTATTACAAATTATTGATCGTTAAAGAGTTATAGGTGAAAGACTTTTGGCCCCTCTGAGTCCCTAACTTGAGGGGTCAGCCCCCTTTTCTTGATATCAAATGAAAGCACTTATCATTCTGCACAACTTTTGTTATATATGTTTTAACAAAATATTTACAGGTATAAAGATATGATAGAAAACTTGTCAAATTTTGCGAGATGCTTGTGAGCCTATTTTTCGAGCCCAGGCGAGCTTTGGCGACTTTTGCGCTGGAAAGATATGGACGCAAAAAAGCACATCTACAATCCCTCCTCTACCTTCACTGAGAATCTCAACTCAATATCTTTATTCGTTTTGGAGTGATTACCAGGACAAGCCAACCCTCTGAAAATAAGATAATTGTCTATATCTCACGACCGGAAGTGACGTCATCAATATAAAAAATTTCCAATAAGGTTCAGATCAATATCTATCAGATCTGAAAGTTTCATGAAAGTCGACCGAGTCGTTTCCGAGAACTCGCGTGCACAAAATCGGTAAGAAAAAAAAAGAATAATAATAATAATAATAGGGAAAAAGAAACCGAACGAAAACAATAAGGTCTTCCGTTGGAGACGGAAGACCTTAATAATAATAGGGAAAAAGAAACCGAACGAAAACAATAAGGTCTTCCGTTGGAGACGGAAGACCTTAATAATAATAGGGAAAAAGAAACCGAACAAAAACAATAAGGTCTTCCGTTGGAGACGGAAGACCTTAACTAGATGAGATCTCGTTGCGAGCAACGAGTGGGTCTTCCGTCCGATTTATGATAAGATGAGATAAGAATTTGACTGAGATTTTCGTTCAAATATAATGATATAAATAAATTGTTAAGACGAACAATTTTGCTTTAATAATGTTTAACAAAATATTGATTATTAAAGGGTTATAGATTAAGGATTTTCGGCCCTTCTTGGCCCCTAATGTGAGAGGTCAGCCCCTTTTTCTTGATATCATCTTAAAGCTCTCATGATTTTGAACACTCTTTGTTCAACAACTATTCAGAAATCTTTTTTTTGTTTTCGGGATATATGCAAAAGAAATATTAAGGGCCGGCCCTTCAAGTCCTAAATGGGGACGTCTAGCAGATATTAGAAGGGTCTTCCGCAGAAGACGGAAGACCCTAATAATAATAAAAGTGAAAAAGAAACAATAGAATAATAGAAGGGTCTTCCGTTGGAGACGGAAGACCCTAATAATAAGAAAAGTGAAAAATCAACAATAGAATAATAGAAGGGTCTTCCGCAGAAGACGGAAGACCCTAATAAAAGTGAAAAAGAAACATAAGAATAATAGAAGGGTCTTCCGCTGAAGACGGAAGACCCTAATAATAATAATAATAATAAGAAACAGAGTAAAAACAATATGTTCCCAAACTCCGTTTGGGGAACATAATAATTCGTTTATATATTTGTTTAAAGGACTTAATGTGCAACATGAAATTAGCAATTTTGCAAATGCCAGTGTCGTATATTTTTGCATTCTGAACTCATACATTGAAGAAAAGCAGAAATGGAAGCAAGACCCACTGTAATACTTCCAAAAAAACAAGCATATATAATCACCTAGAAAAACTTTTGAGTTAGTTAATTGATTGATTGATTTATTGTATACTGTTTTACGTCCCGAAGGGCTTCAAATTTATACTTTTACTCAGCACTCAGGACCATTGAGGGATCTTTATCGTGACAACGCCTGTCGTAAGACGGGGCCTCGGGTTTTAAGGTCTCATCCGAAGAACCCGCAACTTTCTCTTCAAAGTGCCGAGCGCCTGACGAAGGAATAGCTACCTATTTTTTATCGACTTAGGTCAGTCGCGGCCGAGATTTGAACTCACGGCCTTGCGTGAGTTGAATCTCGACCGCGACTGACCTAAGTCGATAAAAAATAGGTAGCAACTGTTCCTTTGCCAGGCGCTCAGTTAGTTAATACTTTCATGCTTAGGTCTCAATGTGCTCGAATCTCGAGGTGAAAAATTAAAGTTCCGGTACAACTATGCACGTGAGGGCATGTCATGCAACAAAACATTTTTAATTTTAACTAAACGTGTTTTGAGAGAGACCGTTATCTTGGTATTATTTTCTTACCTGTGTATTTTTGACTTTTACAATTCAAGCAAACAAATTTACCTATGAAATCAATTATTTAGGGAGGAACAAACATGGTCAATTTAGTGCCAAGATGTGTGAAAACAGTGGAGAAAGGTGTTCGATACCGTTGTCTGATATGTTAATCAACTACACAAATTGTGACCACAAAAAAGAACCACCACATGTGTGTGAAAAGGGCACCTTAAAATTTAAGGAAGCCTTAATTAACCATCGACTTAACAAGATCTTGCAGCGAGTAAGAATTTATTTCTAAAATAATGTAGGGTCAGGGTATGTTAATTATCAATGTAGTAAGTAAAATCTCTCAAAATATCAGTTATTTTGTTTTTAAAAAATGGCTGCCGTTGTAAAACTGTTGCATATCTAAATGTTCCCCTATTTAAATTTAATTTAGTTCGATGTCTGTGGAAAAATTGCATTCATTATTAACAACTTCTTGAGCAAAGAATTGGAAAAGGGCATTGACTGTAAGTTCTGACAAGCATACTTAACATCATCTGATACGAACTTAATTGAAACTCATCTTATGAATGTAGTGTATTATTCGGCATTAATAGTGTTTCCTAACATTGGCGATGGAAATATCGACTTCTTCAAGATTAATTTAAGCATGACCCAGGATCCGACATACAACACATCATTTCTGGATACCTATCATAATGTAAGAGTAATCTATTGATTTAAGTAATTCTATTGCCATGTGTAAATAAATATATAATTGGATTGCTTCTTAACTAGCAAATTGATCTTATAAAGCACTTTTATAATTATTTTGGCCGAAGAAAATTTGATGTTGAGTTATTACAAGTCATGCATGCTTGTATATATTTTACATCCTTCTTTCTTCAGTTACAATGTATGTTTTTCTTAAAATTTCTCTCAGGAAAGCTTTTAAGTCAATGTTGTTGGGGTTTTTTGTATTCTTTCAAAAACGTGCCTTCTTTTCATTTACTTATATTTAAAAAGTGTTTAATGAAAAAATGGCATGACTGCTGATCATGATAATGTTCTACTGATAGAATGCACATAAATAGCAATGATGTTTGCTTGAATGCTATTACAATATATATCCTATTGCTCTGATATTGTATTTCAGGGAGATCTGTTTTGGTATTCAACCCTGGAACATTATGTCACTGAATCATGTAACTTTACGAAACATCATAATGATTCTAAAATGGTGTACTTGTGGGTTTCTAAAAATGAAATTCAAGCAATCCTTCATGGTTTTCAACTTCATGGAAGAATCCACTTCACCGTCACAGCTGATAAAGTAAGCAAAAGATTTAGTCCCTAAACAAGAGGCCCAAGGGTTTTCACGGTCACCTGAGTATAATTCAACACTAAAAAGGATCCACAGAAGTATAAAATAACAAAAACATGAGGCCCGGAAAGGGCGCATTTGCTTATCGTAGCTATGCATTTAGTTGAAGATTTTCGAAGAATTAATGTTCTTAAACTATATAATCAATAGAGCCCCGCCCTAACACATCCTGAAAGGGCCCATGAAATTTACTACATTGCAAGCACCCTTGCTCATCATACCTATATGCTTAGTTTCTTTACTTAATACATGTACCCAAGAGAAGATTATCAAAGAAATAATGCATTTTTACTATAATTATAATCAATAGAGCTCCAACCCCACAGGAATCCCTGACCAAGGGCCACACATTTCACAATTTGAAACAAGCACCCTTGCTCATCATAACTATGCACTTGGTTTATCTGCTTGATATCCAGGAGCAGAGAAGAAAACTTTCATAAAATTGTTGCAATTTTACAATATAAGTGATAGACACCTCCCTAATATCAGAACCTCTGAATAAAGGTCCAGGGAATTCACAAATTTGTAAGAGGCACCTTTGTTTATCATAATTATAACTGTGCATTTAATTTGTTTACTGAATACCCAGGAAACAGGGAAGAACACATTTAGTTAGCATCATCTTTTCTATCTATAATTAAACCATTATAAAACATTAGTATTATTAGTCCCCTACCGGTGAAACCGGAGGGGACTATAGGTTTCCTCTGAGTCTGTCCGTCTGTCTGCAATTTTTTTTCTAAACGCTTGCAGATATTGAGCTGACTTTTTGTATGTGACTTTACCTTGATGAGTTTTAGATCAAGTTTGCATTTCATTCCGCTTCATTGATTTTTGACGGCATTATGGCATTTTCAATTTTTAGCGGGAATCAGATCACACTTGCCGGTAGGGGACTAGTGTTGCTTATGCAATACTCTCAGAATGCTTGTTTTTTAATTGTTTAAATGTTTTTGAAGGCAATGGTATGTCCAGGCGGCGTAACCTCAAATAGGACGTTTTTTCAACCTAAGAGTAACTGAGGAAAACTTTTTTGATATGAGCATTTGTCAACAAAACATCCCGTTAATTCAAGCATGTTGTATCACACAATTATTCCGCAAAATTTGCAATTTTTTCCCTATTCTGTAAGTTCTATAAACTTTGATTGTAAATTTTATATGGAGCGTCCAAACAATTAAGGGCTCCAAAATGGGGGAGGAGTTTCTTTTTCCAACATTCTTTAAAGTTTCGCAACTAGAAGAACAGGTATAGACATAGGGAATGTTTAAACGAGCTACATAAACATAAAATGCATCCAAAGTACTCGTTTTAAATACCCCAAAAGATTCAGAGAGATGAAAGATGCAAGTTAGGGTGTCAAAGTCAGTAACGTCGAAAAGTGACGTTGATCATGTGTTGAAGAAAATAAACTCCAACAAGCTAATTAAGTATTCTGGCATAATCAAGTGAGGATCTTTCCCTATGTATATAGATCTATATTCAGTATAACATGCATTGAAAGCAGTTGTTTATGACATTGTAAAGTCGTATAAACAAGACAGGTTTACTTAACTCCAGGTAATCTCATCAAGATAAGTGTATGAGACAGAGAGAGCGGATATTGAGAAACAATGACGTTATCAGACGTCATGAAACTAAACGGCGACAGCGCCGGGTGATCATATAATGTCTTTTTGATTTTAGAATAATTTGGAAAATTATCAAGCTCAAATTTTCAACATTTCTTAAACTTTTGTTGATTTATGTTCCTTATAAATTTTGTAAGCACAGCTAGACTACATGGTAGTAATTTTATCGCATCAGTCCAAGAACTTTTTGATATCCCTCGTATATGCCAAAACCCTTTCATAACGGGGGTAGAAAAAACTTAAATTTAAATTTTCACAAACCAATATAATATTTTCAGATTCCTGGACATGGATTGAACACTACTTGCAACATTGGTGTTTGTGTGGGAAGATTAGTACCGTCTGTGAGTTGAATTTTACACGTCATGTCTTTTAATCAAATACAAGCATAAACCAAACATTTTTTGTAAGTCTAATATAATCCAACAAATACATATATATATATATTCAATATTTTCAAATGCACTAAAGTTAGCAGAGCTATACAAAGACTGTTTCATGGACCTCGACATTTATAGTTTGAAAACACCAAACGTATCATTTGAGAAAAACTTAGCCGTGTTGAACGGGGAAATGGTTATGTTTGCAGACATCAGAGATCCGAATAAGCATAGCTCCACTCGAATTGCAAAACTAGATCTAGTAAGATTAGATATGCATTTCAAATATGTAGTTTGATATTTTATATCGTAATATATGTTTTTAATTAAAGTAAAGATAAATTATAAAAATTTTAATTAATTCTTTCTGTTATTTTCATGATATACATCTTTTCAGTCTGTGACTTTGCGCGTCAAATTATCAATCACTAATACAACTCTACAGGGAGAGATTGTCGCATTTGAGTAAGTTCTGTATGAATAGAACTCTTATTAAGGCAGCATTTCTGTTCTTTAAATGATATTCGAATGAATTAAGTTCGGTTGCTCAACATCGAAATGAAGAGCACTGTACTGAACGTCTTTCTCGATTATTGAAGTAAACACGTATTAAGGTTAATCTTTATACATTGACACGATGCCTCCTTTTAAGATAGTTACATGTATCAGATTAAAAAGTAAACAGTTGCACTAAGTTACTAATGCTTTGCTAAAGAATATGAAATGGCCAATTTTGAATTCATCTGAGCCGAAAGCTCAAGTGAGCTTTTCTCATCAAAATTTGTCTGTTGTCGTCGTAAAATGTTTACATTTTCAACTTTCAAAGATTCAAATTTGTTCAGATCATGACCCCTGAGGGTTGGGTGGGGCCACAATTGACAATCAAAGTTTTCCTTAGAAGTACAAGGAAAAAAATATTTAAATATCTTCTTCTCAAGAACAGCAAAGGCATGATTAGTCATATTAATATGGAAGTCTCATCAGTTAGCGTAGATTCCATGCAGTCTGTTCAAATTATGCCCCCCGGGGGATAGGGTGGGACCACAATGGGTGACCAAGGTTTTACCTAGGAATATGCATGTAAAGGGAAAAAAATCTTTAAAAATCTTCTCAAGAACAGCAAAGGCTGGCTTGGTTATTCATATGAATACGGAAGCATTCTCAGATAGCGTAGATTCAAGTTTGTTCAAATCATGATTCCGGGGGGTAGGATTGAGCAACAATGGACAATGAAAGTTTTGTAAAAGAAGACAATGATTTTTTTTTCATAAGTACAGCAAAGGCATGAATAGTCCTATAAATATAGAAGCATCGTCAGATATATTGTAGATTCAAGTCTGTTCAAATCATAACCCCTCGGAATAAGTCGGATCAAAATAGTGATTTAAGTTTTACATGGGAATATACAGGAAAAAAAATCTTCTGGCCCCGGGGCCACGAACATTTTATTTTACTCAACTCAAATCTGAGTAAAGTAAACTTCATTTTACTCTCCTGAGTTTCGACTCAAAAAAGTGTGCCACGAACGCTAAGGAAACTCAACTCCGCAGAGTAACAAAACTCTGCTAAAAACTCAAATTGTTATAAATAATAAAAAAAAAAACCCAGCAAGGTCTTAGTGACTCAGGTGTCTGTTGCGGCAGATTGGCTTCTTGTTATAAATACTTGCCGAGTTTTTTCTAAATGTGCTACTGCTAGTGTGTAAGAAATAGAATCAAAACAACTGAAAAGTAAATAAAATACACGAAACAGTTGTCATATTTTAAAATGTTATAATTCGTTCCGAATATTTGTTTTTTACATGATGATACTTTCATGTACCATTTTATTACATTTACAGTCCATTTATAAAGGGTATATTGGCTGATCCAAAACTTACAGACTTTAACGTACGTTAAGAGTAATACTTTAACATGATTATGTGCATCAATACTTTATATTATCGTTCTTTATTCTTCGCCTTATACATGTAAATATTCCCTATGCCTGTCATTTTTTCGTTGTTATTCCAGATTCAGACAGTAAACTTTATTCTTAGAGGTGCAGTTGTGGTAACAGTAGAACCAGAACTAAATCGTAAGAGATACTTGTACCTATGTTTTTGTAATGAATGGGATACATGAATCTTTTAACCATGGGCGAAAACAAGCTTAAAAAGCCTTGAATTGCATTTCAGAGCTAGGAAAAAAAGGCTTCATGTTACCAATTGCCAATACCAATTTGGTCAACACCACAGTCCAGATGATAAAGGTTGGTGGTATCTTACATGTACATCTGATATGTTGGGGGGGGGGGGAGTAATTTTTTTTGATTGACAGAGATACTATAGTAGTTTTTATGAGAATAGTTTAATTTAGTGTCATCAAAATTAATTTCTCTCATTGTCTTATCATCATGATAGATAATTCGTTTTTTTTTTTTTTTTTTTTTTTTTTGTTTTGCAGGACGCAATAGTCATTGGTAGTGATATAGAGCTAAAAAAGAAAGAAAATTCCGAACCAGACTTTTGAAAGAATGTTATTAATAATATTAATCAACATATGATTCCTTAAATACTGATGATAAATATTTAGAGAGTCTCCGACCAAATTGAAATCAGATCACAAGACGTATTTTTGGTTTCTTTAATTAGATATTCTATTTTACAGATTGTGAATACTTTACCCTGCCATAGACATTTGATTATAAATTGCATAATAAAATCATGTTTCATATACAATGTCACAAAAATAAAAAGAACAATTTGAGTTCGAATAGTAATGTGATTTTAGAACTTCTGATGATTTTGACGTTTTCATGTCAAATTAATAAAATCACATTTAGTGTAGAGAAGTGATTGCAAAAGTATATTTGTTAAATAGTAAATATATTTTGATAAGCAAATACTTTAATAATTAACATTACCGGAAAAAAATTCACAAAAGTCAGTAGTTTAGTTGAAAAAAACTATTTTTTATTTGAAAAAAGAGAAAGATATCGATCTATAGAGAACAATTATATAATGAAAATATACAATGCCTGTAAACATATCCCATTTGATATATACAAGCATTCTGTTTTTGTTTTATAACATTCACATACGACATCATTCCCGTAACATTATCCTGTGCTTAGACATCCCTTTTTTCAGTTTGAACTATGACATCATAACTATGACTCTACTACGACCCCTTTAGCGTAGTGATTAAATATTATGTGTAACATTCGAAATATAGTCCTTCCAATTTTCATCCATTTGCCAAGAAAAAATAGAAAATGTGTAGTGTACATTTATTTAGGATATATATATATATATATATATATATATATATATATA